>NW_028258372.1:0-344784 GCF_053883595.1 Heterocephalus glaber | reverse complement strand
TTAATGACAAGAATTTGATGGTCATCTTCACTAGTACATATCCCCAAAGGTTGGAAAACGCCTTTCTGGTATACAGTAGGCACATAGTGAATACTAGTTGAATATGTGAATGAACATTTATTTATCATCAATGACACAAAACACATAGGTGAGGTTGCAAAAGCAAAACCTTTGAACTTCATGCCTTTGAGTTAGCAAGTGGCAGCTGACACACGTGGCAAGCCCTGGCATGATTTGCCAACTGTGTCGCCATCCAGCCCAGTGCTGCTTCTGTGACAGTGCTGTCAGAGCAGAGGGCCTGGATCCTGCCTCTTAGAGTGTGGTTCCAGGAGGAGGAGGAGGAGGGTCAGCATGCCCTGGGGACTTGTTTATGCTGATTATCAGGCCCTGCCTGGGACATAATGCATCAGAAACTTTGGGGCTGTGTTCTGCAGTTGGTGTTCAGGTGATTCTGATGCTGTTCTGGTTCGGGACCCTGTGGGGTACACGATGCTGGCAGGGACACTAATAACATCTACCTCTTTGCTCCTTTTCCCATTCTTCCAGTTACTTCCACTTTCCCTTCTGATTAATACATACTTATTGTCAGAATATGAATACTTTGAAATGAACAAATTTGGCCTCTGAAGAATTGTCTTCATATCCACCTATCTGTCCCTCCATCCATCTATCCATCCATCCATCCATTCATCCATCCATCCATCCATCCATCCATCCATCCATCTCAGGCCTGACTGATATTTTATAGGTTTGCTTGGAATTTGACTCTTAAAGGTCATATATGTTATCTCTTACTGCATAGCAAATTACTCCAAATCAAAGCTACTGGAAACAAGAAACACTTATGATGGCACAGATTTTGAGGACCAGGAATCTGAGCAATTTGGTGATTTGGGCTCAGGGTATCTCAAGAGGCTGGACTCAAAGTATTGTTTATGGCTAGAGATTGGAGAAGTATCTGCTTTCATGGCTGCTGGAAGACCCCAGGAGATCTCTTCCTGGCTTATCCATGTGTTCCATCCCACAGGCTTGCCTTAGGACCAGGCTGCTGGCTTCCACTAGAGGAAGAGAGCCATAAGAGGGACAGCAGTCCTTTTATGACCGAATCATGGAAAGAACATCGCATCACTGTGCAGCATTCTGCTCTTTAGAAGCGTGTCAGCAAATCTAGTCCAAGGGCATGGATCGTAGGTGGTGGGAGTCGATGGGGGGTCAACTTAGAGAACATCACAGAGCTTTTTCTTCCTCCCCACATTGCAGTGTTTCAATGAGGGCTTTTGATGAGAAGCATCAGAAATCTCAACACAAACTGGTGAATACACCAAGGAAACCTGTGTAGCTCAGGTGTGGTCTGACATCAGGGTTGGTGACAGGTAGTCTCCTGGTCATCGCTGTTCTGTTTGCTCTGTATCAGTGCTATCCTCAGGTACCTTCCTCCTCCTTTCCTGCTAGCCTAGGAACCTCCAGGGCTCTCAGGTTCAAAGTCAGTAGTGGAGAAAAGTCTCTTTTCTGAGAAATCCTGGCACAAGTCCATTTGGCTGAGTGGGCCAAACACCCACTCAGGAGCCAAGAAAAAGGCTGGGGAACCTAACTGTGTGAGTTGAGACCTGAAACACACACTCTGCCCACAATTGTGGATGAGTCTCACAAGCAGCCCAAGGGCTGGGAAAGCAGAGGGCGAATGCCCGAGGGTGATCGTGTCATAAGGGGATTTCACCTGCGTGCTGCTGGTACTGTCCTCTCTCACTGAGTCTGCAGTCCACTAGAACCCCTAGGAAAATGTTACCACTCCCATTCCTCACACCTAAGGGATACCATGGGACCCTGCTAAGCTGGTACCGCCACCATCCAAGTCACCATGGATCTCTCACCTGGGCTGAAGCAACCATGTCTAAACACATACGCTCACATTTTTTGTCCACCTTCTGTCTGCTCTGCATATAGCAACCAGAGTAATTTTTTAAAAATATGCCTGATGAGATGAGATTCTGAACTGGAACCTCCAGAACTGTCAGTCAAAATAAAGCTTTTCTTTTTACAAGTTAATTACCTCAGACATTTTGTGACAGTAATGCTACCCTAGTACATGTGACATCTCACTTTGATGGATTTTCATTACCAGAGAGGCTGTTACGAGAGTCGAAGTCCCATTAATTAAAATTCAGATGCTGCTGGGCTTGTTCTCTGCCTGCCTCTCTGGCTTGATCCCTGTCCACCGAAATCCTCACTCTCTGAGTTCCCCAGATTCTCCTAGCTGCCTCCTTCGGTCATTTTGCAAGCTCATTCACTGAGCTCACATTATGCTTCTCCCTAATGCATAGTGCTCAATAGGGTACTCCTCTTCAGGACCCAAGTTTATTGTCACTGCTGTAGACAGGCCTTTTATGAGCTTCCAACTTTTAATATTCCCATAGACCTGAGTAATGTCCTTTCATGACACTTTCAGAATCTTTTTAACTTGTTCATTCCCTACCCTCTCTAGACCATACAGTTTCTGACGGCATTGCTCTTGCTACATCCTCAAATGTAGCAGGCACTCAGAAAAAATTTGATGAATGTGATCTATCCTTCCTTATCTCATGTTGTGCGGTGGAGCTACTCAGAAGATAAATGAATGGAAAAATGCATTGGAAAACTGGAATTTGTTGGTGGTCTTTCTCGGTCAGGAACTCCCTGGTTCGTGGGGTGAGGCTAGGCACAGGAGGAAATGAAGTTCTATGGGGAATCTATAAGGAACAAGTATGTGCTGCTATTGTTTGAATGTCGAATGTCTCCCAAAGGCCAACTTGGCCTCTGGGGTGGCAGTGTTTGAGGAGGCATGGACTGGTGGAGAGGTTTAGATTAGCGGAGGTGTGTCCCCAAAGGGGAGGGCCAGACCCTGGTCCATCCAGTTGTTCTTTTGCTTCCTGACTCTGTGTATGAGTCGGTTCCCTCTGCTGCATGCTGACTCTGTGATGTGCCACCCTTGAACAGGGCCACATTATTTTGAACAAGGACTTCCAGAACCGTGAGCCAACTGAGGCTTTTCTCTTTACAAGGAGTGCTTAACATATATGGTGAATGTTTAAATTTTAAAAAGACACATCGCCTTGAATCCTCCTCAAAACACCCCTCTTTGCTTTAGGCACATTTATTCCATCATTCTCCCCAATTCTGAAGCAGTTCTGGAAGTGCTGTTTTGTGAATGTCTTTATGAGGAGCAATAAAAAATACAGTGAACATTGTTGCCCATAGAAAGGCAGGCTTGTAAAAACATTACTGTATGTTTTCTTCCACCCTATTCACTGGATCTGGCACTACACAACCTCTGGCTCTTCCCTACCTCTAAAATAACCATCAAAAGTAAATGTTTCAAATCAGTTGAGGACACTGGGGCTGCCATGCCATGACTTGCAATTTTAGCAGAACTAAAGACCCTCAGGAAAGGACTTCCGGAACTGCTCAGAAAGTGGTAAGAACTATGGGATAAGTGTGTTTGAACTGAAGGGAAGGATTGTCAGGGCAGTTAATGGCAGTGTGGCTTTGTTTTTTTACTTTAATAAATATTTTTATTTTAAATGCACCATAGTTATAAGTTAAATTGTCTCAAATATTTTGTTATAGTAATGGAAAGCTCCTACATATGATAACTCACTTAGATTCTTACAAAGATCTCATGTAACCTGAGGAAATCACCCCTATTCTGTAGATTAGGAAACTGATAGTCGGAAAGACAAAGTAATTCCCTCAGACTCACATGTTCAGAAATATTAGAGGAAGGAGAACCACAGAAGTCTGACTCTGAGGTCCCAGGAAGGATTGGAATTATGGGGAAAAAACCACTAGCACACTCATTAAACACAGCTTTTTTTCTTTTATGACATTTTGAGTAGGTGAAGGCAAAAAAAAGCAAAATAAAAATGAAAGTGAAGTCCTATTGACTTCATACTGCTCGGTGGGTCAGAAAAATAAATCTGAAGCACCAAAATGGGGGCAAGATAGAATTCAGGGAGCTAAATATTTCATTATATATTTCGGCTCTCCTACCCATTGAAATCAAGTTAAGGAACACTGCGTAGTCCCGCAGCCTGGGTGAAATGGTGCTCATCTACCCTTTCTCTCCTGCTCTGCTGGGATTTACAGGCCTTGAGTAATGTGGGCACAGAATTAAACAGGACAAGTCATCCCATTTCCTTGTTTCTCTGGTTTCAGCGATACACAAACAGGTTTACTTCCCTTTTCCCTCTTATTTCGAACACTGCAAGTCTGTGTTTGGACTAAATAAGAAGGCTCTAGATGGGCCAGAGTACTGGAGCAGGGGTGGGAGAGCGGGACTCCAGACCGCGCGGGGGTTCACTGGGGTCTTGCTTTTCACTTCACTTTGTGGGGGCAATTCCTACTGCTAGTGTGGAGTCTTCCGTGCTCTTCTTTTTTAAACTTTCCTTTCCTTGTTCTAACCTCTTTATAGGGTATGTCCTCAGCCACCCACACCCCGATGTCTGATGGAGGACAGCTCCTTTTAGGCATTGATAGGGAAAATGGCAATCCAGCATTTGGGGTTGGTGGGAAAAGGGGAGCACTGCACAAGCATATATACATACATAGGGGGTATTTAAACTGCAAGTAACTCCCTCACAGTATGAATTAGCCCACTGGACCGAGGACCAGTGCTAGTAGGCTAGGTGTAGTTAGACTGCAGAAAAACCAGGGAGGTGGAGAGGGCATGGAGAACAGCTGTTATTGAACAAAATGGAAAAAAATGTACAAAGGGAGAGATCATTTTATTTGGAGACTAAAGAGCCTGTCTAGGTAGAAAATTATTTCTAGCATAGGAAATTCATGTCTTTTCCTATATATATTTAGGATGTCCTGGTTCCAGATGCTCAGAGGGAGACCAGATGAATGCCAATGTCAACTATATAGTGGAGATCACTAGGTCATTTAGACGTTCATCCTACGCTTAGCACCTTGACCTTCGTACTGCAGTGAACAGACATGCCCTTGGGAGTTTACGATGCGGTCTAAGGAAGGCCTGCACAAAGTGCTTGGTGAGAAGCCAGGAGTACAAGTTGACCTGGGACACAAAGGCCATGACACCAACAAGCCGGGCCCTAGGGGAGCTTGCGGCAGTGTGGAGCTCTGAAGGGAGATGCCTGCCATGCTAGTTTTACGCATCACCTTGCCTAACCCGTAGTAAGCAGTCTTTACGCAAGTACCAATGTAGTCTCCGTGCTGCCACGAAGGTATTTTGGAGATGGGGTAAGATCCGCAATCGGTTGAACTCAAAGAAGGGAGATTACTCTACAGAATGTAGGTGGGCCTCGTGTAACCACTAAGAGCAAATATGGAGCCTTCTGGGAAAGGAGAAATTCTGTCTTGGGCCTGGACCTCTACTGAGTTCCCAACCTGCTGCCCTAGCGATACTAGACAGGCTTGACCTCACAATGCCACCAGCCGGCTCCAGATCGTCAAGCAGTTACATGTCACCTGGACCCTGGAAGGATTTTAAATCTGGAAGTGAGAAGATTAGATTCATATTTTAGAAAGGACTTTTACTACGGAGAGCAGAAGCGAAGAAAAACTTCTTCAAATTCGAGCAGAATTTATATTACTCTTTTTTTTTTTAATAGGGCGAAGAGGTGCTGAGTCTATCCTGGAATCTAAAAAGACTAGCTCGACATTTTCCTCGTCGATGGTGGGGTCGGTCTCGCAAAGGTGTAGAGGGCCTGTTTACAGTCCTGTCCATGGCTTTCACTAGGAGACCACGCAACTGGGTAGAGGCCCCAGCCGGGCTGCGCAGCGGTGCCCAGCTAACCCTGGCCCACAGCAGTCGGGTGGGAGGGCGGAGGCCAGCCAGGACTCCCGCGGAAGTGGGAAGAAAGAAAGTTTACAGATGCTTGAAGTTCCGCTACATCTAGCGCCCTGAGGATTCGCCTATCACAAGGCCGGCATGGCATCTAATCTCCAGGCTGCTCTTCCGGCGGTTCCCGGGTCCCGGGTCGCCTCGAGTTCAGCGGTCCGCGCCTCCTCGGCCTGGGCGGGGCCTGCACCTGGCCACCTGGACCCTGGGGGAGGGGGAGGGGGAGGGGGAGGGGCGCCCACCCCAGGCCGAGGCCCGAGGTCCCCCACCCCTGCACCTAGCACCCTCCGCCTCCAGCAGAGCGGTCTCGCCCGGAGAACCTAACCGGGTCTTCTCGCTTCCCCTCCATCGCCGGACGTCTTCACCCCGGCACTGCGGGCTGCATCTGCATCCTCTGGGGTCCGGGATCAGAGCTCAGGGGCCAAGTCCTGCACCCCCGGGGCTGACTGCTGGGGACTCCACAGCCTTTCGCGGGTGTAGACTGGGGAGGAGGCTGTTGGCACCCTCACACCACCACAGTCCCGGGGGTCTCGGCGTCCGAGGGGACGCGTCCCCGGGTAACCCTGGGATGAGGGGGCGCGTGAGGGGGAGGAAGACGCCCACGGGCGAGAGGCTGGGGACCCCGCGCCTCGCCCTGGAAGGGCTAGGACGCGCCCCGGAGACGTGCGTGGCCGACAGGGCGGGCGCGGGAGGGAGCGGCAGGTGAGCCCGGCAGCCCCCGAGCCCGACCCGGGGGTGCACGCAGGGCGGGGCGGGCGGAGGAGCCCCCGGGCCTGGGGGCGGCAGGGCCGGGGCGCCCGAGCGCGCCACACCCCCGCGGCGGGGACGCACAAAGACATGCGAGGCGCGCGCACAAAGACGCCGGGGCGCTCGGCTGCTCCGCCCGCCCCCCGGCCGGGCCAGCGCGGAGCCCGGGCCCAGCGTGCGGCTTCGGGGCGGCGGCGGCGGCGGCGGGGCTGCGGCGGCGGCGGGGACCCGGACCCGGGCTCCGCGCTCCCGGTGACCCGGGCCGGCCGCAGGCGCGCTCGGGGGCGGCGGCGCCCGAGCCCAACTTGGCCTGGGCCTCGCCCTCTGCCCAGCCCGCGGCGTCCCTCCCCTCCTCCCGCGATCCCGTTCCTCCCGCGCGCCCCACGCCCCCCCGCGTCCAGGCCCGCTCGCTGCCCACCTTGTAAAACAAAGCCGGGGAAAATGCCTGCCCGTGCTGCTGGGAGCGCGCAGCCCGTCTCGGAATAAGTGAGTACAATGGCGTGTTGGTAAAAAAAAAAAAAGAAAAAAAAAAGAAAAAAAAAAGCTTCAAGTCCGTCTTTTCCCAAAAAGCATTTTGAATGCTGCATGCCCCATGCTTCCCAGCGCCTCGCGGGAGAGACCCGGCTACACTGCAGGAGGTGAGACCCGGCCCCCCCAGCCGCGAGGCTGCTCGGTCCCCTCGGCGCCAGCAGACGCGTCCCCTCTGCATTCCCGTCCGAAGTGCTGGGTCACAATCCGGACGCGGAGGCGAACCCATCCCGGGTCCTCTCCCGGCCGCTTCTGCCCCCTCTCCCGCTGGCGCCTGGGGTTGCATCTGCCGGGGGTGCCTGGGTGGGGGACACTGGGGCGAGGTCGCGGTGCAGGCAGAGGGTTGGTCGGTCCTGAGAGTGGACCACCGGCAGGTCGCATGGTGACCTGGTCACACTTGTTGCCCATTGCATGGTGGGACACGCAGTGGTGCTGAAGAAAAAAAAACCTCGTTTTTCCTGCGGTGCGTGCGGGGGTCAGTTGCTGCAGCACGGAGACGCGGTTGGGTTAGGACCGCGGTGCGCTGTGCTGGGCGAGGGGAGGGGTCCTGAAGATGCCGGGAGCCTGCGGAAGGCTCTGCCCTGCTCCCAGGTCCCCTGAAAGCGCGGGGCGCAAAGCCAGAGGTTCCCCATGTTAGATCCAGAGAAAAGGCTGCCATTTATTTATTTGTTTCACCAGTTTCTGCCCATTCTGTCTGCCAAATGTGCATTATATGTATTGCTGCCAATTAAAAAAGACAACAGTTTAAATGAATTAAACTCCTTGAGAAAATGTATTGGTTTGCCGCACACACGCTCGCGGGCGTGCGCACACACACACACACACACACACACACACAATCTTGAAAAAAAAAAATCTGGCCTCTTTTCCCCCAAAGCTTATGATGACAGTATTTTAGTGGCGTCTTGGATTAGGATTTGGTAGCTTCAAGGTAAACAGCGGTGCTTTCTTTCCAGTTCTTCAGACTAGAAACCACTGAGGTGAAAAAGCAGAGGCACGGAGCACAGAGACGTGGAGAGCAGAGACCGGGAAAGCTTTCTTTAGGGAGATAACGTGAAGCTTCTTTGTGATTTTCTGTTATTTTTATTTCCAAAATGGCTAAGCTCTAGATCATGACTTTAATTTTTCACCCAGACACCCTAACCAGCTTGGGGAATGGGGCTGGCCAGTCTGGAGATGACAGTAATTTTTAGCTATTAGGAACACTGCTATTTAAAAAGTATGTCTTGTAAAAATTAAAACAGTATGAGCACAGGCGTAGTGCTAATTTTGAATGAAGTTTCCTTCCTAAATGTCTTAAAGGGGTCCCCCCGTTTGTGGCTGTCTTCAGAATAAGTCAGTGTATGGGAGGGAGCCAGCTACATACCTGGGTCCAGAAGGCTGACTCCTAGGGCCCTGCTGGCATGGGATACTGGGTGAGGAACCTCTCATTAGACCCCCAGTGCTGTGTCCTCATCTAATTTCATCCCTTCAAAGAACTATTCTGAGCTGTGCTGGTGGAGGATGGCTTTGTGTGGAAAGCTTTTAGGTGGCCAGTGGAAGATGCCCTTTATGAACTCAAACTCTGGCAGCCTGTGTGGGCTAGACAGAACAGTGGGGCAGTAGCCATGTGGACACTGGCCTTGAGCACCTTATCCTCAAGTGGTTTCAGGTGGCTGTTGGGTATTTAGGTGCCATTCCATGGGGATTTCTTGTATTCTTACCTAAAAGTGTGTTTCAGATTTAGGATATACTTTTACAAAGCCTATATTAGATGTGACAGCAAGTTTACTCATATTTAGCAATGATAGACTTTGAATTGATTATTCTATTTAAGTTGGAGTTTTTTCTTAAGGTCCCATATCTTCTGGCCATGCTATTAACTCTTTGTAGTTCAGTGCTGTTTTTGCAATCAAGTGTCCTGTAGTAGATGGCTTATTTTCCCTTTAGCAATTGGAAGTCTAGTAGCTCTTGCATTTTCTGAAAGAAGATCCATTAATGATATTTTTGACCAGCTGAGATAAATAATAAATGAAGGTAGAGTCACCTCAGAGTACGTGGGAACGTGTGAGGGAACCCATAAATCCACTCTAATGGAGCAATTAGGTCTATGCAGCACATGGAGGGTCTAAGGTGTGAGTCAAAGTTTTAATTTTCTTTTTGTTTTCTTGGTGTTCACTGTTGAAAGGGAAGGACTCATCTTTTCTTAACTGTACCTACGACTGTGCCACAAGGGTTAGAAATGACTTATAATTTTTAAACATGCCAGAAAATGACCTCATGCTTCATAAGGTCACTTAGGAAGAGAAGCACACACATAGATGATTGGACTGAATGGTTTATTTACACTGTGTTTTATCAGAAAAAATTATGATTTCTTTTGAGCTGTCAGATTTGGCTCACAAATTCTCTTATACTGCAATTACAATATGTCTTTTATTATTATAAATTTTAAAATAGAAAGCGTTCTTCCTATTGATTTCTTCCAGTATAAGGTTCTTGAAAACAGGAATAAGCCAGAAACTTTCTTCCGCAACATTCAAAATTCTCCTTTAGTTCCACTAACTCTTGGGCATGGTGTGGTGGATGATATGAAATTAGAAATTAATGAGGAAGCCCTTGGGCATTGCTTAAGTTTTTTAAGCTTCTTGGTATGACTCCTGTTTTTTTCTTTCCCCCTGGAACTCCAATCGCAGCCAAGAGCGAAAACCCAGCCCCCTTTCCTTGACCTTATATAGGGTCCTGAATTCTCCAGTTCGAGCCCTCCTGGGTCAGGTTCCAGAGTGTCCAACAGGAGGACACGAAGGATCCCACCAGCCCTCAGAGAAGCAGCCCAGCCCATTCCCCTCCAGTCTCCTCCATCTAATCCCCTTTCTCTGTTGTTGTCAGTGGCGGCACCCGACTTGCTGGATCCAAAATCTGCTGCTCAGAACTCCAAACCGAGGCTCTCATTTTCCACGAAACCCACAGTGCTTGCTTCCCGAGTGGAGAGTGACACAGCCATTAATGTTATGAAATGGAAGACGGTCTCCACGATTTTCCTGGTGGTTGTCCTCTACCTAATCATCGGAGCCACTGTGTTCAAAGCACTGGAGCAGCCTCAGGAGATTTCCCAGAGGACCACCATTGTGATCCAGAAGCAAACGTTCATATCCCAGCACTCCTGTGTCAACTCCACTGAGCTGGACGAGCTCATCCAGGTAATGGCTCCACAGGAGTTGTGACTCCATTTCCCCCCAGGGACGACAGTGAGGGCAGGAAGAGACAGCGCAGTTCTTGGTCCTGATGGACTGGTAGGAGCCCTCTTGGCCCTGATCCTGCTCCGCATGTGCCTCTTTCCCCGTTTCCTGGTCCTCTTTCTGCTCATCTTTCATCCTTTCTCACTTCTACTGCCTTATCTCCACTTCCTCTTTTACTCCTCCTCCTGCTGTTCCTTCTCATCACTCTGCTCCTACTTGTCTGTATTTCTTCCCTCTTTTCTTCCCATGTTCTTTCGCATTTCTCTTAGAAAGGTTATGGGTTACCCGGCGGAGACCCTCATTGCTAGGATGATCATTGCCACTGAGAAGTCTTCCTTGGCAGATGAGAGGAAAGCAAAGAACTTAACCTTGGCAGTGACCAGCCTAAGACTGAAAAGATGGATTTTTGGGGGATTCTGTTGAGCTGGGTACCCCCATGATTGGCAAGTTGTCTCTTCCTTCATCTAGCCAGGGTATAATGCTGTTAATTGTCTCTTTTAACTGTGTAGGTAGAAGTGATTAATCACTGTTGTTCTAAACTCCAACCAAATCAATTTACTAGTACACAGAACACAGCTTTTTTGAATAAAAACGTAGTTTTAATTCATAGTAGCAGGACAATATGGTTATGAAATAACATTTACTCTAAATTTAATCTCAAAGTGATTTATAAATTTCAGTGAGGCTTCTTGGGCATGGTTGTGTTTCTGTTGTAGATTTCTCTTGTATGAAACAATTCATTGGTCAAACTAAAAATTGTAGTCAAGAAGAAAGCCCTAGAATTTTTTTTATAAGAAGAGAAGTGACTGGTTAGAGAAAACATTGTAAGTGTACACACATTTATTTTCCCTCAGGCCTTGGCTCTTCTTACCTGGTCGAATTTAAATTGAACAAAAACTCTTTCTGAGTCAGCATATTCTCATTTTATACTTGATATGTTGGCATTTGCATGAGTTGGGGTAGTAGATTGAGGAGAATTGTTATCGATCTTAATCCCATTTAAAAAGTCCTTAGTCCTTTAATTTTGTCTTACTCTGGTTCCCCAAAACATTACCTCTGCCCTTAATACTCTCTCCGTTTCTTGCTTCTACTGACAGATTTTTATTTGAGCTTTATTGGGAGCTAATCAGAGATAGTGCTGTCCGATCCTTCTTCAGTTCCTACCACATTCAGACATTTTGGCATCTCATCCATTGGACTTAAAATTTTTATTTCAGTATTTTACTTTCTAACTTACACATGGACTTCAATTTTGCAAATGCTCTTCACATACTTATATACTGAAATTTCTGCTATTTTTGGATAATGGTGATGTTTGCAGTATTGAGACTGAAAATTGTCAACTACTCTGATTGCCCCTGCTCTCCCCTTCTTTGATACTGCATAAGATCATTTTCACTTCCCTCTGCCTTTGTGCCACATAATCTCAAGAGATCCTAGAAATCTTTAAAGAATCTCCACTTGCCCCGGGTTGTAGAAGAGCTCTTGTTTGTCTTAGTGGAGGCCTCGTGGAGCAGTGGCAAAGCTTACATTTTGGGATACCATAGGATATGTTTTTAACTCTGTTTAAGTGCTTTGCTGGAGGTGTTGTCTCAAACAGGTGATTTTCCACTTTAAGCTTTAAATGATCTATCGGGAAAGAGGAAGGGGTATTTATCGAGCAGGATTGTTTGAGTAAAGCATGGAGGTCCTCAGAAGGGCTAAGATTTGTTTATAGCTGCTGGCTGTTAGGTGTCCCCTCCTGACCTTTTTGCTGGATTGTAGCATCTGATTCAGGTAGCTCCACCCTTAGCATCTGGAGTGAAGTGTTTGTTCTTGAGCAGGAAAAAAAGTGAAATTTTAGAGAGTGTTAGAGGAAACTGTATGAATTTGAAAACTATCTCACTGTACATTTCTACCCAGATTTATTCAGAACTCTGAAGATATGTCGAAGGTCAGGGCAGGTAGGGGCAATAGAGTGGTTAATACTGTTCATTTTTTACTACATTGTTTTTGGAATGGACGCAAACAGATCTCAAAATATGACCTAATGTTTTTCTTTCTGTTTTTCATGGACAATCCATTTTAAACTTTATTAATATTCACTGCTAGTTGAATAATTTTGTTTCTTAAATATTTATTTTGTGCTCAATAATTTTTAATGCAGAAGTTGCCTATAATTTATTGTCATATCATTCATCTTTATCACCAGATGGTTTAAATCAATTATTTTCTTTCTCCTCAAAAATACTTTTTCTGATAGAAGAAATCTTTATAATAGCATGACCTCAAGGGTGAAGGTTGGTGTTTAAAAGCCAGTAATCACTTATTAGAGTTACATTTTGTGCATGATTTTCATGACTTTCCAATTTTTTTCTCCACTTAACTCATTTTCCCATTTAATCATCCCTTCCACTTGAGTTGGGTGTATCAGGCAGGTGTATCAAGCATTAAGGGTCAGGAAACTAAGACTCAGAAAGTCTGAGCCATTTACCCTAACAGCTTTGGTGGGTCCAGAGCTCTTGGCTTCAGAACCTTGGTCTGGCATCAGTCTTCAGAGCTTCTGCTCTTTCTGAGTTCACCTTGTTTCAGTGCTGGGGGAAATCGAAGGAGTGGCCAGCCACTGGGTCCCACTGTCAGTGGAGAGGGAACTCTGGCTTCTGGTCTTGTGGAGCCTTTGGGGAAGGAGGTGGAGAGGGAGGCCAAGTGCAGGTGCACCTTGTCTCGTCCTAGGGGCCAGGTTGTTTTTACACCTCTGAATGACCATAAGCACCGGATCCCATGCTCAGGCTGTGACTTGGGGAGGTGAGAGATTGTCCTCTGGCCAAGGACAGCACCTGTGTCTTCACTGCTTTGTGCTGTCTTTGACCACAATCCTCTAAGACAAGGTCGATGTCAGATAAAAGAGCCAAAAACCGAGACCAGACCCGAACCACAACAAGCCTTTATTGTAGGGACGATCTGCTGGGCAATCTCCAAACAAAGGAGAGAGAGCAATATGGCCGGGACAGGGAGCGCTTCCTATAGGAGCTGGGGTGGGATTGAGTGATGTAGTGGCTAGGGATTGGAGGAGCCTGTGACATCACTAGTTGCTAGGAGGTAGCAGTATCAGGTTATTCTTTTGGCGGGAAGAGGGGCATGTTGGGAAGAAGAAGGTTGTCTTTTGGCGAGTGAAGCCGTATTTTTAAGTGGGAAGCAGGGTATTATGGGAAGGAGAAGGATGCCATTTTATGTAGCAGCCATTTTAAGGCAAGGGAAATCTAACAGTCAAGGCCACCTAGGATGTCAAGACAGAGATTCCTTTGCTGGCTGATGATTTGGAGCGATGTAATGTTTGACTCCCATTGCTCTTAATGTGCAGTGTGATGCCAGGACAGAAACATGCTCAGAAGCAGTTCCAAGACTCATAGATACTATTAACAGCAGCCAAACTATCATGAACACTTACTATGTGTGACATGTTGCTCTAGCCCCGTATGTTTATTATTTAATTCTCTTAAACAAGCCTATGAGACAGGGTTTTGTTTTCTGCACTTAATATATGTGGGAACTGAGGCAGAGAGAACCTCTTTTTCCAAGAGGGCACAATAGTAGAGCTGTTATTCAAACCTAGGTGGACAGACTCTAGAGGTTATGCACTTAGCTCCCATATTTACTGCCTGTGAAAAGACTTACTGAGGACTTGCAGTGAATTCCCTGTTATGCCATGTATTAGAGCATAATGAATGTTAAATTACAGTCCTCCATACACAGTGAGGTACAGGACATATCGCTCTTTCCAACACCGAGAGGTGAGACTTGGGTTTCAATATTCTTCCTGGGCAACAGGATTATTACCAGAGCTCTGTTTGGATGTGGTGATCCAGCTGAGGCCCCGTGGTGTTAAGATGCACCCGGTCTTCAATCTAGTTATTTCCATGTTTGCAGAATCAATTTGGGGATTTAAAAGACAGGAAAAAAAATCCACGACCCATGCATCGGTAATAAAAATACCTCCCTGTGAACCATTCTGTCTGTTTCTGGTAAAGAAACGGACATGTTTAGGCAGGCACCTGGTGGCCTTGGGTCTGCATCTGTGGAGTCTTTTGGCTGAGGATCATATTTTTTGCACTGTTTCTTTGTATTTTGGTGCATTCAGTGGCATTTACTGAGGACCTCCAATGTGTTGACCTCCTTGCTGGGTACAGGGGCCAAATACAGGGACGGAAGGAGCACGATTTCTCTCAAGGCGCCACAGTCAGCAGAGACTGCTGTCAACAGCATCACAACCAAGTGCTTGCAGTTCAGAGCTGGGAGCGCTACAGACAGGGCCACTGGGGAGGATGAAGCGGAGCATTAAATGATTCAGGAAGATGCAGAGCAGAGGTGAAAGGGAGGCTGGATTGTAAGGGCGCTGGCTGCTGTGGGCCCAGCAGGAGTAGGGGGAGGCTGTGGCAATATCCTGCAGAGAGGAGGTCCTGGAGCCAAGATGCCAGAGTGGCATTGGGAGACACAGTCGGATCCCGGAGGAACTTTGGTGGGGCTTACTTTCAGTGACCAGATGTATGGCACGAGGGAGGGGTGGGATCAAGGGTGATCCCCCAGTTTCTGCCCCTAAGAGTGCTGGGGGAAGAACAAATGTGTTGGTACGGGGCTGGTACCGCCTCACTCTGGTATCTGAGCGATCCAGGGTGAGGGTGGGACCATGAGGAGATCTAACGGAGCAGACCCAGGCCCCTTGTGCTGCACCAAGGAGGTGTCTCTAGCCCTGCTCTTTCTCCCCCACAAGCCCTGGAGTGGGCGCACCTTTGTGAGTGTGTGGTTGTGTACCTGAGGACACCTAGAGCTACTGGAGAAGTTCTTGTACATAAACACGCCTTCCTCGAATGTCAGTAATATGAGAGTCTAAGTAACTAGCCATCATTTCATGTCCATTTTCTAGTCACTAAAAGTATTTACAGAGTGCCTACTATGCAGATTGTTGCAAGCCTTGCAGTACAGTAGAGAATGAAAGATGAAGATTCTTGCCCTCAGTGAACTTGTGTTCTGCTGGGGGAAGATAGCGTGTTAGCTGTGATAAATTTCAGCAGAATAAAGAAAGCAGGGGCGAGGGACAGGGTGTGGGGCGCTGATGATTCATTTCAGAAAAGGTCACTAGAGAAGCTTTTCTGAGAAGATGGCTTTTCTGTAAAGAGAGGAAGGGAGCAACACCTGGGGAATGACACCTAGGCGGAGCCAGAGCAGGTACAAGGTCCCTTGCAGACAGAGGTGGGGTGTTCTGGCAGGGAGAGGGCCACAAGGATGTGGTGAGGGCATGGACTTGATGCTGTACAAGTAGCAGGAAGAGCTGGGAGGCTGTTGTGATAACCTGAAAGATGAGGCCTCTGGAACCACGGTGGTAGAAAGGCAGGGGGAGAACAATCAGACTCTGGATGTATTTTGAAAGGAGAGCCAGTGGGGCTTCCTGATGGGCCAGATGTGCAGTGCAGGAGAGAGGAATCAAAGATGACCTCTTGAGTGTTCTTCTAAGGAAAGAGATTAAGGTCCCTGTTCTCCTACAGTGGGGAAGGCTGTAGGAAGAGCTAGTCTGGGCGGTAATGTCAGGAGCCTTATTTTGGATAAGGCTTGTGGTGCTGCTAGTGTCAGACAGACTGGTTATGGAGGAGGTTTATAGGAGACCAGAGGACAGTGCTGACAGACCCTGTAGTTTATTGCAAGAAAATGATGCCACAGATCACCCTGTGATCACAGGGGTCATGGACAAAGGGTTGCATGAGGGCTGGTCTGGAGAGGCAGGCGCCAGCTGTGCTGGTCCTCTCTGCGAGCCTTTCCCAGGTGTGCTGTGCCTTCGTCCCGGGCCGTGGGTATGCATGAGCTGTCTCATACACTGGTGCTCACTTAGGCGTCCGCTTCTCCATGACCCGCTCCAGTGGCAGACATCCCCAGGCCTCACCGCACTACTGGCGATATGCATATCCACAAGGAGGAGCCTGCCTGTCTGAATCTGTGCAGGCCTTGCTTCCATAGCAGGGCCCTGGGTGAGTGCCTCAAGCTCCTGCCAGCGGTCAGTGTTGGGAGGGGTTTTAGCAAAACAGCCAGGCTGATTCTAGGCCAGCACAGCTGTGTTCCGCCTGGGGTGCTTATTAGGGTATCAAAGTAAAGACGTTGCGTAGGAAGCTGCAAAGGTGAGCTTGGATTTGGGAGAGGAGCCAATCTGAAGGTACATGTTTGGAAGTTATTATAATCTAGACAGTATTTCGCACCCAGAAGCTGTAAGAACTGTCCCGGAGCATGAGTGAAGGCGAGGCAAGGTTTTTATTATGAAACATCAAAATAGTTTGTCATAAAAACGGTTTAAAAAGTACATGAAAGTTAGCTAGGTAATACTAGTAAATAATTTATAAAAGCTCAATATGAGGGTAGGGGATTTAGCTCAGTGGTTCCACCACCTGCCTCTCAAGCACAAGGACCTGAGTTCGATCCCCAGTACCAAAAAAAAAAAAAAGCTCAATATGAGTGTTATGTGTCAATAAATTTTAACTGAAACTGATGTGATTAAAAAGGAATATTATTTTACAGTAATAGCTAGGAAGTCATTGATGAATGGAATAGCTCAAGCAGATAGACAATATTGGAATGAAGTCTGATTAGTGTACTGTTAGTGATTACAAAAATGGCTGTAAAACTTTTTGTTTGCTTTTTATTACATATTCACATATCATTTTATATTTTAAAGTACATTTCTTATTATATTACTTAATTCTCATCTCCTTAGAAATGCATATTGCTATTCACAACTGTACAATAAAGAAACTGAGGCAAAGTGCCTTGCTGTTCAGAAAGATACCCAGCAGTACCTGGGTCAGGTTCCTCCTTGTGACTCTGTCTCCTGAGCTTTTCCACTTTCCTCCTAGTTATTCAGGAAAGTGCCATGCAGTACCTGCTGCCGTGGACACCTGCATCAGTCAGCTTTTCATTGATGTAGTGAAATGCCTCATGCAGGCACTCATGAAAAGAAGGTTGATTTAGCTCACAGATTTGGAGGCTTAAGCACATGGCACTGACCGTGTCTCAGTTCTGGCCAGGTCCTTGCAGCTGTGTGACAGAAATAATAGCAAGGAGCAGTGGCCCCAGCGAGTGCGTGAAGTGGTCCCATCCTAAACAGGAAGCCAGAGTGTTGGGTGGAGCCAGGCTCAGGAAGCAGGGACAGCCCTCTCTCAAGAGCTAGCAAGGCTCCATGTCAGCCACACTAATCCCTCTCAAGGACAGGTACATACATACCCAAGGACCCACCCTGAAAGGTTCTCTCTCAGCACCTAGGACCCAGCCCCTACTCCATGGGTCTTTGGAGGACAAATCATGTTCGGGGGACAGCAGTACCCAATAACGCGTCTGAGTCTGCATCTGTAGGGAAGAGAGTGAGTATATGTTGTCTTTGGCTTTTTGGCGAGGCAGCAGAAAGTTTGTTTTTTTATTGTCCTTTGTGACATGAATAAACTGAGGCACACAGTGTTTTTCCTATGACCTCTCAACCCTTTCAGCTTGAGATGTTACAAATGGCACAGCAGGTGTTAAGATTGGAGAACTGCCAGCCAGGTGACCAGAATGCTTATTTCTGCCCCGAATGGTGGCTTTGGAAATTATAGCCCATTATCTCTTTAAGTTTTCCCGCACTGGGCTCCTCTTTTACCTAACTCTGCTCTCTTACTTTTAAAATGCTGGTGGATTATAAACCCAGAAACCGCTGTGCGTGGAGACTTTGTGCCCCTTGCCATCTTAGCAGAGATCAGCAGCAGAAGAGACAGCAGGGTGTGCGTGTGTGTGTGTGTGTGTGTGTGTGTGTGTGTGTGTAGGCAAAACACACACCTACACAACCCTGGGGCACTGTAAAAAGGCTGTGCGCGAAAGGGCAGCTAAAATATCCTGCTAGGGCTTGAGTGTTGGGTGCCAGGTCGGAGGAGGCGCTCACCCTGAGACAGTCTGGCCTGGAGAGGAGGAGAGGGAAGGAGCAAGGAAGGCAGAGCGAAGCAGTTGCGGGCACACAGGTTAGCACCCTACTTGTCGGGGGGTAGCACTTGTAACCCTCTTTGCCTTTTCTAATATTCACAAAGTAGTAAGAGTTTCTTGTGCAAACTTCAGAGAGTACAAGAAGGCCTAAAGAAGAAAGGAAATATTGGAAATTCCTCCACAGCTGGGCTCTCTTAGGCACGTAAACACACGTGAGCATACTGAGGAGGGTGTGTGTACACACGTACACCTTTTCACACATCATCTTACGTATATGAGGTCCCAAACTCACGCTGTTTTGGTGTCTCCACTTTCCCTTGAACGTTAGGTAGCAGTTGATTCAGGAACAGCCTGTCTTCTTTTTATTGATTTATGTCAATGCCAGGATTGAACCTTCATGCTTGCTAAGCACACACACTGCCACTGAGCTGAACCCTCAGTCTTGTTTTCAGATATGGTCTTCACGGGTTTTGACACAGGACTGGAAACAGATGGGGACACCTTGCATACCCACTTGTCCTGGGGGTCCTGGGGGCCCTGGAGGTCTGAGCCAGGTGGTGGGTGGAATCTCACACACATGGAGCTGTCTTAGGTAGAGTGGTTCTAAGAGTCCTCCCAACACAGGGTTGTTTGAATCTGTAGGGATCGATAGGCAACACAGTCACAAACTGTTGTGACACATTTGTAAGGAAACGTTTGGGCATAAAGACAAACCAGTGTGTGGACCAGAGCGTTCCTTCAAATAGGAAGCTTCCCTGTGGGATTCGTGATGTTGAGAGTCCTTATTCCTCATCTTCTGTACAGGTGAGCACGTCACAGTCGTCCTGATAGGCTCTCTCTGCTCCTCCTCCCACCACTTTCCATCTGTAGAGTTCCCTCATGAAGCTACTGCTTTGCCTTCTGGTCTCCTGAGGGTGGAGCTTGCATCCTTAGCAGGATTAACGCCAGGATAGAAAAGTCAGGGTCTGGGTGAGTGAGCTCTATCTTGAGCTCTGCTTTCCTCAAAGAGCAAGCAGAATAATTAATAGATCAACTGAGAAGGAACAGGCTGTCACCTAGAGACGTGTTCACATAAATCGGAGAGAAAGACAGATCTTTTGCAAAAGGGAAGGGGACCTGGGATGGAGAGAGGAGGGAGGGAGAGAACAGGAGACCCCGTAAAAAGAACTAAGCTGCGTTCTGTACATGTCCCAGCTCCCCATCAGGAATGTGATCCTTAGGTACTGCAGACACGTATGGATAAAAATAAGATAATTAAAACCCTGTGTCTGCCATCACTAAGGATAGTTAGCTTGTGGATCATGATGAAGTTTGACCAATTAGATGACAGACCACTTAGATGACAAACAAGTAGATGGCAAACATGAATGCCCTGAGAGAAATGGGCTAGAAAGTCAGGTGAGCATTCTTGACAAGTTTAAAACTGATGGCCGTGGCTTTCTCCTCAGGCTAGGACTCTTCTTTCTCCCTTCCTCCTCTCCTTCTTTTGTCTTTTCTTTTCATTTAAAACTTTAAAAACATCTCCTGTATTATTGGCTATCTCTTTCCTTTTAGGGTGAATGTTAATTAAGAAAAGAGTTTTTTTGGCAGCTCTGAAATTACACAATTTTCCTGCTCTCTGCTACCTTGTTGAGTTTATTCCTGTATTTTGTTACCAGATGGATTTAAGGCCAACATGGCTCTCGTGTTCGTGTTCGTTTCTGACAGCGGTCTGCAGTGGATGGTAGCAGGTGTGCTTTAAGAAAAGTTCTCTAGATGATACCAGTTCCTTTGTGATGTTTGGCTACAATTGTGAAGATTATTGCATGATTCTTTTAAAGTGAATGTTAGAATTTGAGGACAGGTAAAATAAACAGGAATTTCCTTGTGGTTCTTTGGTCTCAGTGGCCATTCTCAGGGTGAGCAATGATGAGAGGAACGAAACTATGGCCCTGGGAACTAGGACTTCTGGGAAAGGAACTGCAGCTCCTTTCAGTCGTTCAGCTCAGGTCTTCTGCTCGGTGGCCCTGCTATGGTGTGGATCCTAAATATTCCCCAAAGGCCAGGGGTTAATAGCTTAGTCCCTAGGGTAGTGCTACTTGGAGGTGGAGGAACCTTCAAGAGGTTAGCTCTGGTGAGGTCTGTGACTCACCGGGCTGCCCAAAAGGGATCGTGGGACCCTGCTTTCTTCCTCTTTCTCTCTTGTTCCTAGCAATGGCATGAACAGTTTTGCTCCTCCATTTACTGCCTGCCATGAGGCGCAGTCATGCCACAATCTCAAAAGCACTGGGGCTCACTGATCACAGACTGGAGCTTCCAAAACTGAGAGCCCAAATAAACTCTTTTTGCTTGGTAAGTTTATCATCTTCGGTGTTTGCTATCGTGGTGGAAAACTGATTCACACGCACCCCATTAACTCCTGTTTTATCATTGATTATCCCCATATGATAGGTAATGTCCCTTTGGAAAGCAGATGAGATAATATTTTCCATCTCCTTTATCTGCTTTCTGCCTTTCATTTTCTGAACACTTGAATAACACAGTTGTGTCAAAAACAGGAGTTCATCTAGGTTGGCATTTCTGTTCTAACAATAGTACCAAGGGAGATTGAAAACAGTTCTACAGTGTTAAAAAGAAGGACTCTACCCAGAGCATCGTGAGATTATGAAAAATCCCTCAAGGATCTGATATTCGTAGACTTAATTTACCTATGTGTTTTAAATTTAACTACGTTTCAGCCCATACCTTCTCTGGAGATAAGTGTTTCACATTCTGTTCAGTAAAATTTTCCATTTTATTTGATGTTTGACAAATTATATCTTCTAAGTTTCAAGCCATTTGCCTAGTGAGTTTTGTGACTAAAGTCATATGTTATTTCCTCCCAAAGACAGGGACACTGAGTCAGATAGTGGTGACCCGTGCCTGTAATTCCAGCATTCTAGGAGACTGTTCTATGAAGTTTGCAAGTTGGAGCCCAGCCTGGGAAACTTAGTGGCTTAATAAGACCCTGTCTCAAAATAATAAAATTTTTTTAAAAAGTCTAAGGATATAGTTCAATGCAAAGACCTTTGGTTCAATCCCCGGTGTCATAAAAATGACAGTCTTTTTTTTTTTTTTTATCTTTATCTCCTACTAGAATTCATTCTTTTTCAACATCTTATGTTTTTGCAATCCTTGATCATCTGTGTCTCAGATCTTTCTCTCAGTCTTGTTTTTAGCCTCTTCCTTGGCAGTTAGTGTCCCTTTATTATTTAGTTGTCTTGTTCAGAACTACATTCTGCTCGGTGAAAAGTTTGGTAGGTGCCAATTGGTATGGTGGGCAGGATTCCAAAAAGGCAGGAATCCCATGTTAGCACAAGACTGGCTTTCTGTTTTCTTTCTTTCTTCTCCTTATTTCTCTCTCACTAGTGTCACCAAGTGTCCTCTGTGTTGGTGTTGTTGGATGATGTCCTTGGCACTCATATTGATGCTAGGGTCTCCCTCTAGGTCATGAAGACCGCTATTTGAAAAGGGCCGGCTGGCCTGTTTTCTCTTCCCTCAGTTTCTGCATGACCAGGATGAACCTCAGCTCTCATTTATCTTTCTCTTCCCCCTGGCTTCTGAGACTTTAAAAATTTAATTGAGTATTGGGCATTTCACAGTCTTAAAGATCACAGTGGTATTTCTAGACTGTGATGTTTCCCTTTCCAGTAGTAAATTAAAACATCACAGAAAAGATACCTAGCTTTCCACTTATTGCCTCAAATATATAGTTTTCATAAACACATTTTAAAAGCTATTATTACTCTTTCTTACAGATCTTTTCCCAAATATACTCATTAACACAGGAATCTACTTTTATCAGCTGTTAGCAAATGCTCTTCCTTTTATGACTACTTATTTTTTGCAAATTGATTTTTCTCTCAGTTCTAGTTTAGCCTTTCTTATTAACTGTTGGATGGGCAGAACTGTTTTATTTCTCCCTGTGGTTAGTCGGACTTGGCCATGTGTTCAGAAATGTTGTTCTTGTGTGATTCCATTCTCCTTTGCTTTCAGATTTTCTCAGGAAACTCAGATTTCTTTATAATTTACTGTTATAGTTGAGTGAGAGAGCTCTTGTCAGAGTATCCTTCGTCTGTGTTATTTCAGTCAACAACACGCATGCTCCACTAAGGGAAAACGCTTACTGTCTTTTCAGGGATACCTAAGGAGTCAGAATTTACCAGAAGCTCACAGAAGTACAGTGTGTAATGTGTTTTCTGGTGAGCTGGTGGTGAAGGGAAGCTTAAGGAAGTCAGGAAATGAGGATCTAGATGGAGGAAAAAGGGGCGGACCTCAGCAGACACTGTCACGTGATCACATGGATTACACTGAGACGTGTTTTGGGAGAAAAGAAATCTCTTTAATTCTTACATTTTCCGTTTGTATAGATCCTCTTCTAGAGATATACATCTGTTCTTATTATTTTGTTAAGACTCATTTAGAGGATGGAGAGAATTCAAGACTCCTAATTGCTAAACTAGACCATACTACTGTAGGGCAGATGCAAAGTTCCTCATTCCTGTTTGGATCGTTCATGTAATGGGTGATTGGAAAACTCTTGGTTTCAGTGACAGATACGAGAAAAAGAACTTGCCTTTCCTTGGATGTTGTGTGGTTTCTGCACCTGCGTGGTGTTAGCAGTGCGAGGGGAGTGGATTCTGAGATGGATGAGCGAAGAGGCATTATTCCAGGAAGTGGTGTGTGTCTACTTCGACATCTTGGTGACCACTCAGGGAGCAGCGGTGCCTTGCTCCCTGGGGATTTGGGGACGGGAACCTTGGGAGCTTCTGCCCTCTCCAAGGACTCTCCAAGCCAGGGGGCTGGGCTGTGTTCCCAGCAGGGTCTGAGTGGGCTCAGGATGCCCACCCATATTTCCAAGCAGGGAAGCTCAAATGGACAAAGAAGGAGGAGCACACGGTAATTATTAGATGGATCTAGAAGTCTGACATTATTTTTTATTGACAATAAAAGGAGGCCTTAATTTCCTTCAGTTAGCCATGGGGAGGCTTACAAATTATGCTCTCTAATGGGCAGAATCTTTTTACGCATCAGCCTTTCAGACATCCTGGACCTCAGTGTTTCTTCATCAAAGAGGAAGCCTGAAACTTGCCTAACAGTTTATAATGAAATATGAAGATTGCTGGGTATTGATTCCAATTTCCTGTCCACTAAGGCTCGATGGTGGCTTCCCAGAATACCTGTTTAACTTCTCCTTCTCAGAAGAGGCCAGTGGCTGCTGTTTCTGTGTCCCAGACCAAGAACAAGCCATAAATGCATAACAGAAATGGAGATAATAATTCCCAGTTACTGCTATTGCTAAGTTTTGTGAGAGTTACGTTTAATCATTGGCCAAAACAATACTCATATAAGAAAAGGTAAAAACAAATTGATTTGCAGCCTGGTTTTGTGATTCTGAATCTTTTCAACATTTGGACATACAGTGAACATGCTGAGCTCAGAAAAACATTTGCAGGCATGCGACATATTCCAGTAGTATGTTAGCTGTTGTAGAGACCTGGGGTGAGATACTTGGTGTGCAGATCTACTCTTCTGAAGTGCTTATTCATTCCTTTGTTCTGAGTTTCTATGCTTTCTGAAGGCCTGAGCTTCCCATGAAGCTGCTCTGCTACTGGTAGCCATTGCAGATTAACAGGTAAGCACTGGAACAAGATTATTTCAGGCAGTGATAAGTCTGGAGGATAAACATCAACCTAGTGAGGTAAAATGATGGGACATGGCTTCCTCCAGATGGGATGAGTTCTGAAAAGTTCCATCTGAGGTGGTGACATTTGAGGTGAGACCTGGATGGGGGAAATCTTGGTGGGAAAGTTTCCAAAGATAGCCGTGAAAGCCTTCTTGCTGTGTTCCAGAGCCTGGACAGATCCCAGTATGGTCAGACCGCTACTGTGAATAGGGCAGTGGAGAAGGCAGTGAGGGAGGAGCCATATCGCCTTGTTGACCTTGACATTCAGTCCTGGAATTTCAGAGAGAAACAGATACACAACTCCATTGTGATTGTGCTAAGCAGATAATATGGCGGCCTGTTGGGGGCTTAGATGGGATAAAATAGAAGGGTTAGAGAAATTTTAATGAAAGTTGATTATGTAAAGAATTTTACAAAAGGAGGTTGAAAGGGAAGAGAGGGCTTGGGGTAATAGGAGATGAGAGAACTTTCTAGAAGAGGCACTAGGGGCGATGTGTGTACAGGAGATACAGGGAGGAGGGAAATGGCTGATGAAGGAGTGCAAAGCTGGTGCCAGATGCTGAATTCAGAGTGTCTGAGATTCCTTAAAAACAAGATAAACTTTGGGATAAAGAAGATGTGTTTTTTTAAAAATATAAAATGGAGTACTACTCAGCCATAAAGAATGAAAAACTAGAGACGTTTATAGCTAAATGGATGCACATTGAGGCCATGCTCTGAAGTGAAATAAATACGACACACATGTGAATACCGAATAGTTTCTCTGATGTGAGAAACTGAAAGTGTAAATAAGGTTCAAATGGTATAATAGATAATGTGAAATAGGAAGAAAAGGCCCAAAGGAGAAGGGGAAGTGGGAGGGGTAGGGGAAAGGAAAGAACGGAGAGGAAAAAATATGAGAAAAGGAAAAAATGGAAACAAAGCCTTTGTAAATAGGGAGGGATGGAGGGGTTGAAGGGAGGTCAGGGGAAGGGGGAAAAATAAGAACCAAGATACGTCACGTAAAGGTACAAGATCCCAATAATGAATGTCATCGTATTATATACCTAAAATGTACCAATAAACTTAATGAGAAAAAAAACAAGATAAATTTTATGAGCATAATTACTAGATGATTCTTTTGCATGAGATCTGTGTGGCAGAGGCCTTTCTGTTGTTTCTATTTTCTCAAAATAAATAGAGAATGAAGGATGTATATTTCACTGTTAAAATTAGTAGTATCATTTTCTTGATTTCTCTCTGGTTAGCAAGTTCTGAAGCTTCACACCAGCTTTCTCATTTTCTGGAAGATGTTTTCATCAGGTTTGACATTTCCCTCTTGATCTGAGCAGCCTAAAAACCTATTTCATGAGGGTAATTTTAAATAATAATTTGGTTTAATTAAAATGATAAATGATGTTGTTTTGTAGCAATGAAATCATTCCTGAGGCACATTTTTCTTGGAAGCTGTACTGTGCTATTATGCAAATCAGTATTGTTGGAAAGAACTAGAATTGTTGTGGTATTCTCCATGCAGCACGTCATAGCCGTTATTATTTCCTGACCTGTAACAGCTAGTCTGTTTTTGTGTGAGCCTGTGTCCATCTTTTTCACCATGATTCTTTCCTGGTTAAATCGATTCCTATTTACTTTTTAGGTAGAATTCCTTTCTTTTTGAAGAAGGAAAAATAACTTGTTTTTATGCATAAGCCAAATAGTGATGTATGTCATTAAGTTTATTAAAAGAAGAAGCAAACAAAAGGGCAATTATAGCTGAAAGGTCGTTTTAGGAAGGTGTTAGCAAAAGTTTTGTCATAATTTGATTTAATTGGATATGACATTCTGAGGAATACTTTTGGAACTTGGAGATGAATTTGGAGCTTAGGATCTATAGTAGATACTGCCTCGTCAAAGCCTTTCATTTTAGAACTAAGGAGATAAGCATTCAATTGTGTTTCCCCAGAGAATTCTTCCAGATAGTAACAGGAGGGACATGAGGTCCATGACCTCGGGGTTCCCAGACACTGCCCGTCCAGTTCCTCCTGTTTTCTTTTCCTTTTTTCTTCTTTCTTTTATAAATAGAATCATCTTCTAGTGTAAGAGCTAGCTAGCCTAGCACTTCTTATTTCTTTGCAGTAAGTAATTTCTGTATTTTAGTCTTTGCGCTTCAGTGAGGCAGTCTGCCCCCAACTCCATGTACATGTGACTCCCTGATTTGCTTTTATTATCTCTGTTTTCTTGCCTGGTTACTTGCTGTCTTCTGTGTACTGCTGAATGAGTGAAAATCTCAGACTTTTAGAATAATGTGAGACTCTTCCTAAATCCTGGGAAAATAAGAGTGGGCAGTGTGGTTATGAAGCTTCTCAGCCACCCCAGTCCCAAGTGAAGTTATGAATAGATTTTTAAAAAGGACTTCACAAATTAAAAAGAGATAAACCCACCGTGCATTAGTAAAGAGAAGTGAGACATCCTTAGGTTGCTTTGTATTGTCTAATAAATGAATGAAAATCCCAGGAATTCAAAAATCTTTGTGAAATATTTATTGTCTGGTACTGTGTGAGACTATGAGATTATTTTTTATCCTTCTCCAAATTATATTTTATTGTATATCATTTAATAACATGATTTATAGATTCTTTTAATGGCTTTGGTGGTATGCCCTTAGGTGGAGGTGTATTAATTTTTTAAAACTATTTTTCATGTTAGGAACTTAATATTTTTCAAAATTGTGGTAAAAAACAAAACAAAAGATATACCCTGTTCACAAATTTGTAAGTGAGGGTACAATACTATTGACTATATGCACATCATTGTATAGGGGACCTCTAGAAAATTCTCACTTTGCGTAGCTGAACTTCTCTACTGACTAGACAGCAGTTTCTCTATTTCCTTCCCCATAGCCCTTGACAACGTCCTTTCTCTGCTTCTGAGTTTCATTATTTTAGGTACAGTTGCTCAATAATTGGAAACGTGCAGTATTTGTCCTGGGAGGACTGACTCGCTCAGTATAATCCCTCAGAGTTCATTCGGATGGTGGCGTGTGACAGACTTCCTGGTGATGGATAATATTTCCATGTACATTCTCCCTTCATCCATCCATGGACAGTTATTCCCACCTCTTGGTGAGTGTGGCTTGTGCCGTAATGAACATAAGACAGCATGTATTACTGTGAAATTCTGTTTTCAAGTCTTGGGGATGAATGTACACATGTGGGGTTGCTCTTTCATATGGTAATTCTGTTTGTAACTTTTGAGGGGTCTTTAAACTCTTGCATAGCAGCTGCACCATTTACTTTTCTGCCAACAATACACAGGAGTTCCAGTTTCTCCATATCCTCTCTAGCCCTTGTTATTTTCTGTTGTTTTAACAAGAGCCTTCCTAAGGGCTGTATGTGAAGTAGTAGCTTACTGTGGTTTTGACTTGCATTTTCCTGATAATTAGTGATGCTGAACATCTGCTCAGGAACCTATTGTTCATTGTTAGTCATCTTTGGAGAAAGATCTAGTTAACTCCTTTGCTCACTTCAAAAAAAGAGGTTGTTTCTTGCTATTGAGTTCTGTGAATTCCTTATGTATGTTGGATACTAATCCCTTATCAGATAAATGATTTGCAAATATTTTCTCCCACTCTGTTGGTTGCCTTTTAATTAAGTTGATTGTTCCTTTGCTGCACAGAAGCTTTTAGTTCCATGTTGTTCCACTTGTCAGTTTTTGTTTTCGTTTCCTAGGCTCTTGGGGACATAGACAAGAAAATCTTGTCAAGATCAGTGTTATGAAGCTGTACCGTATGTTTTCTTCTAGGAGTTCCATGGTTTCAGCTCTAACATTTAAGTCAGTAGTCCATTTTGAGTTGATCTTTGTCTTCAGTGCAAAATAAAGTCCATTTTCATATTTTTTGCATGTGCATATACACTTTTCTCAACACCACTTGTTGAAGAGACTGTCCTGTCTTCACTGTATAGTTTTGCCATCCCTGCCAATGAGCATTGAATATGTATATGTAGTTTTGATTCTGTTCCATAGTCTGTCATTATGCCAGTACCATATGGTGTGTTTTGTTATGTTTTAGCAAAAGTTTATTTTGTTATCCCCAAATTCTTTTCTTTTAAAAATCTTTTTAATGGATATTATTTTTAGAGTACATTTAGGTTCACAGTAAAACTGTGTAGAAGGTACAGAGAGTTCCTTAGTAGCCCTGCCGCACACAGGTTTAGCTTCCTGATGTAACACGGGAAGGGTACTTGCTGTAACTGATGAGCCATGTTGGCATGTCATTGGCACCCGAAGTCCATAGTTGCATTAGGGTTCACTCTCGCTTGGCACGTTCTGGGGTCTGGGGAAATGTACGCTGATGTACATCCCCCACTCTGGTACTGTGCAGAGTGTCTCACTGCCCTGAAACTCCTCTGTTCCTACCCAGCCCTCACTAACCCCAACCCCTGGTAACCACTGAACCTTCTACTGTCTTCATAGTCCTTTTTCACCATATCATCCAGTTGGAGTCATACAGTATGTAGCCTTTTCAGGTTGGATCCTGTCACTTAGGGGTCTGAATTAAGTTTCCTCCATATCTTCTCATGCCTTGATAGCTCTTTTCTTTTATAGCACTGAGCAATGCTGCATTGTCTGAAGTACCATGTTTTCTTTACCCACTCATACATTGTACTTCTTGGTTGCTTTTAATTCTTGGCAATTATGAATAGAGCTGCTGTGAGCATCTGTGTGCAGAGGTTTGTGATGACACGTTTTCACTCCCTTTGGTAAATACAAGGAGCATGGATGCAAGGAGTCATCTAATAGTATGTGCGATTTATGAGAAATTGCCAAACATTTTCACAGCAGGTGTAGCATGTTGTACTTCTACTAGCATCAGATGACAGTTGCTGTTCCTCAAAATCATTTTGAGCTTGTGGTGTTGTCGGTGGTCTGGATTTTAGTTTTTCTAACAGGTGTACAGTGGTATCTGACTATTGTAATAATGCGTTTCCCTGATGACATATGCAGTGAAACATCTTTCCATATGATTATCTATATACTGTTTTGATTACTGTGGCTTTATAATTTGTTTTAAAGATAAGAAATATGAAGTTTCTAGGGTTTCTTTTTCTGCTTTTAAAAGATTGTTATGATCATTTGTGGGCCTTTGTGGTTCCTTATGAATTTTAGGATTTTTTTTCTATTTTGGCAAAAATGCCTTTGGGATTTTTCACTGATGCACAGTAACTACACAGACTAATGGGACTCATTCTGGCATATTTATGCATGCATATGACATGCTCAGGTCATTTCCTCTTCTGACCTCCTTCTCCCCTCTCCCCATACCCTTCCTCTTTGCTAATGGTCACTAGGGAATTTATAGATATTGTGTTGAATCTGTAGCTCATTCTAGGTAGTCTGGACATCTTAATAATATTAAGTCTTTCAATTCATGAACATGAGATGTTCATGAACTGAAATGAGATGCACATTTATCTGTGCCATCCTTAATTTCTCTCAGTAATATTTCATGGTTTTTATTGTGTGTTTGCCTCCTTAGTTAAGTTTATTCCTACACATTTTATCCTTTGAATGTTATTATTGTAAGCAGGATTGTTTTCTTAATGTCATTTGTGGGTTGTTCATTGTCAGTGTGTAGGAACAAAGCAGACTTTTATATGATGGTTTTGTATCCTGCAACTTTAGAAATTCATGTATTGATTCTGACAGTACTTTTTTAGGTCTTTAAAGACTGTTTTTTGTCTTTTTTTGGAACTGGGGATTGAACTCGGGACCTTGCACTTGCAAGGCAGGCACTTTAAAGACTTTTAAAAGTCTTCAAAAACTCTTTAGGGTTTTCCACATATAAGATCATGTCACTGAAGAGCAGAGATAATTTCACTACTTCTTTTCTGATTTAGCTGTTTTTGTTTTCTTCCCTAGTTGATATAGCCAGGGCTTCTAGTAGTATGTGAACAGAAGTGGTCTGATTGGACCTCCTTGCCTTGTTTCTGATCTTGGAGAGAAAGCTTTCAGTTTTTTTACTGTTGAGTATGATGTTAGTTACTAGCTTTCAAAACTGACCTTCATATGTTGCATATATCTACATACTGATGTCTCTTAAGTGACTAGGTTTTTGCTCTTCATTTCTTTTTCTTTCTCTGACTGGATATTAATTGACCTGTTTATATTCACTAAGTCTTTCTTGTGCTCAATCAAGGGCAATGTGTAATCTCTCTAATGAAGTGTTGCAGTCAATCACTGTATTCTTTAGCTCTAAAATTTCTGTTTGGTTCCTGTTTATATTTTTTATCTTCTGTTGGTTGATAGTCTCGTTTTGTTCATGAATTAATTTTCTGAGTTCCTTAAGTATCTTTATGCTGATTATTTTGAAACTTTATCAGGCAACTCATACACATCTGGTTCTTTGGATAAGTTTCAGGAGATTTATTTTTTTCCTTTGACTGGACCATGTTACCCTTTTTCTTTACATATTTCACAACCTTCATAGCAGACTCTATATATTTGAAAAAATAGCCACCTTTCGTAATCTCTAAGGGCTTGATTCTTACAGGGGAAGATGTTCTCCAGTCAACCTGGCTAAAGATTCTGGGGATGTCTGAAACTTTTGTAGTGAATGCATGTACCCTGGTTCGTGTGAGTTACCAACTGGATAATTGTGCATGTTTATTTTTTCCACTTTGTTGCTCCCTCTAGTGTCTGTATGTGGCACTACAAGTTCTCCGAGACCCCTTGTCTATTCTGAGTGACACTAACATTTTTGGAGTATGTTAGATTCTCTCAGTGCTCTGAGTCTGAATTGGGTAAGACAGAAAGTAGTCCCTTGGGCAGCACCATGAAAAGGTTGCATTTTGGACATGCGAGTTTCAGTCTTTTCTTTCCTTTCTCAGGGAGAAGCTGGGATTTTTTCTCCAGGAAGGGGGTGTGTGGAAGGGAATTAATGCATTCTTCTGCTGGTTTTGATTCATTTGATTTCACATTTGCCTGGGTGCAGGAGGTTCTTAACTCGTTTCTGTATTTCTCACAAAAGAAACTGAGCTGTGTATTGTTGAGTCTGTATCTCTTGGGAGAGGGGAAGAGATTGAAGCTTCTGATTGCACCATCCTGCTGGTGTCCCCTGCCTTGAGGCTCTGAATGTAAAGCCACGAGCAATTCAGGTGGATTTTTTATAATTATAAAAGCAGTAAATAAGTAAAGTAATGTATGAGATAGGATAAAAATACAGTGAATGCTAAAATTAAAAAATGTATTACAGGAAAAGACACATTGCCATTCATCCCCCTCAGAATACTCCTCTTGCTTTGCACTCTCTTATCCCATTGCTCTTGGTATTTTCCTGAAGCAGCTCTGGAGTCTTCTTTCCTGAATGTCTTTAGTTGTGGTCTTGTGGCTGCCTCCATGTCCTGAGCTGATGCAAAACGTTTACCTTTTGTTTTAATCTCTTTCCTCATTTCTGGGACACAATACCATACGCCTGCAATTTAAGAGGGGGAAGGTTTTAATTTGGCTTACGTTTCAGAAGTTTCAGTCCAGGTTCAGCAGGCTTAAACACAAGAACAGCATGGAGGAAGGGCTTGGGCGGTGGAAAGCTGATCATGTCACCGGTAGCCTGGAAGCCGAGTGCCGAGGGTGGAGACATGGAGGGAAGTGCATTCTTGGGTCAGTGATTACCTCTTGGAACCAGACCCTGCCTCCCTTCACCAAGCCAGCTGCCCTGAAACCCTAAGCTAGTCGGTCGCCTTCCATGAACTTCCACCTTTGAGCCCATGCAGCTCTGGGGGTACAATCAGATATAAACCCTAACACCTTTCAAGATCATTTTGACTTTGGGGAAGACCCAGAAGTTGCCTGGTTCCACATCTGATGAATAAAGAGGATGAGGACACAGCATGATGTTTTTATTTGACAGAAATTGCTGTAAATGTGAGATCAATCCTGTGATCAAAAATATGATGTTTAAATTTAAAAAATTATTACAGTAAAAGACACATTGCCACTAATCTCTGAAAATAGTCCTCACAGAGAACACACTTATCCCATTGTCCTTGGCAATGTGTCTTTCCTGTAAGTTTTTTTAAAAAAATTGAAGCACTCATTCTATTTTTCAATCACCCCTTATACAGAAGGCAATTTCAAATAATTTTAAGTGTCTTGAAAAAATCATATGGGATGCTAATTAAATTGGTGATCAAGAAATGCAAGTGTTTTAGCACAGATACATGAAAGACAGTAAATAGTTAGCTGTACACAAACCTATAAATATAGTGACAACTCCATTCATGGGGAAGATGGCAAATCATCACAGGTAGAGAAAAGAGTAAGTGCAAAGGTCAGAGGCAGGCACAGTCCTGGCAGAGGTCAGGTGGCGAGGGGAATAGGTGAAGGAGAATTTGTATGCAGTCAAGCCAGAGAGGAAACTGGGGCCCCATTGCTGTAGGACTTGTAGATCACTGTAAAAGATCTTAGATTTCATTCAGAGTGGAATGAACGATCCTGAGAGACTTTATGCAGAGTTGGGGACATGACTTGCCTTTGGCCTTGAAGGGATCACCATGGATGTCCTTGGAGAGCTGACTATAAAGACACAGAGGTGGGAGTCTGCTGCTGAACCAGTCACTGGCTAACTGGTCAAGGAGGGAGGTCGTGGTGGCCTGGGTAGAGATGTGATGTGAAGTAGTCCAAATTTGGGACCTTATGAAGGCCTGATTAACAGCGTTTGCTCTGACTTGTTTGAGAGAGCAGTCAAATGTGAATGCTAGATTTCTGCTGCAAGAACTGGAAAAATAAAGTTGCCTCTTAATGAGATGGGATCAACTCAGGTGGAGCAAGACTCAAGGAGGAGCTTGATCGTGAGAGGTTGGAGTTGCCTTTCAGACCTCTGAGCCCAGGAACAGGGAAGGATGTGTGGATTTTGGAGTTCGCCACCTACTGGTGACATTGAAAGCCTTGCGTTTGAAAGAAATCACCTGCTTCTAAGCAGAGGTGGAGAGGAACGGAGGTCTGGGCTCAGATGTGGGAAAGCTAGTGAGGGAGGAAGGGAGAGTCAGGTGTCTCAAGAGCGGAGGGAAGAGGGAAGAGGTGCGCTGTCAGGCGCCTCAAATTCTACTGCCAAGGCTTGACGCTGGCGGGCCGAGTTATTTCATTCTGATTTTTGGTGATGTTGACCCAGCGATCCACCTAACTGCTGTATGTCTTAGCTTTTGGGAAAGGTAAATAATGTGTTTCTGATCCTGCCAAGTGACATCATTGAGGTAGTGCTCGAAAGGTTGCTGGTGAAGTTCCCCAGCTCCTGCTCTGCTGCTTCAGATAGCGCCTCTAAAGCGAGGTAGCTGCCCAGACAACCCCAGCACCAGCAGACGTGGAGCGGGTGGTTAGAAAGGAGCCCTGCAGTGAGGCGCGGGTGTACTTAGTCACCTCCTAATGCCAGTCTCTTCCCTTGCAGGCCTCTTCTGGGTCCTCAGTAGACTAGATGTTGCTTTATTGTGACTGTTTTTACCTCTCGCTCCCTGCCTGGTTTCCTGCTTGTTTCACCAGCATAAGCACATTCTTGCATTAAGGGAGTCAGGGGACAGGAGGCGTGAAGGTCCCCGGGGATGTGCAATCCAGCTTCGCCTTTCCAGGCATCAGACCTGTCTCCTGCTGGTGGAGGAGTCATGTAGATACCGGGGCGTCTTCTCTTTCATTGGCCGCTGTGCTCTCAGATGCTCTTGAACTTGCTGCCCTTGTGTGAATCAAGATGGGTAGCACAGCCTCAGCGAGTGACCCATGCAGAGATCCGGAGGAGCTGTACCACGCTCATTGGCAGTGCTGATGGCCATGATGTGACAATCTCAGGTCAGCCTGAGAGGTGCCTGAGGGGAAGGTTTAATTGCATTTTTGTGTAGTAACTGCTGAACAGGTGTCAAGGGATAGCTCTGCTGTTCAAGTTGGCTTGGAAAAAAGTGCAAGAATTCTATCCCGATTTCAACCAGCTTAGTGTTTGCTATCACTAGTGAGCGTACGTGTGACCGAGAAAGGTGGGGAATTTGGGGAAAAGCTAAGACACATAAGACAGGTTGCGTAGGAATGACTACATTTTGAGAAGTTACTCATAAATATTATTTTTGACACTGAGCTAGGGAATATAAACATCTTAAGTGGTTTTGCAAGACTTTCTTTTCTGTGCATAATGGTAGGAAGTCATCAGAAAACCTCCCTTTGAGTATATTAAGAAATTTACCTGGGTTCTGAAGGCACAGGCATTTCACGTAGGCTTTTTAATGGCAGTGAGTCAACTCAATTAAGTGAAAAATACATAAATTTTATGTGGCCTAAAACAAGATCTATCACAATATTATTGGAATGTTTTAGCGTGGTAGCGCTTGGCTTTTATTGAAGACTAGAAGTTTGTTGATTGAGCTGTAGGTTTTGTTAACTGGTCACTTCATCATTTATGTATGTGTGTGGACACAAAACCTGAGATTTTTAACCTTTGCTGTGATTTTTTAGTTGTATATTCAGAAAACAGAGGGAAAAATTCACTTGTTAAAGCTTATATTTAGAAAATATCGCATTCTGTGGAAACTTGAATGATTTCCCCATTTCCTCCATAATTACTTCTATATTACAGACACAACATTTTTGCTGTTGCTGTTTAAAGTTGTATCTATTATGGAAATATAGACTTAAGGATATTAGAAAATCAAATGAATAGAGGTGTATTGGAAAAAACCAACCTGATTTTCCAAATTTGATAACCGTAGGGGTGCAGGTTCATTGACAGAGAAAATCGTTCTTTGTAGCAGTGTAGTTTATTTCTTCTCGTCAGTATAGAAATTCAGGCCTTAAAAAGCATAATGAGTGAGCATGCACTGGTTATTACAGCAATCCTCAGGCCAGGTATACAGAGCCTTTTAGAGACCGAGAACCAAACTGAAACCCCAGACCCACTTATTTATCACAAAGTGCCAACCCTGCAATTAAACCTGAATACTGAGGTTTTAGTTTTTAAAAAAACAACTCATGCATTAACATCTTTCATCTTAAAAGAAAAGCACAGTGACACTCATCCCTTAAAATTCACCACCACTGCCTTAGGCAAAATACTATAAAAATGTTGTCTTAGGCACTGTCTGCCGGGTTTTGGTCTTTTGCCTACTCAAATCCCGTTTTTAAGATCATCTCGATTAAAGGGAATTCCCACACAGGGAGAGTGACTAGAGCTTATAGCAAGACGAATGTCTCCGTAAAATATTATTATTCCCTACACAAATAGAGAATCTCGGCAGACTCGGGGGAAGTGCATAGCTGGGGACATGTAGGCTCACGTGGGTTTCCTGGCTCCTGCAGGTTTGAAGGGACTCCGAGGTTTTGGCTGTTTTATCTTTTTTATATACACCGTGCTCCTACTATTTCAGGCTCAGGAATGAAAGAGTTCAGGGCTCTAGTTCAGTCCTGCTCTGATGTATGAAACCTTCCCTGTGACAGCTCTGGACCTGGTCCCTTGCACTTGTATCGCAATATGCAGATTTATTCAATGACAAAGGAATGGCTGTGTAAACTGTATTACATGTAGGTCTTCAGTGAGCTATGATGCCCACTACAAATGATGGCTCTAAAGCTCCCCACATGCCCTAGAATATGCTATTACATGAAAAGAACTGAAAGCAGATTTAATGAAAACAATGGTTAAAAAATAAGATAAGCATGTTGCAAAAAACTATTGTAAGGTCTTTCTTTTTAGCATTTTTCCAACTCTCCAATTGCATGTCTATTATCTTTATAATTAATTCTCTGTGACCAGTAAAGACATTTCCAATACTCAGAAGTGTGTGTGTGTGTGTGTGTGTGTTTTATGATCTGATCCTTTGATGTCATCGAGCCCCCAGTTTTCTTACTCCTTGCTTTGGATTTTAAACTTTTGTTTCCACTAATAGGAAATAAATTTACACTTCCAAAAGAGCAAGATAAAAAGGTGTGCACTTCATTAGCCTGTATAAAAATAGCTTTGCCATGCAATTGCATGAGCCCTAAATAGGAGGGAAGACGTGAGGAGTCGAAGAAGCAGGTTTTAGCCATGACTGCTGCAGTCTGGCATCTCCTCCTGTAGGAAATACCCTCCTTTTAAAAGTTAGAACAATTAGGTTTTCTTTTTTTAAAAAAAGATGCTTCTTCTGAGAAGTTTCTAATTAATGTATGGTTAAACTTAGGTAGGTCACGTCTTGGAAACATATTCAAGGACTTTGAAAGCCTTTTTTTAAAGAAAACATGAAGTATATTTTGACTCTGTTTCTCACAAAAACAACAGATTGAAAACATTGCATATTACCTTTCTTGCTTACAAAATATGCTCTGTGGAAAAGTGGAAAGTGTGCTTCTTTATCAGACTCTACATATAGAATGATTTAACCACCTATATTTTATATAAAAGTGCAAAATAGTATTCCAGCTACTCTACATTAAATCGGAACTTTATTTTTTATGAAAGAAAAAGATGATCGATACTAGATTTAGAACATATAATGTTTGTCAATACAGTACTTATAATAATTAATTGTGGAATATAATTCTGACATTCTGTTTCCTTTTGTGGATTTATTTAGATGCCTCTATTTTTCATGGGGGTAGGGGACAAACAAGTGTCATGTCTGTAGAATTTCTGTAAAACAGTTTCCGGTGAGCAATTGCAGGTTCATTTATCCAGTTAGAGGCTAGAGTGTGTATTCATTACTGCAGAATGTTTACTGTCGGGTCATGAATATACAATTTTACTTCTGCAAAATGCAATCATGTTAAATACGGAGTTCCTCTAGAGCTCTCAGAAATATGCCCAAAATTGAGCACAATTTGAATTTCCAATAAGGATTCAGCAGTCAGTCCATATTTTGAGAAGTTAACATTCTCGGTGATATGAAATTTAACCAAAACTAATACATACATATTCTTCACTGAAGAATTGTAAGCAAGATCATAACAGATTGATTTTCTATTAACAGCTTCCTGGATGTGGAAATTAACTTCAATTCTGCCGTAATGAATATTACTGCAGTGAAGTTTAGTATGTCATTACACACTGTTCATTGAGATGCAAGTGCCATTCTTTTGTATGCTGATATTAAATTGCCATTTTGTAGGCTAAAAAGCTCAGATAGTAGCAGTTTTATGTGGTTTGACCAGCATTATCATTAGCTTTGAGCTGCTCTCGAAATGTTCTCAAAGAGCAAGTGCTGATGTAATGTGGTTTTCATGAAGTCATTGCTCCCTTGCTGGGTTAGTGGAGAACTAAGTGGCACTCTGGCAGAAATACTATCTCATGCAAAGAACCCCAGGGCTACCTTGCTTTAGTTCCCAGAGCATCTAGATAGACTGAAAGGAGAAGATGAATCTGAACCCCAGGGTGTGTTCTCATTGGTGTGAAGGATGCCTTGTGGCAGGGTTTTGTATGTGAGTTCAGGTAAAGCCACAGGCTGCTGCCCATTGGTGGAACCTAGTTTGTTATGTCTCATGGCCCAAGAGGTGGCCCTGGTGATTAAGACCACTGCCTGTCACTGATATTAGAGGAGCTGCTCTTTGCGTAGGGGATGCCCATAGATAACACTCAGGAAAATATGTCCCCCGAGTTTTAAAAAGCCTGGGAAATGGGCAAGCCAACATGGGTGCTCAGCAGTTCAAGCATGCTCATTGAGGTTGCCTGGGCTCCATCAGGGCTGTGGGTGAGTTCTGAGCCTGGAAGATCGAGGCCTATCTTGAGATGCTCTCTGGTTTTATTAGCAGACCCTTTCAAAGTAGTTCTCATCATCTGGAATTGGGTAATCATGATGTTGACACATGGCCAGAGGTTACAAATGAGACACATGAGGATCCTGCAGCCCCTGGCAGCAGTACTCACACATAACTCTGTGTTACCGGTGGGTGATGGTTATTTTTGTGCTATAACCGTAAATCCCAGTGATACCTACCATTACCTTCTCAGTAAGTCCTTTGGCAATGAGCGCATCATTTATTATTTTGCTTTTCTCACCATGCGTGCTTCAGGTTTTTCCCGATAGCCTTGCTTACGTGGAGAAGTGGTCAGATGTAATGCTGTACATGTGTGATTTGATTTCTTTTCTAAAGACTTGCCTCCTCTTACAGTGGCACTGGTTGGACACAAGAAAGTAGTCGCAAATAAAGATCTGCAGTTACACATAAAAGAAATTTGGCAAGAGATTGCTCATATTACGCTTAGAAGGAGTCTATAACTCTATAGCTATCAATATAATTATAACTGAATTTGGCCTTTGAAGTAATTTATTGGAAATAAATTTTTCTTCTTTTTTTTAAATGAGAAAACATGAGGACATTCTGAAGTATTCAGTTAGAAGAAGTTGCCATTGAACCAACACAGATACCATTGGTGTAACCTGATTAGGTGTTAGCACCTTGTGCCTGTGGTCCAGAATGTGTTATATTACTTAAAAAGGTGCACACTATTAATGTGACCCCACTTATAGGATGACAGTTATAGTACTGTATATTTAATGAAATCTTGATTATGATATTAACAAGAGGAATTTATAGAAGGCATCCAGAATATTCCATATTAAGGAATATAGCATCTAAGTGTAGGAGAAAAAGAGAAAAATCAGAATTTCAGTGTCGCGTGTATTTTCAGATCTACAACAAACTACTCTGGCAATAGTATGTTCTTCAGGTCTTCTCGAGTTTGCTCAATTTCTATTATTTTTTCCTTTAATGAAAAAAAATAGCTGGGCATAATGGTGCAGGCCTGTAATCCCAGCCCTTGGGAGGCTGAGGCAGGAGGATCACTATGAGTGTGAGCCCAGCCTGGACACATAGTGAGTTCAAGGCCAGCCTGAACTACACAGTGAGACCCTCTCTCAAAAAACAAAACAAAAAATAGCTATTCTGGTACTTTATAACACATGAAAAGTTATTCCTGGGTTTTGGACTCATGGGTACATTTTCCTGATTGTCAGATATTTCCTTGAACTCCAGGTCTGGGCCCATTTCACATAACTACAAAGAACTGCATCTTCTCAGTGTCGGGGGTCAGAGCTCAATATGGTTCCGCCAGATGAGACTGAGACACCAGTGTCTTACAATTCAAGAATGCACAGATTCACTGAGCTCTGTGCACTTGGATTCTAAAGTCACCATTGTCATGGAAACCAAGGTTTTCTGCAGTTACCTTTATGAGTAACTATCTTTCTCATCTCTATGTATATATGCTTCTTAGAGCTCTGTTCCTAAGATCAAACCAATATTTTTAATCAGAACCAATATGTTCTACCTATTTTCCTTATCACATTCTATACTTGTCTATAAACTGAAAAGGAAAACCAAATGTGAAGGCAAAAAAGGTTATCTTTTACAATTTGTAAGTCTTAAATTTGAAGACCCTTTCTCCATCAGTGCTTGAAGTAATGATACATGAGGATTCAGTGCATTGCATTCCACATTCTCTTTGTCTTAACCTAAACAATGAAACCCACTTATAAGTTGTCAACATAAGTTGATTTTCTACAAGAGTTTATTTTAATTTAAAAGTGAATTTTTATTACCCATTAAGTGATTGTGTTAACCACATAGTATGGCACACCCAGAAACAGTTCTCATGAAGGTGTTTCTGAAATACTCTGATGACCTGAGTAGATGACGACATTGCATGGTCTCCTAGATCCGTGTCCTTGTGTAAGGAAGGACATCCAGTCTCCTGTGGGTGTTGAGCAAGACACTGCTTACGGAAACATAAAGGAAATTTACAAGCCTTGGAGAAAAGACCTCATAGTAGACTCACTCTCATAATGATCTGACATATTTTTAGTTCAATCTCAAGCCTCTGTCTCAATAATCACAGCTCTGCGATAGCTATTTACAGCCCACACACTGCCAGACACTACAGTTTCTGATTATAGCTTTGCATTTGCTTCTTTTGAATTTAAATAATTTGTGGACCTTTTCCAGGTGTCTGACTGAGTGACATTGTACTTCATGATTGATGAGGAAAAGAATATGACAAAATTATGGTACTTGCCATGAATGCTATATTAAATCAGCGATTAGAGATGTAAGCTTGCTCCAGTCAATAAAATAATTCATTTTCCTTAATTGAGCGAAGTCTAAAAACTTGCCTTGTCTGTTCTCATCTATATCATTCAGATATTTACTTTATTGTCACTTCCCCTCTGCCTAGCACCATGTGCTGGTAACTATTTTTTAATAAATGAATGTATTGAAGAAATGTCTATAATATATAAAAGTATATTTTGTATGCAGTTGTAATCTATCTAGATTTTCTTCTTTTCTGATTCTCACTGGAAGTGTTAGTTTTTTCTGGGAGATGCTGGTACTTGGACCTACAATGCTTGTGAACCTGTGTATGATTGTAATGTTACCAGACCTTCTGACTGTGAAGCTGTCCCTTCCACAGCATTACGGGGACAGCAGGGTTGTCCTAAGCAGGTTTTGTTTAGTTTTATGTTGCCTCAGTTTTTTTCTTAGCTAAACAGCCCGTGAAGTCACTCAAGTTAAAGCCTCTGAAACAAGAACTTTTTACTTGATTTATGCTAAAATGGAATCGTATTTATGTCTTCACTTACTACATCCTTTGTATGGTTACTGCTGTCTTAAAATACTTCCCTGTGATATTTTTAGAGTTTTAGACCATTTAAAGTTTTATTTGTCTATCCTTTTTATTTACGCACATTCATAATGTATTTAATTAAATGCCATTTTCTGGACAACAATTAAAATATATACAACAATAAAGCACTGAAAATACTGAGGATTTTATATGATAAAAAGCCAAGAATCTGCTGAAACTCTCTTATTTAGCATTTCTCTGGAAGTACTGGCCAATACAATAAGAGATGAAAAGTAATAAAACAGGTATTGAAAGGTAAGGAGATAAAATGTCATTATTTGTAAGGGGTTAGGCTTGCTTACTTTGGTTTTCCAGTCAGGAAAAAAACCCCAAACAAACAAAAGAGAAAAATAAATTCAATATTGAGCAGCACTTTTCAAGATATGGTTCCCAAGGTCCTCAAAGAGGTTTGAGAGGTCAAAGCTATTTTCTTAATAATGTGTAGGTATTTTTGTCTTTTCTACTCTGTTTCATGATTGTACAGTGGAGTTTACCAGGAACTATGTGATGTGCTTTCCTAACAAACTGAATGCAGAAACATATATTAAAATACAGCTCTCTTTTAGTAAGCCAGACAATACTTTTACATGAATAAATAAAAACATTTTAAAAATTAAAATTACAAACATATAGTAAATATTATTGATTCAAATAAATAAAAGCCCTTTGATTTCATCAGTAAATTTTGAGATGGTTTTCAGATAAAAATTTCAGAAGGACCGATGCAAAAGGTAAGCAATATATATATATATGTATGTGTTTGTGTATTTAACAGCAATAAACACATAATTATAAGTGGAAAAAGTAAACAGTAAGCTAAGAATAAACATATGGAATATATAATATCACTCTATATTGTGAGGTACTCAGTAAATTGACATTCTTACTGAATTTCTTAGTGGTAAGTTTGACTAATATAAAATTTTCCTTTCTTTTAATTAATTTCTAGATTCATATATTTTCAGTATATCAGCATTTGAAATATTTAGCATATTTCAGTGGAAATGTGATAAACCAATGGAAATTTCTGCAAATTTTAACTGAGTGATTATAAAGTTTATTCAAGAATAAGTGAGCGGGAAGTGCCGAGAACAGGCTTTTAAAGAATAGTGAACATCTGTCTTATCTTTCATTAAAGTTTACAATAGGAAGTCAGATAAACAGAGCTATCTCAAAATTGTCCATATTGTATTCTGTGCACATAAATGTATACATATATGTATCTATGTGCATTTATCATAGGATAAAGGAAGCACTAGTGTCCAATATTACAATAAAAGATACATGCATGAAACCATTTCTAATCAGTTTGGTAATGATAAAATGTGATTGATATTAGGGGTATTGCTAAGCATTCATAAATTGTTAGGAGACAGTTGTAAATGGAAAACCTTGGATAGCTATTTGCTATCATACATCAATTAGGTGCTTTAAAATACTCTTATTTTTTTATTTTTAATTGTTTATTGGTACAATTTAGATACACATGATGATCACATTCATCATATGGAATTAGTACCTGTACATGATGTATCTTTTTATTTTTTTTCCCATTCCCCTGCCCTCCCTTCAACCCTTCTTCCCCTTCTTGTTTACAAAAGTTTTGTTTCTATTTTATCTTTCTTTTCTCATTTTTTTCCCTTTCTTACCCATAAATACTCCTATTCTTTAATGTAGCAAATTTATTACTAACAATCTCTTCTGAGGAAATGCTCAGAAATGAGAAAGTATTTATACATAAATTATCTACAGCAGCATGTTTTATAGTAAGACAAGTTTTACAACCACATATATTTCTATATCTTGGTCCATTATCAAGCAAATATCGTAATGACAAAGAAAAACTGCATATGGAATTTTTTTTTGTTTTTTTGAGACAAGGTCTTGCTATGTAGTTCAGACTGGCCTTGAACTCACTATGTAGCCTAGGCTGGCCTCGAACTCATGGCAGTCTTCTTGCCTCAGCCTCCCAAGTGCTAGGATTACAGGCTTGGGTCACCATACCCAGCTTGAAATATTATTAAGCAAGAAGAGGATACTACATTTCATATAACGGAACAATACAACAGTAGAAAATAAAATATTCATAAATCCAACTATGTAAAATATATCAAACTACTAGAATTCTACATCTTAATACGTTGGTAGTGGTTATCTCTGGAATTATGGATAATTTTATTGGACTTTTTTTTTGTGCTGGGGATTGAACTTGGGACCTTGCACTTTCAAGGCAGGCGGCCGAACCACTGAGCTAAATCCCCAGCCCATTTTATTGTATTTTTAATGCCTCTTGGTTTTTTCAGAAGTTTTAAATAAGGAACATATATCACTATAAATAAAAGGAATACAATTCAATGGACTTGACACACAACTACTGAAGTTGTAATTTATATATTAAGACAAGTCAGATAGCTATGGTGAGGATTAGCTTTGAAATGGGATTTGAAATTCCATTTCAGCTCTTGGTTACCTGCTCTTTTTCATCTGGTGGTCATTTCTTTGGGTGGTATCTCCATCTTCAGAGTTCACTTATTTATTTGTCTACTTGCTAGTAAACGATGTGGCTTTTCTGGATCTTTAATTTCCTTACCTATCAAATGATACCCTTTCCATTTTTGAAACCTGGAAATTCAGTGATAAAGATCTCTAAAACTTGCATTTCCAACACAAACATCTTTCGTCTGTGTCTTTCTCTTCTACTCTCTGTTTCCTTCTAAAATATTCTCTTCCCATTTGTGCTTCTGCATCTTCTCCTTTACCCGCCCAAGATCTGCAGATTGGAGAAGGGATTATAATGTCATTTTCCTGTCCATCCCTTATTGCTCCTTAGGTAGCATCCAAATCCTAGTGGTGCCTCTGCGAATGCTTCTCGTTCTTGTAGGATCTGTAGAAATTCAAGGAATCTTAATGTAACTGGACTGACTTACACTTAACAGTGAATTTCTGTACCTTTTTCCTTTCCATTTACCCTGCTTTGTGGGACCTGTTGTTATTTGCTGTCTACAGTTATAGGCCACCCAGGCCTGGATGCCTATGTTTAACATTTGAAATGATTAGCACTTGGGAAATGCATTTTTTTCTGAAGTATCGTATATTGTTTATGAAAACCTTAATTTCCAATCGGATATTTTAATCTGTAACCAGTCTATGGTGCTTACAGGAAAATATTGTCATTTTAGTTGTTAATCCAAAAGTCACTAATCCATTAATGGTAATGTTAATGGATGATGATATGTGTGCACATTGGTGTAATTTTAGAAAACTGATGCAGATCCATTTACTTGCTATCGAATGTAAATATTTTATTACTTAACCACCATTAATTTCTACAATATAAAGTTTTACTCTCTATTATACATTTTAATTAGAAAAGCGAAACCTTAGAATTGCTTCTCTTTGTCTGCTTTGTCATTGCTGGGTGGGATTTATGGTGTTTGATGGCTCTGTGTGATTGTTGTATACTGATAAATCTCTTTTTAAACTTGCAGCAAATAGTGGCAGCAATAAATGCAGGGATTATCCCCTTAGGAAACACCTCCAATCAAATCAGTCACTGGGACTTGGGAAGCTCCTTCTTCTTTGCTGGCACTGTTATTACAACCATAGGTAGGAGACAACTTATTTTGTGTTTGATTTTGGTATAGTTTGTGACTTAGCATTCATTTGTTTGAAAAATTTTATGCAATTGGTCAAAATGGTCGACTTAAGGAAGAAAATTAGATTATAATAAATTGATCTTGAAAATAAGGTTTAAAAATTTGGTCAGAGGAGTCATAGAAATGAATTAGTTGTTATTTCAGAATACTGAGTAGCTTTTAAAAATGTATGAAAGTCTGAGCAACACAGTGGTCACGTGACAGATGCCCAGAGGTGCGAGGACTGGATTCAGTGGATGATTTCTTTGACTGGATAGTTTTTAACTTATTTGCATCTTTGCTTCTTTAATGTAGCTCAAGAGGATTTGAATATAATTTTAACATTATTTTCATCAAGTTCTTATTTGAGATCATATTTTCCAATTTGTAAATTTTAACTAACTCTACATTTCAACACTGTGTGTGTTGTTATATGGCCGTGTATTACACTGACTTCAAAGTTTGTTTTTAAATATTATATTTTGCCAATAGCAGAACATCTGAAAAGTTAACGCTGAAATGTGATGATTACTGAAAGCTTGACAGTTCAGGCCTCTGATGTTTCGCGTAATCACTTTGTCTGTTACGGTGAAAGGGTCACGTGATAGACCACGGTCTCACTTTTGAGCTTGGGGATTTGTATGCTCAGAACCTCCGAGCCGCAGATAGAGTTCGTGCATGTCCTCTCTGGCTCGTTCATCCTGTAGTGTCCAGGAGCCATCCAGAGGCTGCAGATACACACCTCATATTCTGTGAGGTATGGGAAGACCTATTGCTTTCCTGCTTATGCAAGGAGGTGCATTTTAAGAAAGAGAAGAAATTCACAGTCACGAGTGAATTTCAGGTGGGAGAACATATAGGTGCAGAGGGGAGTTTTTCTGGTCTACATACGCTGGCAAGGATATTTCCTGGGGTGGGACTGATCTCTGGTTATAGTGTGAATTAAGACTCCGAAAGGTTCAATTTCATTCTTTAATGCTGTCAACAAATTACGAAGAGGATACAATTTTCAAATCTGTTTTATATCAAAGTCCTCAGTGAGAGAAATGGAATATCTGTGGATGAATTCTTGCTTAGAATTTTGATAGGTTTGTGTATTGACCTGTAATTACATGAATGCACTGTAGCATCTCTTTGTATTGCATCACTTGCCAGCAAAATGAATACCTTAGCCTGTTGGATTTTACCTTTGTTAGGAGGTCAGGAAACGGTGTTTACTTGTACATTTCCATCAGCTGGGTCAAATGTGTGGCTGTGAAAATCTGGAAGAAAGGCAACCTTGATTTCTAACCATAATAACAGGTTCAGTTTGAGGCTTAGACATGTTGGCCATTTCTACCCTGGAAATAACCATTTATTGTGTAAACTACTTAGGGTTTGCAAAGAGGAAAAAAACCTCACAGACTGAGTGAGCATGGTTTGCTGCTTCCCAATGGAAGCTCTGAAGGCCAAGTTATAACTCAATGTGACCTCCTCTAAATTATTTTGCAAGAGACTCAGTCATTATACAGACTTCCTGTTGCATCTTATGTTTATAAACAGTCTCATTTTAGGAATCCTCCAATTCAGTAAGTTTTATAGACATATACTTCAATGCATGAAAAATAAATGATTATTACCAGCTTCACCCCAAATTATAGCCATTAAGTACCATAGCTGATTATTTAGGATATTTAGGTAGCTGGCTACATCTCCTACTGTTCCATCTCAGTATTTAGGCTTAGGTGGCTTATGTTATTCTGAGTCTCACACGGGAACCTTTTACTTCATGGTCTTTTTACTGTTAGGTCAAGGTTATCTCATTTGACCTTGGACTAGATTATGAATGAAGACAGGGTGAGAGTTTTGGCCTCTTTCCTCGTGTGCATTTGACATCCAAATTATGATTCCATATAATTTAAGGTATAATTATTAATACTGATGATGATAATAATGTTGTGTATACAGTATTAGCAGTCATAGAAATTGTAACCTGTAGTAGTTGCTACATTGCATTCATCATTTAAAAAGTAAAACTTGAGAGACTTTTGGAAAATATATTGTAGTGGCTTTTGTAGGGTCCCTAGAGTAGAGTGTGGTTCCCGGAGCTACACTGGACCCAGTCGTCCAAAGTTTTCTATTCCATCTTATCAGTTTATCTAAGAATCATGCAATCATGACTCTTACTATTCATTGGAAATATTCCCAAGGAAATTTAGTTGTACAAGTTAGCATATTAAAATTCAAGACATAATTTCAGAAAATCTCTTCATAGACCTACACATTCTGCTTACAGTTGTGTCCTTCCAAATTTTTTCACAACTTCTGTTCCATGGTCCCATTGACTGCAGTTTGCCTTTGATCTCCTTTTCCTCACATCCTGCTTGTCATCCATTCACTAGTCCCACTGACTGTGCTTTTGAAGCAGATCCACTGTGTCATTGCTGGGCACCTTCACCATTTCAGGCTGAGCTACATCATCTTGTGTCAGTATCATTGCAGAAACCTGCTCAAAACTCTTCTGTAGTTTCCAACTCACTCAGAGCAAAAGCCATTGTCCCTGGACTGTCTCCCTAGTAAGATGCAAGTTCTACAAGGTTAGGTTATGGTTATCTATTTGAGCTTTTTGTGTATCCTCTATGCCTGACCCATAGCAAATACTCAGTAACTATGTTTCAAATTAAAAAGAAATAGGCATTCTAAGGAACATGAGCTGTGGCGTATTGAGCATTACTTAACACTAAATCGATACCTATGATACTAAATTCTTTACGCATTAAACAAGTTTCTTTAACAGCTTATTTGTTAATGAATTTATTTAATACATAATAAAGAACTGTTGCTCTGCTGCTATAAAGATAAAAGATAAATCCCTTGATCTTCGCTGGTGCACAGATGGGTAGGAGATACCAGGGTGCAGACATTCACAGTATGGTGTACCAGGAGCTGGGAGCTAAGCACAGTTAGTGGGCCTGTGGGGTGGCAGTTTACATGGGTGACATCCTATGAGGAAGGGGCAAGGGGCGCTCCTTTCCTAGTAAGTGCTGTCTTGAGATTGGAAAGAGATTAGAGAGCTGCCAAGTGAACCAGGGTGGAAAGGGAGTATTTCAGGCCTCTAGAGCTCATGTGGAGAAGATCAGGGGAAAGCCACAATATTGTTGGTTGTCTGGAATTGTATTTGATGAGCTCCATCCTCAGGATGATGTCAGTGTCCGTGTAAATAACTCCTCTTAGATCTTTGCTACTTTTGGCACCTTTTGGAGAAGAAGGAAGAAAAAACATAATCCTCACTTGCAGTCTCATTTGGGGGATAAAGTCTATGTGTGTGACTGGACATGGTGGTGCACACTTACATCACAGCCGCTGGACCTGAGAGGCCAAGACAGCATGAGCACAAGTCAGAGGGCAGTAACTTTGAGGGCTCCTGCCTTACAGTAATAAAAAAGGGTAGGGATATAGCTCAGCCCTCCTGGCTTCGATTCTCAGTGCTGTGCTTGCACACACACACACACACACACAAACACAGTTTACACGTATGAAATAACTGAAGAACAAGAAAGTGTGTCCAGTCAAATGTTACACGGAACAATGCTTTAAGTGATACAAGAACTGGGAAAGAAGGAAAGAACACGAGAGCAGGGACTGGGAGATGAGGCCATAGTGGAGAATTGGATTTGAGCTGTGCTTTTAAGGAAACAGTTTGTGCAAAATGGTGAAGGGAAACAGCCTCCCAGTCTGGGGAATGACTGAGTGAAAATACAAAGTGGGTGATGAGCTTGATTTATTTGGGGGGATAGAAGAGCATTTAAGTAAACCAAAGGAATTGTTTAAAGGAATCGTGGGAAGTGTTATTGATTGATTTAGGTGGGAAAATGTGGTTGAAAGGAATTTGGCTTTTGCAGATTTTGTATCTAATAAAACAGAACATGGTTTTTTAGGGGAAAGTGAAGTGAAAGGTTAGAATATGTGTCTGTCAGGAAGGGGAAATGCAGGAACCAAGAGCTCAGCTGAGAGGGCTCAGTGGTGACCCAGCTGATCCAGGAGGTGAGATGGAAGTTGGTTGGAAGGAAGAGAGTGAGACAAAATGCTGAAAGAATGAGATGCAGGAATCAAGCAGCCTTGGAGAATAATAGAATAAAGAGAGAGGGTCAAAACACTGACAGTGAAATGAATATTTAGGCAGCACATTCGTAACTCATAGAGTGCTAGTCGAGCCTGTGGAACAACAGCCAGGATGTTACATGTTGTGCCATTTTAGGACGCTCCATATTAGATTTTTGGTTCCTCCATGTTTATTTGGTTGTTTATTCTTTAAAATCAGCAAGACTAGGAATACAAAATGGTTACATTCCTCTTTTGAGCTTGTGCTAGGGTCCAGAAAAGACCGGTGACCAATGGGAACGTGAATAAACAAACCATGAGTGACGGCAGTAAATACCACCAAGGAACTCCTGTGCAGTAACTGAGAGAAACCAGGGCAGGGAGTGGGAGGTGTTCTGAAGAGACTGAGGCAAGAACTCTCTGAGGACGTGACATTTCATCTGAAACCTGAAGGGTGACAAGAAATCAGCTGCAGGAAGAAAAGTGGAAAGACAAGTTCAGTGAGAGGGCACAGCAAGGGGGCAGAACCTGCCAGGGTAGATGGGGCATACTGTTCTGTTCATGCAGGGGCACAGAGGAGGCCTGAGGCAGGCCCTGGAGGCAGGCAGGGGACCGGGAGGAAGGGAGGTGGGCACATGGAGCAGGAGCGGGAGCCCGTGGGGCTCAGTAGGTCACACATGGTAACATCCTAAATCCAGTGGGAAGCCACTGAGGTCTAAGCAGGCAACAGCAGGGCTGGGACTCCAGGCTGCCATTCAGAGGCAAAAGCAGAAGCAGAAAGACCAGGGAGGAGTAAAGTGGGACTTCCCGGGTTTGAATCCCCAGTGTGCTGTGTCGAGGCGGACCATTGAGGAGCACTTAGGTCACGAGGCTGTGGCGTCTCTCATGGATAATGCTGTTGTTGGGAAAGTGGGTCCAGGTGAAGGTGGGCAGGAGGGGAATCTGGGCTTCTGGATGGAAGGAGGGCTGGGCTGCTGTCTTCTCTCTCTCTCTCTCTCTCTCTCTCTCTCTCTCTCTCTCTCTCTCTCTCTCTCTCTCTCTCCCCTTCTCTCTCTCTTGCCCTCTTGCCCTTCCATCTTCTGCTCATGGGTGACACAGTGAGAGCCCTCACTGATTCCCAGGGGATACCCGTGCCATGCTGTGTGACTTCCCACCCTTCAGAACTTAGAGCCAAGTAGATTTCTCCCTTCATAAATCACCTGATCAGCGGTATTCTGTTAGCAACCCAAAAAGGACGAAGACGTACAATTAAAAGACATGTGATCTTTGTCAAAGATTCTTGGCACAGAATTCTTAAAATCCTTAGACTTTTCTGCATGCTGGGAGTGTCTTTCATTATCCGTAATGAGCCTCTTTCAGCCCTACCTGAGTTTGTGATTCCTAGAAGACCCTTAGGTAGGTTCAGAAGGGCATGCTGGTCAGAAGAATGGTCTTGGTCATTTTTTTTCCTCCTATAACAGCACACTACAGACTGGGTAATTTCTAAACAATAGAACGTTATTGGCATATGAGTCTGGTGGCTGCAGAGTCCAGGATTGAGCAGCTGCATCTGGCGAAGACCTTCCTGCTGCATTATTTATGGAAGAAGGTGAAGGGCAAGAGGACATGAGGAGGGAAAGCGAGAACAAAGGGAAAGGAGGTGAATCCATCCTGTTACCAGGAACCCAGTGATAATGACATCTGTCCATGGGTGGGAGACCTGATCGGCTCTTAATGGTCCCACGGATGCACTGAGGCTTAAGTGATCAACACGTGAACATTGGGAGCCACAGAGAGACCATAACAGGAACTAATTCTGTGATTGGAGATGGAACATCCAGCCCCACTCCCAGGCCTCCAGGGAAGGAAGAGTGGCCAGACGCTGAGCTCAGTCCACAGCGGCCATTGATCTAATAAGGGACACTTAGTGAGTGTTCTGTGAAATACCTCTATCAGGGTTCAGAGAGCTTGTGGTTTGGTGCATCCATCAAGGTGATAGGAGGGTGGCATGTCAGTCCCAGGGAGGGTGTAGGCAGTGGAAGATTCCTAGCACTCCTTGCCCATACATCTGTGCCTAAGTATACATCTCTTCTAGCTGTTTCCAAGTAATAGACGAGTGATCAGCAAGAACAGCGCCTTCCTGAGTTGTGTGCATCCCCTAGGGGACTGTGCAGCCCGCAACCCTCCAAGAACTCTGGACTTGTGGTTGGCAGCCTCCTGAGTTGCTCTCTGACTTGGTATCTGCCCTGGAGGCAGGCGGGGGCAGGGCTGAGCCCCCACCTGTAGGTCCCTTGCTCCCACAAAATCCGACTGAATTGTGCGGCACTCAGTTGGTGTTAGAGTCTGGGAGTTAGGTGGGAAAAGTTAATGAGGGCGCTATTGTGTTAATAATCCCTGTGAGAGAAGATGTGGACTTGAATTAAGAAGCAGGGAGTGAGGAGGGTGAACAGTGGGCAAAGAAGTGATTTAAAGAAGTTTACAGTTGGAGATACACTTAGCTCTTAGATTAGGACCTTGTGAGGTTGGTGTTTGAGTTATTTATTGGTGTTAATAAGTTATTTTTGAAGCTCATAAGAAATCATTCAACTTTAAGAAATCCAGTTGGCAAAAATTATATGTAATGAACAACTGTATTTGGTGTGGAGGTCAGTTTAAAGATGAGAATAAAATTAAGATGATTTTATTACTCGAGGGCATGAGAGTTATAATTAATAGAAGTATGCATTATCTGAATATAATTATGTATTCATCTATACTCATGATTAATATGTTGATTTAATTTTAATTAAAATAATAAAATTTTCCCCGGTGGAATGTGTAGCCGGGTGCTGGGGTCAGGATTTTCCTCAGGGCGTCGGTCGTTTGTCCTAACCTCTAAAGTGTCAGAACACAAGGAACAAGGTTCCGCTGTGGTCTACGTGATGAGGACTGTAGGACATTCCTGTGAATGGAAAGTATTTCCTTGGGGTAGCATTTCTCACAGAGAACTCTTTCTGCCACTTGTATGTTGAGATTGAATTAAGCTGTGTGGGGTTTTTTGGTTTTTTAAAATTTTTCTTGCCTTATTTTGAACCAGCTACTGGGGCTTTCAATCTGCATTTACCTAGACCGAATTGCTAACGCAGTTATCATGATTGCAGAATTCCTGCAAACTTGAATTTCACCGTTTGGACTACTGTTTAATTGATTAGGGGGAAATAAACCATTAAAAGTTTGGAGTAATTTTGACAGGTAATTCCAGACAAACGGCATTGTATTTTGGAAATACAGAATACACTGAAAACTCTAAAGCCCTACACTTGTTATTGGCAAGAAATCTAAATAGCTTTTCTGAAGAGGTGGTGGGGGTTAAAAAGGGAAAAGGAAGTAAAAACAACTGACATGTGTTATGCACAGGTACCTACTCCCCATGATGAGTGGGATCTTCATGTACTGCATACATGCTCTAATAAAAGTAAAAATTTAAAATAAGAATAAATATCTTTTCTGTTGGATGTGGTAGAAAACTATAACTTAAAATGGTGCAGAAAAACTCTGTGTGATTTCTCTTCAGCTTTGCGACCATAGAAGTGGTCTAAGTTGGAAAGGATTGGGTTTGAAGCGGTGGTGTAGAATTTGACAGTGCCCATTTGCCCAGGAGAGGAATCCCTGCAGCTTTGGGTGTTGAGTGCTAATTATTATTAATTTACTACACTCCAAAGTTGGTGGTATTTCACTAGTCTCTTAGAGAGCTGTGTACTGAATGTTAGAAGCCCATTTTCAATGAAAATTAAGTTGTTTTCAGGCAACTTAAATATACCTGTGGAAGGTGGCTTCCAGTTCTATAATTTAACTTGCATTTTCCTTTATACAGTTTATTCAACAGGATGATTATTTTTAAAAATGCGTAATTCTGGTATCATGTAATTTAAATACAGAAGTTGAAATTGAATTATTTTGTGTCTTTGATTCTCGGTTACTCTTCCCATACACTTAAAGTAATGAAAATAAAACCTCACAAGATGGTAACATATGTTCCTGCCATTCGAAATCTGCATGCAGGCTTATTTATTTTCATTTGTCAGAGAATAATGTCTATGAATATAGTAGTTATGAATGTACTTGAGTTTGTAGAGTACAGATTTGTACTGGATAGGCAATAAAGCTGAATTATTACATAAATTGTATTGTAGATGCCTAAGCAATAATGAAATAGATTAGTCATCTTCTCTTCTTGTTGCAGTTGTGTGTTACATCAGGCAAGAAGAGATTTAAATCAGGCACCGAGAACTCATAGTCCTGTCCTGGTTGAAAGGCATTTGGGAACGTTGGGGATATAATTTTCCTAGAAGTTAAAGCTTTGTATCCCCTTTGTAATAGGAAAATACACAACAGTGCAGCAGAGATCTAACAGAAACTCCAGAAGAGGAGAGAGAGCTGGTTGTTGGGTATTATCATCATGGTCCTCATACCACAGGCATCGTCAAGTCAGGACCTGCTTATATTCTGAAACAAAACACACTTGCCTATATTTCTGCATATTTTTGAAAAGCTTGCAGTAACATACTTTTGATCTTCTGCAGAGCAATCACTGTCAACTGTTCTGATCTTAAAATTACCCAAAAAATGGAAGTGAGAAAATGTCATGTCCTGAATAAATAATGTTTTTCCTCCCCTTTATCCCCTCTTAGCCTCTGAAGGCAGAGCCAGTTTTCCTAGATTATAGATCTTATAGAGCATCTGACTGACCAGCAGGTGTACAGGTATTGTTCTGAATGTGATTAAAACTAGATGAGATGATTTTGAGAAAAACATGTTTTATAAGTGTCTCAAAAGTATTTCTTTTGATAAGGAAGGAATGTAGTAATAACATTTGTGCCAGCCTACCTACTTCGAATTAGTAATTAAGTACGTACTCACTTTCTTCCCAATTCATTTTTCCCCTGGGTTTTTTTGGACTTGCGCAATCGACTCTTGGAAGACTGGCATTGTTATGTAGTACTGTAAATACTACGTGATGTTTATAAAAAAAGAACCTGTGCCAGATGAGCCTCATGTTTAAGTACCGTGGCTGACATGCACCTAAAGTACGTGGCAGATCTGAGCAATTAATTTTACAGCGAAAGGGATTCCATGCAGCCCACTCTTGATCCAGTGTAGCATTGGGAGGAAGAGTGATTACATGAACAAACAAAAGTCACAGATCCCCTAAAGTGCACATTAATTACTCGTCTTAAACTTTTTCCTCTTTCATCTTTATTTAAAAACAAAAACAAAAACAAAAACAATCAACAAGTGGGTAGGTTGTTGCTATGCCATTCTTGTTCTGTCTAGGACTGGATTTCCCTTGTGGAAGATGTTAACAAAGAATGCAATTATCAAAGGCAAGCTCAAGGGAAGCAAAAAGCACAGAAGGTAAAGAGGAAATGAATGAAGTAACTGTTCTCTCCATCACGCTCTCTCCACTCTCCACAGAACACTTCCAGCCCCAGCGGTGTGGAGTCTGAGCACACACTAAGCAGCTCTGCGGTAGCCACAGACAGGTAGCCTCTCACCTGACCCACAGGGGCTGCCTGCCTGCAGTTGGTGACACATCCCATCGCTTAGGGACTCAGAGCCACACAGTGTCTCGCTGCAGACCACCTCCCCTCCTGCACCTCTGACCTGCCAGCCGTAACTGAGGCTCCCATGACACCTCCTCGGGAATGATCATTTGGCGGAGTTGCTCATAAAACTCAGGGACACCATGTGCTTACCCTTACCAGTCTACCCTAAGGAAATTATGAAAGACATGGAGCTTCAGTTGGTTGAAGAGGTATCCTGAGCCAATGACATGAGGAGGGACATGGAGTTTCTACCTACTAGGGGAAGCCACTCGGAGCTCCCCAGTCCTTGGAGTTCAGGGATTTTTTAATGGACGCTTCACCATGTTGGTGTGATGGATTATTATCTGCACAGAAGATGGGCGTGGGGCTGAAAGTTCCAAGTTTCTAACCATGGTTTGGTCTGTGAGGTACCCAGTTTCCATCTAGGAGCCCCCCAAAGCCCTTTCATTAGAGTTGGTCCTCTCACCCTGGAACTTCAAGGGCTGAGGAGCTCTGTGTCCAAGTCAAAGGCCAAATATTAGACACAGGCTTCTCCTACCACCCCCATTGCTAGAGAAATTACAAGGGCTTTAGAAAACAACTAAACCGGGGGAAAGACTGAAGTATATATTTCTTCTTAAAAATCGCAGTATTATGAGGGGTGTGAACTAATTCATAATCACTTAAGTAGCTACTTTTTAACGAGTGGATGGTTTAATAGATAATTCCAGTAGTACTTGTGGGTAATTTAACAAAACTATGTTTTACTTTTACTTGATGCCAAAAGAAGATTGTAAACATGACCCAGTTAATACTACATTATGACAAAATGTGCTGAACGTATTCACTCAGACTAGTTTTCCTGCTTATGTGGCTCAAAATAAAAATGTTTAAAGTATTTTAAAAAAGAGTAGTAGTAGAAAGATCATCAGATTTCATTTCAGAAAATCTGTATTCAGATTTTAGACTGTGCCACTAGCTGGGGTTTTGTTTTTGAACAAATTACAGCTGTATTATCCTTAAATTTTTCATCTGTTAAATGGAGCCAGTATTTCTCATAATCAGGGCTGTAGTGAAGTTTGAATAAGATTAGCTAAGTGAAAATAATTGCATTAGAGTAAGCCAATATTTTTATGCATTTGTTTATATCACTAATATTTATAAATGAAGAAATGGAATTAAAGCTTTAATCCATATATCTTAATTCTTATAATTATATGATGTTTTCCCCTCACATAATGTAAAATTAAATTATTTTAATTGTATTTTGGATATATAAGATTCAGTCTTGAACTACAATGCTGTGTAAGACTTGACTAATTTTTTCACTTATTACTTCGTATTTTGACTTAATGAAATGTACCAATGTATTGTTTTAATAATATATAAATAATCCAAAATTTGAGTATCAAAATAATGTGTAATGTTACCTGGAAGCATTGCTATCAGCCACCTGAGTCTGATAAAAGTCAATATTAGTACAGACCTATTTTCGGTATAATTTTAAAGTTTATGCCTCTATACTAAGATGTGGTATTTTCTTTGAACATCTCCTGCATTTTGGTGATTTTACAAAACAAAAGTGTATTTCTGGCTCACATTGACCGTCTGGTGTGGGTAGGTGGGGCCTCTCCCTTTGCCTTTAATGCTCCCTGTCTCTGGGTCCCTCCACCATCACGGTTGCTGTGTCTTAGGGAGGAGAACAGAGCACGTTACACTCGGATTAGTCAAGCTTCACGTGAGGGCACAGATTATTGTCCCTCGCGACATTGGCCACGCCAGCTTAGGAGCCTGTGTGGGGAAATGCAATCCTACTGTGTGCTCATAAGAACCAGGGTATCTGATCACAGCCTCCACGACTGGCACAGTCTCTTCTAAAACAAATCCACTAATTGAATAACCTTCTTTAATGTTATTCAGCACTCAAACTCATTATAGGAAAGTATATTTTGTATTTTAATTTGCTTTTCCAAACTAGGCCTCATTGACTCTGTTACTGCGGGAGGATTTTAAAAATATTTTTCCCATATTATATTGACTCGTATAGCAATAATGCAGGCGATCATGTTCCACAAGGGTCTTCCTAGACAGTGGTTTTCTTTTTTATCAATGAAGCTGTCTAAAAATAAAAATTTAAAAGGAACGTGTAAGGTCTTTATCATAGCTTTTTGGCAAAGATGTTGCTGTTGTTGGTGATACTATGTAGAGATTCCACAAGCATACAGAGTTTTATAGCACTGATCACTTTCCAAGGTCAAAACCATTATGGCCAAACCCTTCAAAATACTAAGAAGAAAAGACACTTAGTTCATGCATCGTGTAGAAGCAGAATAGTGTAAGGATCAGCAAACATGGCCCACAGGCAAAATCCAGCATGCCACCTCTATTTTAATCATCAAGACGCAGCCACAACCATTTGTTTTTGAATGACTTCGGTAGCTTTCACTCTGTGGTTAAGTAGTTCCTACAGAGACCATAAAGGAAGACTGTGTGGCTTCCAGAGCTGAATATATTCACTGTCTGGCCCTTTATGGAAAGTAACTTGCCTATCGATCACTGGACTAAAGGAAAGAATGGGAGGGCCAGGGAAATAGTGAGATTATTGTAGACAGAAGACCTGGCTTTGAATCCTGATCCTAATATGCATTCACTGTGTGGTTTTGACCTGATTGCTGAACTTTTCTGAGTTGTGTTCTTGGTGTGCATAGTCTAAATGACTTTTTAATAGATGGTTAGTAATAATTGCACTTGAAATCTCATGCGATTTTATGGAAATGCAAAGGATAATGTACTTAATGATCTTTCATAAGCTACTGTGCAGATAAAACCGATCATTTGAAAGAATATGCTTCATCTCTCCTTTCCTCATTGCTCAATAAAGGTTGAAGTAAGATCTGTGGCTTAATTTCTGTGAACATCTGGAAGGCATAGAACCTGGATATGTGTCAGGGCTCTATAATCTTGTTTCTTGGAGAGAAGGTCCACAGCATATATTAGATTCTCAAAAATGTCCATAATTCATGAAACGGCTGACTTGAATAATTTCAATATTCATTTTCAGATTTACCAAAAATGTGATTTTTGCAACACTTCAAAAACTGAGAGAAAAGGCCATATTACAAACACAGTAGCCATGTGCTGATGTAGATGCTAGCAGAGTCCCTGGCTGCCTTGAGGGCTGAGTACTGTGCTCATAATGAGACCATGTGAGAATGTTTTTCTAAAAATAAGAAAATCTGATTTTGCTGCTTAGCTGTGAGCGGTGGTATAGTATCAGATATTTTCAGTTCTCCCCAGCTCCTGTAGATTCTGAGATGTTGTAGGTACACGCGGTGAGAAATGTTGTATCTTAGAAAACTAGAGCACCACCAGTCTCCCTATATGCCATTCTGGGCTTAAAAAAAAAAATCACACTTTGGAAAGAAATGAAATCTAAGTGGCAGAAGAAGTCAGTTTATTCTTGGGGAGTTAAATCATGAATAGAAATCACAAATTTATGACAAAAAGAGGTTGTCTTGATACAGACTGTTACTATGGATAATGGTGGAGAGGAAAGAAATAGCATGGAGCTGATTGTAAATCACACTTCATTAACTCTGCATCTTTTTACAGTGTTGCCTGGTTGATGTTTTAAAATGTTTGCTGAGAGTTTGAAGATATGCATGTTGCTAACTGGCTTTAAGATTTACAGAAACTCTGGGAAGGATATAGGAATTCAGGCAGCTCGAGATAGATGCTATGCTTCTAGCAACACAGGAAAAAATTGTTCTCTACCTGGCAAAATTGAGCATGAAAACAGTGAGGAATTAATGGTATGCTCACTTAAAAATGGTTTCAGTTTAAAAATTAAGAAGTACATGCATGTAATTAACAGATGAGAACCAATGAACAGCATACAGAGTATAGAATGGCAGGAAGTCTTCCTCCTGCCATGGACTCTAGACTCTCATCCCCTCCAGTCTCTGTGATCATTTCTTGTCACTCTAGAAATCATTTGTGTGCACATGTACATGAGCGCCAATGGATGTGTTTGTAGGAACTTAGACAAGTTCTTTTACTATACATGCCAAATCTGTTCTCAATCTTGCTATTGCCATACAGTAAGTTTTGAAAATATTCTTATCTTTCCTGAAGATTTCCTTTTTATTTTAACAACTACACAGTATTGCATTTTAAGCATATAATTTCTTTAATCCTCTATGGATGACCATTTGTTGTCTGCCATTACAAATGGGGTTGCCTTGGATATTTTAATTCTATATATAATTCCATTTTCCTTTCTCCAGGAACATTTTTTAACAGTTCTTTCCCTATGCTTGTTTTTTAAAATCGTGATTGTGACTTTTATTTATCAAACTTCCCATATAGATTGACTTTTTCTCATATATGTTGTAATATGATTCATATAAAATTTAAAAATATATAAATTTATAAAAAAGAAAAATAGGACCATATTTGCTTACAGTGATTTTCCTATGTCTGCCTAACGTCATTGCTGTCTGCCATAATCAGTGATTTCTAGTGATATTTAACATGCCAGTATGCATGAGTGTGATAAACGTGAGCTTGTTAGTGTAAGATATCACTGAATGACTATTTCATCTTTGAAATGAAAATAAAACAATGACTTTGCTCTTTCAATATGAACTTCAAAGATACAGAAAGCCATTGTTTAATTTCCTTGCCCTTTATAATACCTACTAGCTCTGTTCTTGTCCTACTTTTACAAAAGGTATTGTTGACTTAATCTATGGGTAAGATAATTCTGTTATCTAAATTGTTGTATCGTCCCATAGAAGATCCATCATATGTCCCTCAAATGGTGGGAAAATAATGGTGTGTACCATATGTCCATCTTGTTTTCCCATAGATTTGTCTCAGTTAGTTTATATTATCCTCAGATACCTTTTCAAATGAAGGTACATGGATCTAATAATCATTTGCATACTTGCAAATGGCTTTTTCTTGATTGCTTTCCTTCATGAAATAATTTAGTTTGGTATAAAATTCTGTGATCACAGGTTTTCCCATTTGTAAATATTTCTGTGTTGTTTTTTTTCCCTTCACTGGTATCCAGGGGAAGTTTGACAGTAACTTGATTTTCCACCCTTAGTAACTTATTTTCTAAACAACTACCTTTTTCACTTAAAAGACATTTCCTTTTACTCTTTCTCAGTTTCAATTAGTTAGTTGTTCTTAGAAAAAGTTTTAATTGTATTTTTGCTTTTTTTGTTCTGATGATTCTGTTTTTCCACATTCAACACCTCTGGCAATTTTTATGATGTTGCTTCATCCTCAGTTCTATCATTTGCCTCTTAAAATTTTTCCTACCTTTATTTGTTCTGCAGTTCTGGGAGACATTTTGTATTCTGTAAGCCATGGCATTGATTACAATGTCTATCATTTCTATTCTGCCCTTAATCTTGAATGCCAATTTTAATTTTGCTTGTATGTATTCAGTTTTTTGCCATCTTCTATTATCTTACCTGTCTCCCTTTTTAAAATTAATTTTGTCTTTAAATCTTAGTGAATTCACTTTTTGTTGGCTTCCATCTCCAGATTTATAGACATATGACTTTTCTTAATGGTGACTTCCAGGCATGCCCAGGGTCCTGTAGTGTGCCATTTTTTAGAGGTATTCTCTTCTGAATCATTCATTTATTCATTCAATAAATATTTATCTAACTTTCATGAAGCAGTTTCTAGGTGGTGGGAGTATGTCAAACTAATAAACAAAATCCAGAGAGAAACAATAAGGAAGTAAATAATATATCATGTGTTGTGTTAATTATATAGCTGTGGGGAAAAATTACATTAAAAACCTAGGCTGGGAGTGAGAAGAACAATTTTAATGGAGTCCAAAAGATGATATTTATTTTCTAGTTGTCTGCCTTCCTTGTTTACATTGATGTCTGTAACTGTGGACATGGAGTAAGTTAGAGGCCTCAGAAGTCTTTTCTAGTCCAATGGATGTGAACAAGCTCTGTGGAGAAGCAGAGGTAAGTAGCAGGTATAATTAGTTCCCTGTTGGTATGGATCAGTGCACTACCCTGCTCTGCTTGGAAAGTCCTCCATCCTGTTTTCGTACAGGCTCCAAATGGTTAGGGAAACAAGGGAATACCTTTCTCCTGGTTCATGTTCTGAGCTTCTGTGGGAGTTGGCTTGTTAATTTCTTGCTGACGGCCTTATTTCTATGATTAGAGTTTTTGAATACACTAAGTATAGGGTAAAGGATTTAAATCTGAATAATCTGTCACTGAAAGAAATTACAGAAAAGGGAAAATCCATTAAGAGTAGGGCAGGCCTTTTCATGGTCATGTATTTGTGCTTATAATTCAAGGTAAAAGGAGAAAGTAAGGAATCATGGTGTGAGGATGCAGCGTGGTATGGAGTTTTTTCATATTTCTTTCCAGCCTTTCACCGCCCTAGAATCCTGTCTTTACATTAAAACTTAGGAGTTTCTCGCATGTATGACGTGGGTAAGTGAAGTTATTAGTGCTGAGGTGTGTGTGTGTCAGTAGGAATGTGGATGGCCTGTGTTCACTGGGAGCTTCCTGTTTCCACAGGCAGGATTTGGATGCTGCACAAAGCTGCCTTTAAACACTGGCAGTACCATTTCCAGTTTGCCTTTAGACACCTAGTGCCTCAGTGCAAGTACACTGGAAAACACCTTCCCCAGCACATGACTTTGGGAATTAACTGCGAAAATATATCCAAAGTGCGTAGCACAGTTTCTTGTTCAGAATGGATTCTCAGCCTTGAGTTTCTTCTCCACATGTTTTCAGGTCAGATGTCTCCAGGCAGAGTGAGGGGTGAAACTCCGTCCCACCATCTTCTCCCAACTCCGGGCTGGCGGCACACATTCTGCTCTCAGGAGGGAGCTGTGGCAAAAAAGCTGTGGGCAGCAAAGGGGATTCCTCCTGTAGTGCAAAGATCTCTCTTAGGCAGGATACAATCAGTAAAAAGATTAACAGCATGTGATCACCAACAATCACCAACAGTTAGCATGTGAATTATTTATGATTTGTGTGTTTTGGTGGTTCTTTGCTTAACAGAAATAAGTAAGATGTGTAGATTGGTAAAACCTGTAAAATCCAAAATACACTAAGAGATCCAGAAAATTATGGCACCAGCTTAAGAGACTTGTTTTTGTATGGTCCCTTATATAGCATGTGGTATGTTCCAGGTACTGCTTAAAGTGCTTCATATTTACAGTAGTCCCTCCTTCTCTGTGGTTTCATTGTTTTCTTAGTTATCTATGGTCAATCATGGTCTAAAACAGTGGTGGCAAACCTATGGCACATGTGCTACAGTGGGCTGTTTGTATCACTGAAAGCTCTAAAAAGGTCACCATCACTGATCTAAAATATCAAATGGAAAATTCCAGACATGAACAAATCCTAAGTTTTATTTATTTATTTTTTAATTTTTAAAAAAATTTTTTGGTACTGGGGATCGAACTCGGGTCCTTGCACTTGCGAGGCAGGCGGTGGAACCACTGAGCTAAATCCCCAGCCCCCAAACCCTAAGTTTTAAATAGCATTTATTAATGTATGTTATTGTAAGGGTTCTATTTTTCTTATCAGTTATTGTTAATTTCTTGTTGTGCCTAATTTATAAATTAAACTTTACCATTGGCATGCATGTATAGGAAAAAACAGAGTATACAGGGCTCAGTAGTAGATGGGGTTTCAGGCACCCACTGGGGGTCTTGGAATGCATTCCCCTTGGATATAGGGAACTGTTTTATTAAAAGATTCAATTTATACACCAGCTCATAAACCCATAAGCAAACTGAGGCACTGAGAGATTGAACAGTGTGTTTACGTCGTGCAGGGAGAATGAGCATGTGGTTTTCAGGCCACAGAGCAGGCTGTAGTGGCGAAGCTTGTGACCTCTGACCTCCAACTTCTGGTGCTAGTGGCCATATGTAACAGACTTGTATTGACTCATATATTGAAGAACTGAAGTTGTGTATGTTTTACCATAAATTGTGAATGAAGAGATGGTATCGATTTCTCTTCTTCTGAATAGTTTGGACTCTCAGCTCTCAGACTCCACCTTTCTCACAAGGGTCAGGCCACTGTGAGTTTAGGAAAATAGTTTCTACAACTAAAAATTATCACCTTTGGAAAAGTAGTTTCTACAAGTTATTTGCAAAACACCAATTTGAAAAGCAGTGGAATATGTCTCTGATGTGCCCTCCAACACTCCTTTTATTTGTAAATATTGCACTGTGGAATGTAAGTCTTCATTTGCCATGTATGAGAAGACTGGTGTCTGAGCCAAGTGACATCACCTGTTAATGTTGAGGGTGCAGTGAGGGTACCGCTCATGATTGCCAGCTGTCCAACAGTCGCTACAGGAATTGCTGGATGTAGTGTTTAAATCTGAAAACATACGTGAAATGTGAGTCTTTTGATAGTGTATCTTTTCTCATATATGTTACCCAAGCACATTAGTTTAAAGATATTAATTTATCAAAATCAAAGAATATGTGGGAGTCTAATCCTGCACCATAGATGGATCTTAAATATGCGGATGGATCACTTAGTCCAGCATCTTTTCAGGTAGACTGGCTGTCATCCTCTCTTCTCCTGTTTGAGACTGATAGGAGCTAATGAGTTTTGAATTACTGCTCCATTTGTAATAAGAGGTTGGAAACCTATTGCCCATTTCAACTCTTAAATTCTATGATTTTGTTTAAGGTAATTCAGGAGCTCAGGCCCACCTCCATCTTCAATTTGTGGTACTTTATATTGCAAATGTAAAAATATAAATGGCCATCTCAAAGAAGATGCTGTCTTGCAACCTTTTGACAAGGGTCAGAGTAGCTCCTGTAAAATAACAGGTGAAGAATTGCTATGTTTCCTGCCGGCCCATGAAGGTGGAGTGCTCTGATAGCTGCTGATCCTGCTTGGCTGTGACACTGAATGGTGAACCGAGAGAGCTTCACTTTATAGCTTATTTGATTAGCTACCCAGCAGCTGTCTTCAGGCCTTTGCATAAACTGCAGAGCATGAAGAGAGAACATTGACTCAAAGCCTCTTTACTTTAAATATATTTCAGGAGAAAAACACCATCACCATTAGCATCTCCATCCTTACCACCATTGTTTTTCTCAACCATAGGCACTTATTCCAATCTTCGGTGGTTATGCCTGAGTCCAGCTTTGTGACCAAGAAAGTGACCCTAACCAGCTGGCATTCATTGACTATTTCCCATGTACTATGCTCTGTGCTTAAGCCTTCGTGCATATTATATAACTGCCAATGCTGTTTTAAAGATGAGGAAGCCACAGCATAGAGAGAATTTTTTAAAGTAATTTTCTCAGTGACAAAGTGACAGAACTAGGACTTAAAAACCAACTTTTGGTCTCTAGATCCTGTAGTTTTAAACATTATGCTTTATTGACTTCACTATACTTGAAAATAAATTTGAATAAGTATTTGCAATTGAGGAAAATTATTGTAAATTAAAAATAGCATTGTTATCTTAGAAATTCTGATTATATCTACCAGGCTTCACATTTCTTAAATGAAAAAAATTAAAGTTCTGGATTTATTATATCTAGCTTATTACTTTCAGGGATAAGTTGATGACAGAAGAATTATATGATTCTACCATTTTACTGTATATAGATAGCATAGTACTTTTTTTATTGCTATCTGGTTTATTGTTTGATATCAAGGTCAGAAACATAACACCAAAACACCAAATTATACTTAAGTTCCTATAGGAAAAGTCTTTCAAAAATAATCTTTAAATTCTGATTTTCAGGAAAGGCATTCTATGGAAGTTCAGATTCCTGACTTATAAACCTTTTAATACATGGAAAAATTTAAGTTACTCAGATTTCTTGCTCAGAAATAGTTCTCCATGTCCATGATGCTATTGGATCATTTTTCTCACCTCTTGGGAAAAGGGATAAGAGGAGAATCACATTATCAGGCATTTAAATAGTATCAGGCATTAAATAGAATTTACAGATATTTATAGAAATAATTTTATTATACCTTGAACCATTTTTCTATTGGTTTGTAGTTGGCCAACATTCAGTGTCCATGTTTTATCAACAGTGTGTGTCTTTAAACACTTAGAACCAAAGTAGAACAGCTAGATGCCCTCACTGTAGAAGAAAGGTGGAGAGGGATAAGATCTTTGAGCCCAGCATGCAGTTCTTAGAGAAGCAAGGGAACATATATGCAGATATACAGTTATTGTTCTTTGGCAAGGAAATTTCCCTTTAACTTCTAGCTGTAGTTGTAGGTTGTATGCCTATGTCTTGCTACCATAAAATATTCAATAGGAGCTCATTCAAAAAGTAACTTAAGAAAAGATGCAACTTCCTATAGATTTGCAAATGCAAAACTATATTGTTGGATTTTATGATGTAAATTACACCTAAAAATAGCAAGGGAGCCATCTTGTGAAATACTGTTTGAACTGCAGGCATTTGGTTTCTTGGCCAAGTTGAAGTAGAGTGATATTAAAGTTAACGTAAAATGTCAAAATAACCCTTCATTTAGTTACTTTAATTGGTACATTATCTTTGGTGCTCCTGTACATTCTTTCCCAGTGTGACTAGGTTAAAGCCAGATGTTTGCAGAATGTCATGTCTACTTATGGATCCACACTCTGGTTACACATGTGAGGAAAAACTCTCAAGTTTGAGGAACAGTATCTATAGCCTTCATCCAGGATTCTTTGTAGCCATTGAGGTAATAGTTTAAATTTCAGCCCAACTGTTTAGTGTTTAACACATTACTTCACTTCAGTAAACCTCAATTTCCCCATTCAGAGAGTAGGGATAATTAGTTGTTCTTAAACCTGATAGGATTATCTTGAAAGTTAAGTATGTGCATGAAGGAATTAGCACTGTAACTGACATGCGGTGAGAAAATGAGTGCTCAATAAATCATGTTTGTCATTGGTAATGAAAATTACTTTATTATTGATAATGAAGATCTAATAGTGTGGTGATACCATATCCAGTCTAGAAGAGATACACTAATCAAGAGCACTCTGAGTATAAAAGGGAAAGGCAAATTTATCTTGAGACTAAATTAGGTTAAGCAGAGGACTCCTCCTTTGAGAAGGTTTGCATGCTAAATTTTATTCTTTTTCCTAAGGAACTTTCCTCTTTATATTGTTTAGCTTTGTATCTACTAACACAGCATCTGTCATTGGAGTGTAAGTCTGAATTGCTTCTGTAGATATTTAAAAATACATATGCACATTCCCTCTTCTCCCAGTGGAAAACAATAATGTAGCTGTTGTGGGGTGGATATTTTTAAGTTTCATATGTGATTCTGATATGCATCCTTGGTTTAACACAGTGATCTAGAAGAGTTGAGTACAAAGTGTGGAAATTTTGAAATGAGCGCATTCTTTCTATGGAGTCATCATTTAGTTGTTTCTGAATTAGAACCATACTTTTCTGGAGCCATATTCTTCCTTCTGTGTTCGGCCAGGTTCTTTCCTCATACAGCATGGCTATGGCTTTGCCTAGCTTTCTTAAAAAGAGAAAGTGTGATTATCACTTCATGTGGATTTCCGAAAGGGTTGTTTTTCTTTTGCTGCCAATTGAGCACCTCCTGAATTTATGCTATTCTTCTCACCCCACCTTCAAGATTTTACTCTTTTACCCTACAGTAGTAACATTGTTCTGCATTTAAAATAACATATGGCTTAGCATTAAATAGTATTTTAATTAATAATTTTAAGGGTGATTTTAAACTTTGGGTACATCAAAGAATTTGCTGTTTTTTGTCAGTCCTGACCAAAATTAAAAGCAGTAGAAAAACTTAGGCCAGTAGAACTATCTAGATATGAGCATTTCTATACAAGTAAAATAAGTGAACTTAAAAACATGTAGATGGTTCTTTTCAGTTTGGTGTCTTTTTTGAACATCCGTTGTGAACAAATCCCCATGCAAGATGTAAAGGAAAGAAAGCTGGTCACAACAGAGTTCCTGTTTCCAAGCAGTGTGCTTTATAGAAGAGGGACAAACTCAAGTGACCAAGTGGAGGAATTCATGGTAGAGTCACACACAGTTCCTCTAAGGAAGCAGAAGGCATTGTGTGTGCTCAGAGAAGCCAAGAGTCCAGCTGGCTGAATGCTTAGGCAGAGCTGTGCATCACAAGTAGAGGTGTGTGCAGTGAGTGGACAGAATTTCGGTGCAATAATGGAAGGGATACACCATGCCAATTGGAAGGGGCAAAGAGCACAAAAGATGTAAAAAATCAGAGAAGTTCTGCTTATTTTTGTCACTGAATAATGATGACCAGGTGTTGCTAGAAAGTCCAGTGATTGCCCACCAGGGAGTGCTGGGACGTAGATGGTGACTTAGGTCTTGAGGTACTTAAGACTACAGAATAGTAGCGCTGAAGCTGTGCTTTAGGCAGGGTTAGCTACCATGAGTGCATTCGGGTGGGGAAAGAACATGGTTGGTTGCACTGTTTCAGGGCAGTGGAATGGCTGAGGATCGGGGAAGAGAGTCACCAGCTTGTAGTAGAAGGGGCTCTACCATTTGACCCTTACAGGCTTGTGGCTTCGGGGTCTGAGGATGAGGGAGACTTGAAAGAGCTGGCCTGAAATGATTCAGGTATTGTCTGGAGCACACACAGTTTGGATTCACCACAACATAAATGTCAGTGGGAATGTGGGGGCTGGAGAAGGAGAAGTCTTTGTGAAAAGGTGCCCCACTTACCAAAGTGTTTGTGATGCAATCCATTCCATTGGCCATTTAATAAAAGAACCTTAAAAGGGAACTCGAGACAAATTGAGTCACAGTAGTTATAGTTTAGGTACTCACTAAGGATAAAACCCTGAATTACCACAGGGGGGAAGATAAAATCAGCGAGGCTGACTGGTTTTAAAGGAAAGGCACCATCACAAGTTAAATCAGTTAGTAGGAAGTGCAGGTAAAACCTAAGTGCAGAAAGAACAGAATTTGAAGGGTCAGTATGGGATATCTTCATGTGGCTTCTTTTTTCCTTGTCCACCATTTCTGTGCAAAGCGTAACTGGATGGCTGTTTGAAAGCATTTTAGGTTCAAGCTCCGAAACTATCAGGTGCTCTTGGAAACCTCCACACTTAGGATGAGGCACAGCGGGAGAAGAATGGTGAGGCTGCACTGAGGCAGAGACTACAGGAAGGTAGCCTCTGAGAGCACATGTCCTTTAGCTATCCAGCGCGGATACACCGGTTACAGCGGTGCCCTGGGCCTTGTAAAACGTATAAATATGAGCACAAGTGTTGCAGTCTAATAAGATAAGTAGGAAACATATATGCAGGAGAGGGCCAGATCCAGTCTTGGTAGTGTGTAATGAGGATCCAAGGACAGCTTCCTGGGGAGTTGAGACGAAACACAGGTATTGGATGATGCTTAGATGGGAGCCTGCTGGGGAGCAGTGGGGTTGCAGGGCATGCATCTGAGGTAAGTGAAGACACCCAAGAGGAGATGAGTAGGAGAGGAATTCAGCTTTGTTGGCTGATTTGTATCTCTCCACTCCCTCATACTTATTTCTATACAGGGAGATTTCCCCCCCAGAATACCAGTTTCCTCGATATTACTAGTTGAATAGTTGTTCACTTTCCAGCTTCCTTGTGATGTATCTTTTAATGATGCATTTAAAACTTTGTGTGTGTTATTCCTGACTTTACTCTTCTCGTTTCTGTTTTGTTCTAACCTGTTCCTCACCAGCACTGCTCATCTCTACAGTTCTTGCATGTCTCGATAGGGTTTCTTCTAGATATTTTGTCTCTCTTGCTTCTGTATATAGGAATTTTCCTATTTCATGTCACATGTTTGAGATACTGCTATAATATTATAATGCTGTTGGTTTCTGCATATTTATCAAGCATGCAGTGTTTTACTGGGTTTTCCTTTATTCAACAACTTTCGATATTCTTTTCTTTTCTAGATATTTAATTCCACCCACAACTAATATATTTGTCTTCCTCTTTGCAATAAAATTTCCTTTTATTTCTTGCTGCTGTTTTACCTGCCAAAAAGAACTTTCAGAATACTATTTTTTTGTAAGATGGATATATCACCATATCCTAATTTTAAGTGAATTTTTCCCGTGTGTCTTAAGTATGATATTAAGTGTTTTGAGATAGATACTCTTTGCATGATAGGACAGTAATTTTCCATTTCTAGCTTTTAGGAAATCATAAGAAATAACTCTTGGATGTGAGGGTGACCTGGCTGCGACATCTGCCAGCCCATTGATTGCTGGGGTTGATTTGGCTGCTCTGGCATCTGTCTAGGCAAGTGACCCTTTCCTCCCTCCCTGCTCCATGTACATCCTTCCTGAAACTGCATGCTCCGCCCTGTCTAAGAGGACCTCTACCCGTGATAGAGGAGGACCATTTCCTCTCGGTCAAGGGGGTAGGAGTAGCTGTGTTCCCCTGCTAGAACCTCCAAACAAGCTCTCAAGAAATAGTACAGAGTATTGCTCAATATCATCTTGATCTATGAATGCATCTATTCTTCTCTCTTTTTGTTATTATGCCATATTTCAAATACGTAGAAATATCTAAAGAGAATACTGCTGTACATCCACTTTTGACAATGTTAACATTGACTCATGTTGTTTTTGTTGTTCAATAAGACAGAATACAGAAGGTTGAAGTCCTTCCCTGATCTCATTGCATAGCTACCTGTACACCCGATTAATGGACTAGTTGATCTTTGTTATGGTTTGGATCTGTAGTGCCACCCAAGGCTCTTGTGTCACCAACACAGCCTTATTCAGAGCTGATGGGCTTTGGGAAGGGGTCAAAGCAGGAGGACTTAATCAGGTAGATTAATCCATTGATGAGCTCATAGTTCAGTAGGTTTCTTAGGAGGTGGATCTAATTGGATGCTGCAGGTAACTTCCAGCATGGCTTTGAAGGGAATGTTTTGACCCTTTGTGCATTTTCTCTGGCTCTCTCACCCTCTGTTTTTCCTGGCTGCCATGACATGAGCAGAGGTTTTCCACTTTGCCCTTCTACCATGATGTTTCTGTCTCACCACAAGCCTAAAAGCAGTGGAGCTAGCTGACCATGGACTGAAACCTAGAAAACCATGAGCCAAAACAAATTTTTCCTTTCCTTAAGTTGCTTCTCCCATGTATTTTGTCATACTGATAAAAAGCAGACAATGCAGTCTTCTAACTCTGACATCTACTCATATTTCCAGATGTATTTGGATCTGTTTCTGAACTCACTTATTTTTGATTGCTGTCTCTATCTAATATTTTGTCTAATACCCCATTGTGTAAATCATATGCATTGCTGCTTAATAGCTGAAGTAGTTCTTGATATCATGAGCATATCCTTCCACCTCATTCTTTTATTTATTTATTTACTTACTTACTTACTTACTTACTTACTTATTTGGTACTGGGGATCAAACTCCGGTCCTTGCGCTTGCGAGGCAGGCAGCAGAACCACTGAGCTAAATCCCCGCCCCACCTCATTCTTTTTTACTCCAAGTGTTTTAACTTTTATTGATCTTCTGCTTTTTAGTGTGATGTTTACATAATTTCAAGGTCCACTGAAAATCCTTCCAAAATGTTTATTGCAGTCACCTTATTTTTATACATAAATTTGGTAGAGATTAATTTCTGTGCAATGTGATCACAAAATATGTTGTCTAAGCTTAAAAATGTATTACAATAAAAGACACATTGTCATTAACCCTCCTCAGAATACTCTGCCTCATTTCAGACACACTTACTCTTCTTTCTGGCACTTCCTGGAGCAGTTCTGAAAGTCCTCATTCATGGGTGTCTTCATTTGTGCTGTCGTAGCTGCCCCAACATCCTGAATCCATTTAAAATGTTTGCCTTATGTGATCATTTTGACTTTGGGGGAGAATCAGCAGTTGCACCATGCAGGATCTAGTGAGCAAGGTGGATGAGGGCACCATCATGTTTCTATTTGACAAAAATTGTCATAATTGTTTAATCAATGAGGAGCAATCTGAAATTGCAGTGAATGTTTAAATAAAAGTTTTTATTACAGAATAAGACAGACTGCTATTAATTCCCTTAGGACATTCCCCCATGCTTTGAACACACGTATTCTGTTATTCTTGGCAATGGGGTTTTAACTGTGATAAGTTTTGGATTTTTTAATTTAAACATTCATTGTATGTTTCAGTCACCCCTTGTATATATCTCTTCATTTATGTCATTTATATATATTTATATGTATATATCGCTATATATAGATTTGCATTTAGATATATATATAGGTTTACATAGATTTACATATATATCTACATTTATATGTATATATCTGTTATTTATGTCATTTGTAACATTTTTGTAATTTTTTCATAAAATACTTATAAATTATTATATTTATTCTTAGAGAACTTTATTGCTATTATTTTTGAGATCTTCTGTTACATTTGTGAATTGGTTATTTCTCGCGGCATAGGAATGTTGGGCCTGGGGATTAAGAATCTAGACATATTAGTCAAATAGTGCTTTCTCTGGTCCATTTAATTCATCTGTCCCATGCAATTATTTTTATTAGAGTAAATTCCTTCTATGCTGGGTATGTACAGTTGTGTTGCTTAGCATTTGACTGATTTGTGCACTCTGTGTTTAGAAGCTTACTCTGAGTAGGAAGCCTTTTGTTCCACTCTGTTTTCAGTCTTAATTTACACCCCACAATGCATTTATCCCCGGGTCTTGCAGAATTTCCTGATAGAGTGCAGTCAGATTGTCATCCCAGTGTGGAGTTATTTCAGGGCTCTGTAGGGACCGTTCCCTGGTCAGTTCCTGAATGCGGCACATTGGTAACAGTTGTGGTACCTGAGTAGTGGCAGCGTTTGGACAGCCCCAGCACAGGGCTACATGGTATGGAAGCAGAGGAAGCGAGGCAAAGGACACTACCAGGAAATGTCAGACTTGAGCACCACCATCAACAGTGGAAAAATGCAATATGTATTTCTTCTTCACGTCCCAATGAGCTTGCTTTTGCATTTCAGAGGTCAAAATAAACATAGGTTCCAAAGCTCGCTCTCCAAAAAGTATTTTAATGGGACTGTTTCTCATGTACATAGTGTTATCATGGTTTTTGGTGTAGGAAGTCTTTGTCCATTGGCTTGTCTTTATTAATGTTCTGAATAGGAGTTGGAGGATGGCATTGGAGTCAATCTCGTTAATAACTTGAACATTTTGGAAATAGTGTTTTCTTCATCTTTGTGCTCAGCATCTCCCATGGTGATTGGCAGATAGTATTCATTGAAAAGTTTTTCACTGAATCAAATTAAATTAATGGTATTTTAGGATGTTTAGATTATAAATAGAGGATATTTTTTTTTCTTATCTGAAATCTCTCCCTATGATTGGAGTAATGCAATCTTATCTCCTAAATTTTTGGTCAGAATTACTTAGATAGTGTTTTAAATGTTTAGAAAAGTTTGTGTCAGTGCAATCTCAATTTATCATTACCATTGTCTATAAATACTGCCTCCACACTGGAGGCTGGCCAAGAGGCACAAAATGTTCATGGACTGCCTGTTAACTCAAGTAGAACTGTTAAATCCAGAACATGCAAGCTGCAGCCAACAAGTCAAACAATTTAAGTCACTTATCTAATTTTGGGAAGTCATGCACAGAGCGGGGGAAGGCTACTTTTATTCAGGAATATCACTCATTACAAATTTAGCCCAACTTCTTTCAGTGGAGGGGAGCTCCTTTGCAAAGTTGGCTATTTGAGAGGATTTCCTTCAAAATCGCAGGAACACATAACTAGTTATGTATTGGGAGGTTTACTAAGTTATCATGATTTATGGTATTTGACATTTCCCAGTAACTAGTCATGATATTAAGTAATGCTTCAAGACGTAAATAACTGTGGTGAAGACTGAATTGGGAGAACATGTCAAATCACAAGTGGAGATAGAATGGATTCCAGCCACCTTCATTGCTGAGAATGTAGCATGAACTTTGCTTTTTGTTCAGGAGTGGCCAGGGTGGGAACTCTTTCTTCACTGGCAAAAATATCTGGCTTCTGTGGGAGTGTTTAGACTCTTCATTTGATGTGCAGCATCATTACATTTTTGGTATTGTCATATTTATCCTTTAGTTTTTAACCGGTCTTCCCTAGTAGCTTTATTTAAATAATTATTCTGCTGCATTCTTCATAGTATTTTACAGTTGTATTTTAAAGTATTTGGTGATTTAATTCTTCTGATAATATTTAGTTTATAATTTGAGGGTAAGGCATAATTTATTTCTAAGTAGCTGCCATCTTACCCTGTTATTATTTAGTGAGTAATTAATTAACTCCTTTGAAATTGATTTGAAATGCATTTGTTAAATATTAAATTCATTTGCCTGTTATAATTCTTTTTATGCTTTCTATCATTTTCATTTATTAACTTGTCACATACAGTACCTTTATTAAATATATATAAAGCATCATTTTAATTTAGAAGCAATCTTTAGCACTCTTTTCTTTTTAAATATTACTGTATTTTAATGAATTTTAGAATTTCACAATCATATCATTAAGTTATGAAAATTTTAAATACAATGTCATTTTGATTACAAAAATAGTCTATTTATTATTTAGGAAATTAATTTTTTTATAAGTTCCCACAGAGAAACATTACATTTTTCTATACATTTTTTTTCTTTTTCTTTACCCTTTTCTAAAGTATTTTGAGGCATTTGTATTTGTTAGTCAGTCAAGAGATAATGAATGATTATCAGTTACACACTAGTTAAGCTAGTATTCCTGGAAGGTTCTGAAGTCACAGTCGCCCCTTACTCCTCTGTCTGCTGTCTGTCTGCCTGTTTGTCCGTCCGTCCATCCATCCATCCATTCCTCCACCCAACTATTTGCCTGCCTGCTTGTCTGCCTCTCTGTCTGTCTAATAATTCAGTCTCTTCACTTAATAGAACTAATACTCAAATGACAAAGAGAGGCATAAGATGGATTGTTGGAAATAATTACATAATTATAAGTGTGCGTAGTGCTTGAAGAGGATTTCATTTATTTTTGATATTTATAAATTCTAATAAAAATGGCCTGCATGGGGACTGTTTAAAAGAGGTGGCATGTACAGGCCTCTTGCTAGATGGGCCCCTTACAGTGAACATACAGTAGCTGCCCTTAGAGGATCCTTCCCTGAAAGAGGTATGAAGAAGAGATAGCCTCTCTCCCGTATGATGTTGCCATTTAAACGCCCGAGATCGGCGCACTGGCCCTAGCTTGGCTTCCGTCCGGCTCTCTGGCACAGGTTCCCTAGAGTTCCTTAAATTTGATTCTATCTTATTCAGTGGTATGATGGTCAATATTAACTAACTGAGAAAGACAAAAAGACAATAAATGACAGTGCCTGCCAATTGCTGCTGTGTAAGGATTTCCACCATGGCTAATTTCAGGCTACTAATGTGAAGTCCTTCGACTTGCAAAATTCCTGAAAATTTCACAATTTGTCTCCTGAGCCAGCTGCCGCGTACCACTGAGCCCTACTCCTGCCCCTTCCCAGGTTCAGTCCTCTGACCTCCACCCTGGCCCACTTCCTTCGAGGTCTTGACTCAACCAGCTTCAATCTTCTCTGTTCCCTCAGTGCTTTGAGAGCAGAAGGCACTGTTCCTCCCTTCACTCTTGTGATGCATGCCATGCCCTAAACTGAGAACTTGACTGTGTTAGTTACTTTTCTCTCGTTGCTCAGACAAAATTCCTGACACCAAAAATTGGAAGGGAAGGGGTTTATTCGGCTTACAGTTCATGGAGGTTTCAGTCCATAATCACCTGGCTCCAAGGCAGGGATGGCAACAGGCATCACAGAGGAGAAACAACATGGCACACACAAGGCAGCAACAGCAACAAGAGAGAAGAGAATTGCCGGTGTCTCCCTGTCCCTTTTACCCTATTCAGACCACTTGGTGGGGGAGTAGCACTCACACCTTTAATCCGAGTGCCCTTGAGCCCAGCATTGCATCATGAATCAATTCCAGCTTCACACACTCTAGATCAAGCCTGTGACCACAGGAGCCTTTGGAGGACATCTAGACCCAAACTACAGCATTTACTTTCCTCCAAGGAAGCGCTCTGAGTGTGAATATCTTTTAGGAGTTAAAATAAGGCTTGATATGTTCTTTTTATTTCCTCTTCTTGCTCTAACAGTGCCATTTTACCTTGAAGCAACAAAGATACTGCTGATTATTGACCAGGGAAAGGATCGCCAACCAGTCCAGGCAACCATAAATGCCAGGATTTTAGCTTAGTCTGCTATGCTGCATCTAGTCAATGGGCATCTTTCACCTGAGGCTTTTTAACTCTATTAACTGTATCAAGTCCTTCAGTACCGAGCCCTCTATTAACAGTATCCCAGTCCACAGTGCTTACTTAGAGTTGTCTGTAGTAGGAAGCCTGCGATTGTTTTACGTGGGGAAGAGAAGGAAGAAGACATGAGCAGCCTACCCTAACCAGCCGCTTGACCTTGTCGCCCAGGGCAAAGTCCAGGGACATACCCATACCTTCATTTCAGCAAGCTGCCAGTCACCCGTTTTTGTGTACTGGGGAGTAGTCCCTCTGGGAGAGAGGCTTCCTCCTCTGAGGAACAGAGTCAGCCTTTGAGCTCAGCAGCTAGAGGAATATTCAGGAGGCAACCCAGAACACTCCGAAGAATTCTATCAGGGTCCCTGCCGTCTTCTGCCAGCTCTTGTGAAGATGTCCCATGGGCACCTGTGGGGTAAATCAGAGCCGCTAATTGATGGTAACCTGTGGCTGTCTATCTTGTGGCCTTTTAACTTGCGTGACAGTAGATCAAACTGAGCCCTTTCAACAGCTCAGCTTTTATTATTAAACACTGAAGCTTCTTTGTAGTGAGTCCTTAGGCAGAATAAAAAATTGAAAAGTAAATGTTGTATCTTTTATTTTTCTTCTCTCATCCTTCCTACAGGTCAGTGACTTCTTATAACTATGAGTCTAAAGATATTGTCCTCTATGACAAAGAGGGAATGCTGTGGGCTGGGGACCTAGGAGCCTGTCCTGGCTTAGCCCACAACAGTGTTCATCTGGCAGAGGCAGAAAGGACAGTGTCGCGCCTGGGCAGGACTCTGGGATAGTGAGAGGACCATGTCGGAGCATGTGCCCCAAGACATGGGAAGCCTCTCCTCGTGTTCTGGTTGCTTGTTGTCTCCATGTTAAAACAGAAGGTGGATCTGAAGGGGCCGTTTTCCCTTTTGGACACTGTATAGAAATGGTGCTGTCCTGAGTCAGTCAGTTCAGCCGTTTCTTGGCTTTTGGTCTTTGAGATCTCCCTGATGCAAACTTCCATGGCTGGGTGGCTTCTCTGAAAGTATCTCTATGCTGTGGACCATCCCATGGCATCAGTGAGAGCAGATGGAGGGAGACTCTGTGTATCAGACCCACAGTCCCACTGGGGTCAGCCATGCAGAACCTTTCTCCTGACCACAGGGCTCCCCTGTCCTCCAGGGCTCCCAACCCTTCCTCATTTCCCCAGCAAGGCAGAAGGGAACTTCCGGTTCTTAGTGACTCATTATGGAAGTTTCTGACACTACATCCCACTGAGGAGCTACTGGAACTTTACTTGCTCCTCCTGTGATTTCTTTACCTCTCCGTGGGATTTCTTGGAAACAGAAGGGAGTCTGTTTCTTCTGGGCCTACATAAAATAGAACAGTCACATTATTCACATTATTATATATTTTTAAAAGAGTGTCCTTGGTTTTTATTTAATATACTTTGGAGATGTTTTAAATGATTATATTATTTATTATGTTATTGCTTTATCTGCCTTTAGGTTTTTGCTTCTAGCACTATTTATATGCATATTTGTCTATGCCTAGTTCTGTAATTAGTGGGTGAAAGTTTGCAGAAGCGAGTATTTATATATTCTCCAGTGTCTCCCTATAAATGACTTATTGATCACAAAGGAAAAGAATAATAATTTTTCAAAGGAAAAACCTAGTTTGTGGGCTTTAACTGAATACTCAGTCAGTGTCACCATTGTAGGTTAAACTGACAGAAGGGACCTGCTGATGCCATGCACTGTGTAGGGTGTGATGTTCCATCCAAAATGTGTGACGTGAATTTACTTGTGAGGAAGTAAAATTCAAACTGAAGTACATTTCACAAAATGCCTGGCCTCCATTCTTTGAAAAACATAAAAAGCATAAAAGATGAAAGAAGGTTCAGGATCTATCTCCGTAAATCAAAGGGCCCAAAGAGATATGGCAATTAAATGCAATGTGTGATCTTCAATCAGATCCTGGAGCAGGGGAAAATATTATAAAGTTCACTAATAGGAGAGTAGGCAAAATTTGAATGTAGAGTCTAAATTAGATAATTGTGAATCAATGATAATGTTCTTGATTTTGATAATTGTTTTATAGTTAAGAAAATGCCTTTAAAATTGAAATACACAGTAGAGAATTTAGGAATAAATAGCATAAGTCTATAGCTTACTATAAAATGGTTCAGAAAAAGGAATGTACTTATAGAGGGAGGGTTAAGGCAAAGTGGGAAAATGTTAACATATACAGGATATGATAAAAAAACTACAATGAATATTGAAATTTGAAAATTTTATTGAAGTAAAACGCACATTGTCATTAATCCCTTAAAGCTACTCCCCTTTGCTTTGAACACACTTACACCATCATTCCTGGCACTTTCTGAAGGAGTTCTGGAGTCCTCTTTCATGAGTGTCTTTAGTTGCTCCGTTGTGGTTGTGGCTGCCTTGATGTCCTGAATCCATTCAAAACATTTACAATTTACGGTCATTTTGGCTTTGGGGAAGAGCTGGAAGTCACCGGGTGCCAGATCTGGTGAATAAGGTGGATGGGGACACACTGTAACGTCTTTACGAGCCTGCCTTTCTGTTGGATGGTACTTGGCGGCAGCATTCATCAACTTTTTAGTCATGCCTTGTAAAGACTCTGCTTCCCAGCTCTTGTTTTATTTTTTATTCTGAGACAGAGTCTTCTGAAATTGCTAAGTGTCTAGATGTGGCTCAAACTTGCAAGCCTCCTGCCATACTCTCCCGGATGCTGAGATTGCAGGCTTGTACCAGACCTGGCTTTCTCTCCTCCTCTGTATTCTTGCTGAGCATTTCGTCTATCCCCTAGTCTATATCTCCAGCCCAGTTGTCTCTTGGGTTTAGACTCATACGTGGTACATGCAGTGGATTTTGTTGGTATTCCTCTGGCATGCCAAAGTCAACTAACCCACATCTGTATGCTCTTTTCTGGACTAGTCAGTGTCACTTTACTATAATGAAATGCCTCAGCTAACATTTGCATCCTTAGTTTTTAAGGATGGTGCCTGTCAAATAAATGCTCAACCCGTATTTTTGAATGTTTGAATACATGAATAAGTACTTACAATTTATAGCCCAAGCAGATCTTAGAGAATCTTGTCTTTACTATGACATGTTCATGTACACATTGGACCGTCAGTCCAAAGTGTTAAACACAGGAAGTGATTATCTGACTTCCATCTACCTTGTGCAGCCACCTGCTTTATTGTGGCTGTAGTTACCTGAGCAGGAACTCACTGTATAGCTTTCATCCTTTACTTTTGTCTTTTTTGCTGTGAAGAATCTTGAGTGAGTCTGATTCCTTTTCATGTTTTAATCATTCAAATAGTTGGAATCAGCTGGTCTACCTCCTTCTGCTTTCTGTCTTCTTTTTTTCAGAATAAACACCCTCAATCCTGACAACAATTGCATGTGAAGAGTTGCCTTATGCTTTTCATGCTATTTGGCCAGTGTCCTTTGTCAAGGATGGCACCCCCAAGTAGACAGAGTATGGGAGAGAACATTGTGTAACCATAAGCTGTTAGCCTGCCTGTCAGGGGCAAATACCTTGACTCTAATCTTTGCTTCTACTGATATTAATAATAGTAATTATCACGATCTTATGGTACCTGGTATTGAACACAGACAGTAGAATAAACTTTCCTAAGCCACTTTCATGTAGTACCTTACTAAGTTACAACTCAAGGAAGTGCTTAATAACAATATGCCCTTTTAACAGATGGGGAAATAATTTTCCCAAGGTCAAATAACTGAGTGACAGAATCAGAAATAATGTATTGGCATTTCTTACTATGGTTTTACCCTGACTGATGTTTCTCTCTATTGGTTAATTTTAGATTTTAAAGTAAAATGCTTTTAAGAACCATGGTTTGCATATCTTATAATGAATGTGTGTATTGTTAATGAGATCATCAATATTGAACATCTGGTAAATTCACAGATTTAATTCCTTGTGTGATGTAAACATGCTGTCTTAGTTACTTTTCTCGTTGCTGAGACAAAATACCCAACACTCAAAGTTAAAGGATGAAAGGTTTATATCAGCTCACAGTTGCAGAGGTTTCAGTTCATAGTCGACTGGCTCCAAGGCAGGGTGGCATAGCAGAGGGCCATTGCAGAGGAGAAACAGTCCATGGCAGGGCAGGTAGGAGCCGGCAAAGCAGCAAGCAGTAGCAGTAGCAGCAGCAACAGCAACAGCAGCAATGGCAAGAGCAGGCCTGCCTACTTTCTGTCCCTTTATATTCTATCTAGTCTAAAAACTTGTTGATTGGTGCAACCTATATCCAGGGTGGGGCACCCTTAATCCCAGCATCACGTACCCTAGATCTAGACACCTCCCCAAAGCCCCACCTGTGCCTTCGTGAGGCTTTGAGGGCAACATCTAAATACAAGCCATAACACATGCACTTACCTTACATCCCAAAATGTTGCACTGAGGTGACAGAAAGCATACAAAAAAAGTAAAAAAAAAAAAAAATTCCATTGTTTGGAGGCACCATACTGGGAAAGGATTTGTAGGATATGAAGGTTGTAGATTGAGAATGACAGTGAAATCTTTTGAAATTAAAGAGCCCACATTCAGCATGGAAGCAAAACAGAGTATTCCAAAAGAAGCATTTTCCTTAACCTCATAAAGTCACCAAAATTAGAAGCAGAAATGGGCCATGGGCAGTCAGCCTGTAAAATAAAGTTCTGTGGGACAGCTAATTGTAAGTTCAGTGATGGCAGCCTCCAGTCTTTCCCTCCGGAATGAAGCCGTGAAGAGAAGCTTAGCCCAGAGATATGTGTACAGACATCCCCAGAGCAGGTGAAGTGGACCAGAGAAGTGTCAGGCTGCTGGGAGCTGGTGACTGTCACCAAGCACCGGGAGAACCTGGTCCCTTGAGTGGAGGTTGTGTGAAGAGCACATTTACCCAACTCCCACAGACCCGCACAGCTGTTCCAGTGCCTTGGACCAGAATCTGCCATGTATGAGCAGCTCAGCTGTGATCCCCCTGAGGCCAGAAAGTGTCTCTCACCTGCAAGTGCTAACCAAGCCAGCATTGCATTGTGCTTACAAGTATGGAAATCTGACTAGGAGCGCTGAGCAGCTTAAAAAGTTCACCTCCTTAGGGGAAGTGCAAGACACTGCTGCTATCATGACATAGAACTGGATCATAGAAAAAACTCAAAGTTCTTGAAAATTAGGTACATTTAAAGTAATCCCTCAAAAGATGGATTGACTAACAGTAAACCAAACTGACTAAGAAGAAGGAAAAGGTAGAAATGTTACAAGGAAAAAATGTATGGGTTCAAGATGGCCAAATATAATTATGCTTTTTCTGAATCTTAACAAATGAAGCATCCATATTCTTTTCAAGCAATGATTAAACAATTATAGAATGTAGCCATAACAGATCCACAAAGAAAATCTCACTAGATTCCAAAAGGCAAAAATCCTACAGGCCATAATCTTTGACTATAATAGTCAGAAAGTTAGAAAACAACAGCCAAAAGCCAATCTCAAAAGACTGTCCATACGTTTGAGTAAAATAAAATTAGAATTAAGTTTCTGATTAATTTAAACTGACGGAGTCTAGTTTTTCTTGCACTCTCGGAACTAGCCTCATCCTCCACTTGGCAGAACTACTAGTGAAAGATGGACTGTGACACCTTCTCTGAGGTTCAGGCTCAGCTCGGGGAGCTTCCATCAGGCCCCAAGATGCAGCACTGACTCAGCAGTGCCTCAGCTCAGCTCGGCTTGGAGGATATTGTAAGAACCACGGCCACAGTGAGACTGAGGCCTGCAAAACCCAGCAACCTGGCATACAGCAGAAGTGTGGTGATGGTGACAGCGGAAAGGGGGAGCAGACCTGGGTAGGTGAGAATGGGCCAGAAGACTGATTCTCCACCTTGTGTTTCAAGGACCTGGACTGGCAGAGGCTGTCCCACCTTCATCATGGAGCTTTTAGCACCAACAGGTGTTTCTCCTTGACAGAAGAGGAGCAAGTGTGGATGGGCCAACTCAACAAATGTCATATCCCTTCTGCTTATATTACATGCTTAGAACTAATGCTTAGGACTACACCTACCATTCCAGGAGGCTGGGAAATATAAGTAACTGACATTGAGAAGAGAAGAACATGAATCTGGTGAACAGCTAGCACTGCCTGTGTGAGGCAGAAATATCTGAGCTGGATTTTGTTAGGACAAGACAGAGTTAACCAGTTAAGAAAGCCTGGGGTGTACTTTGATTATATATAGAACTCCAACTAGCCATGATTAAAAAAAAAATCTACACCTAGACAGATAATAATCAAGATCCCAGAAACCCAAAAGAAGAACAAAATCTTACAGGCAGTTAGAGAAAAGAAACAAATCACCTCCAAAGGAAAGCCCATCAGAATCACCACAGATTTCTCCACACAAACCCTCAAGTCAAGGAGAGCCTGGAATGAAGTATTTCACGCCCTAAAAGAAAATAACTTCCAACCTAGACTGTTGTGTCCTGCAAAATTATCTTTCAAAATCGATGGGGAAATTAGATACTTCCACAACAAAGAACACCTGAGAAATTTCATGAACACCAAACCAGCACTCCAAACAATTCTAAACAATATCCTAGAAGAAGACAATGAAGGCCACAACTCCATGAGGCCCAACAGAGGGAAGCCACCAGGCAAGCAAGACACTAAAGGCAAAGAGGGAAAAAATAATAAATAAAAGAGCCAACAACAGTAAACATCACGACAAGGATGAGTCAGTATCTATCAATTATAACCATCAATGTTAATGGCCTCAATTCACCTATCAAAAGAAATAAACTGACAGGATGGATTAAGAAGCAAAATCCACCAATATGCTGTACACAAGAAACACACCTAAGTCAAAAAGAAATTCATAGACTGAAAATAAAAGGATGGAAAACAGTTCTCCATGCGACAGGAACCCAGAAAAAAGCAGGGGTAGCAACCTTATTTGCAGACAAAGTAGATTTCAAACCAAAACTAACTAAGAGAGACAAAGATGGTCACTACATCCTTGTGAAGGGAACAATCTAAGAGAAAGAGATGACAATCCTAAATATATATACACCAAATACAAATGCCCCCAACTATACAAAACAAATATTAATGGACATGAAAAATCAAATAAGCACTAATACAGTTGTAGCGGAGGACCTCAATACCCCATTATCACAAATAGACAGATTACCTAGACAAAAAATTAACAACGCAATTCTAGAACTGAACCAAGCTATTGAACAAATGGCCTTAATAGATGGTTACAGAGTGTTCCACCCCACAAAATCAGAAAACACATTCTTTTCAGCTGCACATGGATCATTCTCCAAAATAGATCACATGCTAGCTCATAGGACATATCTAAGTAAATGTAAAAGAATTGAAGTTAGTCCCTGTATATTATCAGACCATAGTGCAATACAATTGGAGATCAATAACATAAGAAACCGCAAAACTCCCACAAACACCTGGAAATTGAACAGCACCCTCCTGAACAACCAATGGGTGACAGAGGAAATTAAAGAAGAAATTAGACAGTTTCTGCAAGTAAATGATAATGCCAGTACAACATACAGGAATCTATGTGACATAATGAAAGCAGTTCTATGTGGGAAATTCATAGCAGTCAATGCCCATATTAGGAAAACAGAGAGAACTCAAATAAATAACCTAATGGAGAACCTCAAGCTTCTAGAAAAAGAAGAGCATGACAAACCCAAAGCTCGTATAAGAGAGGAAATTATAAAGATCAGAGCAGAAATCAATGCAATGGAGACTAAGAGAATGATACAAAAAAATCGATGAATCAAAAAGTTGGTTTTTTGAAAGAATAAATAAAATTGGTAAACCTTTAGCCAAGCTTATCAAAAAAAGGAAAGAAAAAGCTCAGATCCATGCAATTAATAAAGAAAAAGGTAAAGTCACAACAAACCCAGCAGAAATCCAGAGGATCATCAGTACCTACTTTGAGAACCTGTACTCTAATATAATGGAAAACACAGAAGAAATGGACAGATTCCTAGATAAATATGAATTGCCAAAGTTAAGTGAAGAAGATATAGAAATTCTAAACACCCCAATTACAATGAGTGAAATTGAAAATATAATAAAAAATTTACCAACAAAGAAAAGCCCAGGTCCTGATGGCTTCACTGCTGAATTCTACAAGACATTTAAAGAAGAACTATCACCATTACTCTTCAAACTCATCAATGAAATTGAAAGGGAAGCAATACTTCCAAATTCATTCCTGGAAGCAAATGTTACTTTGATTCCGAAACGAGGGAAAGACAAAACCCAAAAAGAGAACTACAGGCCAGTCTCCCTAAATGAACATAGATGCAAAAACCCTCAACAAGATTCTGGCAAACAGAATACAGAGGGTCATCAAGAAGATCATACACCCTGACCAAATCGGATTTATCCCAGGGATGCAAGGATGGACCAACATTCGTAAATCAATAAATGTAATATGCTTTATTAACAGAGTCAAGGACAAAAACCATGTGATCATCTCAATAGATGCAGAAAAGGCATTCAACAAAATCCAACACCCATTCATAATAACCCTACAGAAAATTGGAATGGAAGGTCTTTATCTCAACCTGATTAAGGCTATCTATGAAGAACCAACAGGCAACATCATACTAAATGGTCAAAAACTGAAAACTTTCACGCTAAAATCAGGAACAAGACAAGGATGCCCACTATCACCACTCCTGTTCAATATAGTTCTGGAAATATTAGCCACAGCAATTAGAAAAATGAAAGAAATAAAAGGAATAAAGATAGGAAAGGAAGAAGTTAAATTGTCATTATTTGCTGATGATGTGATACTTTACATAGAAGACCCAAAAAACTCTGCCAAAGACTTCTAGACTTAATTGCAAGATTCAGTAGAGTAGCTGGATATAAGGTCAACACTGAAAAAACAATAGCCTTTTTATACACAAATAGCAGACTCACTGAGAGAGAAATTAGGAAAACAATTCCTTTTACAGTAGCATCCAAAAACATGAAATATCTAGGAATCAATCTAACAAAGGAAGCAAAAGACCTCTACACTGAATTTAAACTGAAGGACAGTGAGAGAATTATCCACCAAGGAGGCGTTCTGTGGGTTTCTAGAAGGGGATCAGTCTTTACTCTCATGTGCGCAGAGTGTTCCTGTGACTATAAAGCAAACAAAGTTCCACTGCCAGGATGCTGACAAACAGATGTCCTTGCACAAAACAGGAAAGGCATCTGAAGCTTCCGAACTTTAAAAAGAAGTTTAAGTTTAAAGTTAGTGCCTTTTGGAGTCTACTTGAATGAAAAGTTAAAAACTTGCTACACAGCTTTAATATTTAAATAATTTAAATGTGTTTAAATACTCTTAAATGAAGAAAATCCATTCTTTTCAGTGTGTTCTAAATGTTGATGAAAGCTGGACTAACCAATGAGATTGCCAGTGCCAGAGAGACAGAAGCTAATTGGATGAAAATATTGACTTTATTGCATATGTTGGCACCTCAGATGTCACAGTTTTATCGCAGTTTAATTGGAACAGTACCCATACTTCGTATATTATTGAAACATTTGCTTGGAAGAGTGTTTCATATCAAATGTATCAAAAGATTAGGTAATATAAAGGGATTCTTAACTAGTTGAAATCAATAATTGCGATAATGTGGGAATTTCTGGATCAATCCGGAAGTTAGATATTTAGATTACTCATTTACAAAGGACTGAATTTTTTTCTTTTTTTAGGATTTGGAAACATCTCACCACGTACCGAAGGCGGAAAAATATTCTGTATTATCTATGCCTTACTGGGAATTCCTCTCTTTGGTTTTCTGTTGGCTGGAGTTGGAGATCAATTAGGGACCATTTTTGGAAAAGGAATTGCCAAAGTGGAAGATACATTTATTGTGAGTACCATAGACTTTTAACACATATATTTATTCTTTAATTTTAAAATATTATACCTCTGATAGAGCTAAGAAATTCAGTTATTGGGATTTATATAACAGTTTATATGCCTCTCTGTGTAAGTCATGGCATTTTGATTATTTTCTGCTTATCTGAATGAGTAAATTATTGCTGGTTTGAGAAAAACTCAAAAGTATGTACAGAAAAAAGTAATCAACAGTCTTAGGTTCAAGTTTCATAGCTGTCATCTACCTGTGTTCTCTTAAACTAGTTATTTTCCCTCCAACATCAGTCTTACTTGCATAATTGGCATGACAGTACCATGAACCTACTCCAGGGTGGGCAGCAGCCTTAATTATACCTGAACATAGGTACCAAATGACTGACAATATTTTTGTTATTTAAAAAAATTCCTCTGACACTTTTGTTCATTGGTTGTGGCATTGTAAACTTACATAGCCCCTATGAGGAGAATGTAATAATAAATAGCAGCAACAAAAATGGTGACCATGTAACTGAGCTCAGAAGTGCCATTGATAGAAGTTTGTCTAAGGACTATAATTCAGCACAAGCAAAGCAAGTATTGTACTCAATAGAAAAAAATTAATAAAATAAAAATGTTTTTACTGTAGTTTTAAGGAAAACAATATGCCTGCGATTATAAGAAAATTATAGAAAAAGGAACTGCATTACAACATAGGATTATAAATCATTTGTTACTACTAACACCACTATTGCTAATAAATTTTATTTATTATTCAGTGTTTTATCTTTTCACATTTACAAAATGTTTACATTTAATTCCTCTGCTGAATTAAAACTACTGAGTATTGTTTCTCAATTTTCACTACTGCTCCAGTTTTATCATTAGCTGTTTAACATCATATTTAACATCAAAATTAGCTCTCAAATACTTTTAGTGTTTGAGTAGAATAAGACATAGTCCAAAATAGGACTTTTGTTCCTTTTTGGAGGTGTGATACCTTACTTGTATAGATATTAAAGTGTCTTGTATTTGTAGTAGTCCACAGGGCAGATCAGTGGCACAGGCTTGGTCTTGCTGACTTGTTTGTTCATTCATGCAACACAGTTTTGGCTCCCCACACTGTGCTGATAACATTTCTCATGTGACCTGTATGCTGCTGCGTTGAAAGAATGCCCTCGTGGTAGTACCACGACAGTGAGCTCGATTCGGTGTTTGATACCAAGCACTATTCTAAACACTTGCTGATCACAAGCTCATTTAACTCTCACATATACCATGGGGATGGCAGACTAAAGACTCCCGCGGCCTCCTTCTTTTCTGTGGATTCAGATATTTGTGTCCAAATCCTCTCCGAGCTGTAGGAGTTAGTGACTTTCCTGTGGTGTAGGATGTGACCTGAACTTTTTTGAGTACACAAGACAGGTCCAGCCAGAGGTTTAAGGTACACGGTAACTGGCCAAGAGTAGAGAGCACGTATGCCTGCTTCATGTAATGCCTCACGCTGTGGACATTGCCTGTTGTCAGAGGAACTAAAAACGCTGCCAGTCTACAGCAGCTATGGCTGGGATTGTTGAAGGTTTATCTTTGCCTACAGATTCTGTAGCTCTGCTGGTTGTACAGTTTGGACCATAAAGCAGAGGGGCAGTTTCAGACATTTATAACCCCACGTAAGAACACAAGCCTCAGCCATGCGTGGTGGCACATACCGGTAATCTCAGCACTCTGGAAGGCTGAGGCAGCAGGGTGGCAGGATCAAGCCCAGCCCGAGCAACTTGGTGACTTGGTGAAACCCCGTCTCAAAGAGCAAAAAAAGACAAGCTTCTGTAGTAAAATAACACACTTTCCCCACCTTAGTGGAACAACTCGCCACTCACAGTTCATGTGAGAGTCAGACCGCAGACTTTATGAGTATTATATGCCAATAAACAGAATTAATTCTGTAATTTAATTCATTTCATAATTAATGTTTACCAACTCTCAATTCTAAATATGTAATTCCTGTTTCAGTTCTTTCTAACCTGAAGTATTTCTAAGTTGTATTTGGTACACAACAACTATACGCCTAACACATTAAGGATGCTATCTGAAGTCATATTCCCAGAGAAAATGCAGTGTGCTTTCAAAAAATATTTTACCTGCTGCGAAGCTATGTCATTATTAATGTCAGTTGTTTTGAGCTATTTATGTTACATCCAGTTTTCATAAAGATGATTAAGAAAGGGTGGAAGGAAATCACCTTCTCACGCTCTGATAGCGTGGAGTTAGGTGGCCCTGCAGGCATGACAATAACAGGCTTCCGTCTCTGCCTCTCCAGAAGTGGAATGTTAGTCAGACCAAGATCCGCATCATCTCCACCATCATCTTCATCCTGTTTGGCTGTGTCCTCTTCGTGGCCCTACCCGCGATCATATTCAAGCACATAGAAGGCTGGAGCGCCCTGGACGCCATTTATTTTGTGGTCATCACCCTGACGACCATTGGGTTTGGCGACTACGTAGCAGGTGAGATCACCCTGGCACTGCCTTTGCTTGCCTGGCCCCGTCTGCTGCTCAGATTTCTTACGTGAACATGGGGCTCTGTGAGGTCCAGGGCTGCCATACCCAGGAACCACAACTGGGCGGCTGTAGACAAAGGAATTCCTGTCCCCGAAGCTGAGATGGAGCTGTCCAGTGGGCCGGCTTCCTCTGAGACTCTGGTAGGATTCTTCCATGTGTCCCAGAGGCTCTGCCCTTAGCCCCCCGTGGTGCATCCCAAGGGTGCATCCCTCTATCTCTGCCCTCAGGGGCACCTGGCGTCCTCCTGGTGTCTGGCTCTGTGTCCAGAGCCCCTCTGCTTACGAGGATGAGGATGAGGACAGCAGTCCCGCCGGGTGAAGGCTCTGCCCACCCACACAGAGCGCGTCTTAACCGGGACACCTGTGAGTGCCTCATTTCCATCCAGCCCCAGCCTGAGGTCCGCACCCGGGACTTCAGCATAGCTTTAGGATCATGCAGTTCAGCTCAGAACAGTGGCAGTGGCAGTCATTCTGCTACATTGGAGGTGAGAAGGGTGGGGTTGAACTCTTTTTGTTCTATGAAAAAAAAAAGTAAACTGCTGATTGTTCAGAATTTTGCATTTCTATCCTAATTTCAGAAACCAGATACTTACATTTTGTTCTCCAGGGGTACAGGAACTCATGTTCCACTTATCTTTACCCCTTCTCGTCAGACCTTCTCTGGCCTTAATCTTAAAAGCAGTTGCAAACTTTGTAAGATGTTCTTGGCTACGTAAAACCTTTTCTCTATATAGTATTTACTCATTTAATTTTCAGTTCTTTCCTTTGTACTGGGGATTGAACTCAGGACCTTTGCATGAAGAAACATACCCAGCCCTCTATTTTTATCTTTGTTCTTCTTTTGTGGTATGGTTTCACTAAGTTGGTAAATAGTCATGATTGGGCTTGAACTTGAGACTTCCCTGCTTCATCCTCCCATAGTGCTGAGATTACAGGCCCATGCCACCATGCCAAGTTTAGCACAGTAATTTTTACTTTACTGTCCACATTTCTCCTGACAGTTTTTGATTTGTCTTATATACATATATATCATTTTAGTTGTCGTTTACTTTATTGTTCTGTCTCTTAGATCTTCCTTTCATATTTCTTTTCCTTTCGTAAATTATCCAGTAGTATTGTTACAATTCCAATTTTAAATAAATTATACTATTGGCAGTGGAAGTAAGTGTGCTAATGGTCCATCAAGGGTCATTTTGACCAGCTTCCCCAAATCTAAACCATTCTTTTTTTTAAAAAAAATCCAGTTCAAAGTGTTAAAATACGATCAACATTATAGTAGAAGTGCATTATTTAATGTTCCAGAATAAACTCATTGCCTCATTTAGTTTTAAGAGAGCTTTTGACTTTCTGGCTGAGTACTGTTCTTCCTTCACCTAAACATCCTACTTAAATATCTTCAGAAAAGATCATGTTCTGCAGCTCTGTGGACTCAGAGAGCCTGGGCATCCCCTGTCCTGTTGATTCGTGACTGAGGGTTTACCCCGGGGGCAGGAGACAAGTTTCATAAGCAAAGCTGGCTTTTGATCAGAAGTGGGAGACACACGTCTGAGTGCCTGAGCGAGGCTGGGGAAGGAGGGTGTGGCACTCTGTGGAGAACCTTTAGTGATATAACTAGCAAGACCGAGAGAGTCCAGGCACTTCCAGCTTCATGTAGGAAGACAAGCTTCCATCCTAAAACACCCATTTTTCCTACCTCTTTTTAAAGGTGAGTAATTGGTGTAAGAAGTAGAGAGTATGTTAATACAGAGAGAGTGAGACACAGTGATGACAATACGAAGTATACTTGTGATTCATTAATCTTAGACTGTGTTACAACTCTATAAATATAATCAGCAAGGCCCTGCAGCATTTGTAGGATATATAGGTATGTGGGATGAGTCATATTTTCATGCTGACAGCCTCATACGGCATGGTCCATTTGAAACAGCCAGCGAGGCTGTGTCAGTCCCGTATGTGGCCCTGGCTGTCTGGGATTCTGTAAACACAAGTATAAATAAAAAAATGTGGGTGGAATCCTAAAATAATATTGTATTTGTGACCACTGTATCAACTGACTGAGGAGGAAAAAAACCCATATTTTTATTTTACGGTTTTTTAGATGAAGAAAAAATGTTTTGAAATTTGACTTTAGGAGGTCAACACTCTGGATTTGGGGAGGTTGTGTGGGTCTTTGGTGGCCACTCCCACTGCCCAAGAGTAGGAGGAGTTCACCAGAAGTACCTTGTGTGTCTCCATGGCGACCCTGGACGCAGAGTTACAGCACAGCCTCATGGAAGAATAGGCGGCTTAGGCCTGAAGGCAAATCTGATATTTTATGACATTATACCCCTCATTCAATCATGGCTTTTATTTTATTTTTATTATTCAGTGGAAATAATTGAAAATGGTAGAAATAAACCTTGCTAATAATTGACGTGGAAGGTGACATGACTTAAGTGGCAGAAGCTGGGTGAGATCAATGAGGAGGTCGCGTTGATCTTTGTGAAGCTGCAGACCCTTCTGACTATAAAATTAGCAACTGAACTAAGGCAAGTTCCCATTCAGGGAAATATTGGTGTGTTTTTTTTTAGAAACTTCCCTCTTGATAGTAGATATCACAATAGGTGGAGGTGGTGTTCTCATTTAACTTTGGTTACGTCTGCTAACCAACAGTGAAGGAACCACTGTAACTGAACCTCTCTGTTTTTTTCTTTTGGGCTGTAAATCTCAAAAGAAATCAAAGCCAAGCCCTTTCATCCTGTGCTCACTCCTTGTCCTTCTCAAAGCCTGCAAAATCTGCTCTAAGTAGGATTAGGATTCAATCTCACAGGTTTCAGTTTCCCTGAAGACAACTTAAGAACGTATCTCTTTTTAAACTGTGCTGTTATCAAAGTCCTTTATAAATGTCTTAGAGACCCATTATACTATACCCATATTTCTAATGTTGGTGTAATTATTAGGGGCATCTCAATAACCACAGGTGATGATGTGGTTCAGACGGGTACTCACTGATTCCCACGCAGGGAGACATCCTTCATGGAAGGAAAATGCAGCAATTCTTCCACTCCATGTGTTTCATGGAGTGAAACATGCTCATGTCAGAGTATTCTGAAGCATAATGTATTTCTAATTCACCAATAAGTGTACGTTTATGTTTGTGCTTTCCCGGTGCTGGCGATGTTGAGCCAAAAGCATTTGCAGCCTGCTGGGACGGACACAGGCCAGGTTTCGTGGTCTCTTGCACGTGTGATTGAGTACAGGAATCTGGCTTTCATCTGCAGGAAGTGCTCGCCTAGCAGTTTCCAGTTTTGTAGTTCTGCCCCAGTAAGCGATGTGTTTTAGGGGCTGGTTGGTCCCCTTAGTCCTTGGTACCTGATCTTCCCTGATGGCTCTTTTGTGTTCTCACAGTGCTCTGTGTGCTGGGGCTAAAAAGGACCTGGGAGGCCACAGGGTTTGATTTCACTTCTGAATAAGCAGAGCCTCATTGCTGGAGTGGTTCTTCCTGAAAGTGAGGAGAAAGAAAATGCTTCAGTGTCACTTGCTTGATTTGAAAAGCACTTATGAATTTATAATAAAATTTGAGGATGTTTTTAAAAATTAATGGCAGCATTATATTGAGGATTAACATGGGATTCTATGTTATTTCTTTACTTTTGGCATTATATTTTTCAGTTGACCAGAAATCTGGGTTGACATGTTGTTAAATCCTGCTTGCCTTAGAGACAGACCTAAATCAGATTTTCTTCACTAAAATCTGAGAAGCAATGTTAATTATATGGAAAAGTGTGAAAGATTGTCTTCTATTTATTCAGCATTGCTTTTAAAACTTGTTTTCTTGGGCCATGACTATAAGAACAATAACAAAAATATATAATTCTTCAAAATTGAAGAAAAGTCAAAATATTGCCTAACTTAGCATAATTCACAGCCCCTTTCCAAAGCTGGTGGCTACTTTGGTATATATTACTAGGCTGGGTAGAAGTCAGATGAGTAAGGGGAAGCTGGCTGGAGATTTATAGTTTCACAAGGCAGTGTCCTCAAATCACTTGGCTTTCTAATAAAACCCAAAAATTTTAGCAAAAAATTCATATATTCTAAGAAATCCTCATGGTCAATACTGTGAAAACATATATTCCACCAGTGCATACTCAGTCATTCAAATAGTCCTGTAATGTTGATCAATGGAATTTCACGTTTGGTTAAATAATGAATTTTTTTTGTCACAGGCACAGTTATGGAAGGTTTATGGGGTTAATCAGACTTCATGTTTAGTGCTTTGAGTTTGCACTTTATAAAAAATGTAATTTAGGATTGTCCAGCTAGATTTTTTCTCCTTCTGTCACACTGACCTTTACAAATATTTTGTGATATTTTTACAATTCTGTAATCATTTGTCATTACCTTTTTATTTGGAAAAACAAATTTGTATGTCTCATATTAAGAATTAAGTTTCCTTGAAACTATGTTTTAAAAGTCATTAATGGAAATACAGATTTGATAAGCAAACTATTCTTTTCCTGTATAACCAAAACCATGATTGATTCAGTGACAGCTTGTTTCATTGAAGGGAAGTTTTCCATGAAACGTCTGAATCTCTGTTTTAAAACCATGGCAATTTAAGAAATTCAAAGCAGCTTGGTCTTAGTAGATCCTCTAGGAAAGAGTTCCTGATGTTTCTTTAGAGTTTTGAAAATACATTAAATGCCAGTTATTAAAATCAATATTATTAAGCTGATCATCGAGTTAAACATTGCCAAGAATTCAACAGATATTAAGGAAAAGACTTGATAACGTGTGAAATCTACTGAGGAATAATCACCACAAGGGTGGCTCAGAAAAATACTTTGGTCAGAAAAGGAAGGAGACGGGCTATATTCATTCATTGATTCAGATGTTTAATGAGAACACATACCTTGTGTCATATACTGTGCTCAGCCCGTATAGATAATAATCACTCTGTTTCTTGTGTCTGTGTATGTGTGAATATAGGAAATCCAGGAGCAACAACTAAATAGGGAGTCTTCTTATTTCCCTTCCTGTTTCATAATACAGGAAAACTCTGTGAGGCATCTGATCACCCATCATTTCAGCCAAAGACAAAAGAATTGATAGCCATCTGTAAAATTAATGAATGGAATTGGATCCAGACATTCCAGAAGTCCTAGAGAGTATGGGCAACCAAGAAATTACTTAATTTATAAAATTCAGGATTGATCTACAGCAGCATTGTAGAAACAGTAGAAAAAAAGTGAGAAGGAAAACATTCAGTGGTTGATAGTTACGGTTTTGTGAAATAGCCCATAAATCATAGTAAGTTTAGTGCTAAAAACTCTGAATTGCTATATTGAGATTTCAAGGTAATATGTAGGGATAACAATTGTAGAAATCCTATATCCTGTAGATTTCCATCTTTACAAAGAATGAGTGGTTCAGGCAATGTGTCATTGATCTGTCTTTACGATCAGGAGATTGCTATTTTTAAATTTCATATCAAGGCCTAGTGAAAAATGGACAGCTGCTTGCGTTCTGAAATTTAAAATCCCCAAGTACTGTATAGGTTCACATGGTAAAGAGGTATAATTATCTTTTTGGCCTTATGTTTTTCTGACTCAGTGGTATATGAGAATTTGATTTAGTAGGTGACGTATTGCTTAATACTGAAGATATAATCATTCCATTTATAGAAAAAAACATCAGATTTATGAGGTGTGATAAAAATAAATGGAGAATTTTTAAATTTTAAAAATTATTACATAAAAGACATATTGCTGTTGATCCCCCTCAAAATGCTCCCCCTCACTTCAAAAACACTCATCCCATCATTCTTGCCATGTTCTGCAGCAGTTCTGGAAGTCCTATTTCATGAGGGTCTTCATGAGGTGTGATACAATTACAGTGAATGCTGCTGCTGAATGCCAGCCAATGGAAAGGCAGGTGCATAAAAGCATTATGGTGTGTCCTCATCCATCCTATTCACAGATCTGACACTCTGTAACTTCTGATTCTTTTCCTAAGTCAAAGTGACCATGAAAGGTAAATGTTTTGAATTGATTCAGGACCTTGAAGTAGCCATGATGGTGCAACTAAAGAAACTCATGAAAGAGGACTTCCAGAACTGCTTCAGAAAGTGGCAAGAACAATGGGATGAGTGTGTTCATCTGAAGAGGGGTTAATGGCAATATATCTCCTACTATAGTCAATTAAAAAATTAAACACTCTCCATATTTTTGATCACATTTTGTACAATATCATTGAAAGATTCAGTTCCTGAAGTAATGAAGAATGTCTTATTTAGTTAAATCATCTTACCATAAAGTAACAAAAAAAGAAACAGCGTTCTTCCATCATAGAGCAGGATAGCTTTAATTAATAAAAGTAAAGCCAGTAAAATTGAATCAGTATTTAATATCTGAACTAAAATCCAGATAAAGTGGAAAGAAACACCCCCCATTGTTGTGGTTTGGATTAATGTACCCCAAAGGTCCATATGAAACTTTCCCCTAGGATGGTGTATAACTGGGGGGTGCTGTGGACTTTTAAGAGGTGTGACCTTGTGGATGTCCTTGAAGTCACTGGTGATGCACCCTCAGTAGCTCTTTCGGGACTTGGGTCTCTTCTGTCTCAGCTTTCTGGCTCATGTTGCGAGTGGTGTATTGTGACATACTCCCCCCACCATTTACATCTGATACTCTGACCAGAAACACACAGCAATGGACAATTCCATCTTGGATTGGGTCCTCTGGAATCGTGAACTCAACAAACCTTTTTTATTTATGTTAATTGTCTCAGGTATCTTGTTATACCAGTGTGAGTCTGACTGATATACCAGTTTTCTTTAGAATGAAGTTTTACCTATTATCTGTATCCTCCAGTACACATGTCATTTTAGAAAAACAGGAGGGGGATGGAAGTCCAGGGTGACTAGATTATCTCTTAAAACTAGAACATATCTTTTCATCTTTGCTTCATAAATATTTTGTGATTTAGAAAACAATCACGGATAAAGAAAATTAAATTTAAGGAAGAAGGGGAATGTTTCTTTAGAACAGAATAGGGCCAGCTTCTGGGTACCATTAGAGTGGAGAAAGGGCAGGTTCAGGAGGCTCCTGATGAACAGTGCTTGTTCTCAGACCCACTGGTCTGCAGGTGAGAACTGTTAAGGGGAAGAGAGTGCCTTGACTAAGTGTTTCTGGCCTTAGCTGAGGATGTGGTATGGACAGAATGGGTTTCTGGGTGCTGTGGTTTGAACATTTATCTCACCACAACTGACATTGAAATTCAGTAGCTATTTTAATGGTATGACTAGCCAGGACCTTCCAGAGGTTGTTGGGTCACGAGGGCTGCACCCTCACCGTGAGATGAAAGGGGCCATTAGGACCCCGCTTTCTGTCTCTTATGCTTCCACCTTCTGCCATGGCCCTCAGCAGATGGCTGACTTTGATATTGGACTTCCCAGCCTCCAGAATCGTGGGACACAGATCACCCAGCCTGTAGTATTTTGTCACAGCAGCAACTGCAGACTAACACCGTGTGTGGAGCATAAGCAGGGCAGCAGCTGGGATTGCAAGGCATAGGGACCCCTGGGTCCCGTGAAGACGGGCTGTGTTTCGGAGCCCAGCCTGGCTCTGCTGCTCCAAGTCCCTCACAGGCTGCCATGTTGTTTTCCTACCGAGGCTGTGGCATCTTCATTGTAAAGTGGGGATACTTACTGTTAGGGTTTCGAGAACCAGGCAGACCCCTCTGTCACTCCTGAGTTCCACACAGCCTGGTCATGATGTGATCAAATCCGCAGCTTTATTACTGTCCAGGGCACCTGGGGATAGGGCTTTAATCTGTGGCAAATGGTCTCATTGATATCCTGCTCCGAGTTAGAAGAATGTGCGTAGTGGGAATTCACCTCTCAGCACCTCCTCCAGGCCTCTAGAATGGCATGGTTCATTTATGCCGGTAATCAGCAAGTCTCCTGGAGTTTGAATATTCTATAAATCAGCTGAAATGAGCATATTGATTGTGTGATACAAGGCAGTCAGGGCCAGAATGAAAAAACAACTTTCCCAGCAGGTGCCTGCCAAGCCTCATGGGCTCTTCTGTCCCCCAGCCAAGTATTCTGGGATGTCAGGTAGGAGAAGACTTTCTTAAAGCTGGGTATAGCAGATGCTATGTGGATACAGCAAATGCTTAGGAAATGCCCCTTATGGAAATAATGCCAGGGTAAACCTTTTCTGAGCTATATTTTTAGAGTTTAACCTTCACTGGCTGAGTTCCTTTTGTAAGCATCAAGGAGAAGAGATCGAGAGAGATAATGCCCCGTAAGAGTCTGTCACATGTCACGTAAGAGACTCTTTTTACCTACTTGGACAAGTTTGTAAACTTGGCTATATTTATTACCATCTGTATAATCTCTTATAAAGATGAGCCAGAACGCTCTTAAAATAGAAAGAACTTGTGTGCCTATTTGCTGTGGCAACAAAGAAAAAAAATCAGTGGCGTGACTATTAGTGCCCGGTTGGTTGGGGACCCAGGAGCGGCAAGCAAGTTAGAGCATCCTGCAGGCTGTGTTTCAGAAAACAAGGAGAGAAAGAGAGCAAAGTAGAGTGATGGAGATGGTGGAGGGGAGGGGGTGGGAATTCAGTCCAGGCCACAGAAGCTACTCTACATTCTTCATAAGTAAGAGACATGTGTGTGATGAATTAATGCTTGTATCAGTCAAGAATTATTTTTTTAAATTTCTAATTTAAAAATAAAACTAGCAACTCTTCTTAGCAGGTTATCTTAATGTTTGAAATTTGGATAAGATTTTTGGATCAATTAAATTCATTCATGTGGAAGTTAATTCATAAGTTGGAGATAATGAAAAGTGAATAGGATTTGAGTCATTTGACCATACTCCTTTATATATTAGTTTTTCCGAAATCATCTAATTGCCGGTGTTTTATTTTAAGGCTGGAAATAAAGAAAGGAAAAATATTTTTTCCAGAGTTTAGACTGCACTGAAACTTGTGTGTTGAACATTTTACCCAAATATAAGCCTTTTGGTGATTAAGCTAATTTGTTCTTTTCAAACTGTAACATTTTGTTTATAAGAAAGACTTATAAAAAGTGATCTTGAGCATGAACTAGCTGTCCTAAAATCAACGTCTTGGTGAACTTATGTGTTAAGTGAGTCACAACTATTTGGATGAAGATTTTCTGGATTTGAAAGAAAGTTCTTAGGAGAAAATGTCATTTTGGTTACTTTGGAATGGAAACATTTGAAAAATGGAATTTGCTGGTAACAGATTTCCGCCCACGTTTCTGTAGTTCAGTGCATTGTGGAGCTACATCCCACATAGGCTGGATTTGAACCCTTAGAATGCATTTAGCCTCCATGGTCCTTCCTAAATCTTATCTTTAAAATAAAATCCTATACAAAGCAAAAATCTTAACAATACTGTGACGGTAATATTATTATAGTGTATTCCTAAAATTAGTATTCGTCCCCAAAGAATGTGAAGCCTGGGTCTATTCATGTGATTCACCTGACAGAGAAGTATTGGGTCTTCTTTTTAACCTTTGCCCTTTAATATTTGAAAGCATCACTGTAGGTAACTAATGTCTACTTCATCTCGAGTGATGTCATCCTCAATATTTTATATTTGGGTTTAAGGCATACTTGCTATTTATTCGCTGTTCTTCTGAACGCGTGGGTTGGGCTAGTGAACTGGGTAGACCCAGGCAGGACTCCTGTTTCAGGATCCCTGTCTCTGAGCTGTTGATTCTGAAATCCTTGTGTCCTGCTCGGCCCTGCGAGTGTTCACATGCTTGGAAGGGTCCCTCCCGGTACCTTCACCTGTGTCTCCCTTGAGCATTTCAGACCTGTCCCTGTCCCCTGCCCTGTTCAGTGACTGTGTCCATGAGGGTCTGCAGCCCTCAGAGAGTTCTTCTTTTCCCTTATCACATCAGCTAACTGGCTACCACCTCCTGATGCTTCTGCCTCTAAATGCCTCTTTCTGGGCCTGCCTCACCTGAGATGCAGTCACTTCCCAGCTAGTTTAGAGCAGTTTCTCTTGGGGCTCCCCTGTCACTTCTTCCCTCTCTGCCACTGCACGTTTCTGCATGTGAAGTTAGAGTACCTGTTCCCAGTGGGTGAGTTAGGATCAGGTCCTTTTGATCTGGCACAACCTGCCTTTCCAGATTCCTGTCTTACACCTGTCTGCTACCTGGCCTCCTTTCATAGGGAGCTTTATCTCCTAACAAATCTTTTAAATATACTATGCATTTACACACTGAACTAGTTCACATTTCCATGCTCATTCCTGAAGGCTCAACTTCTCCCTTTTTACCTTCTCCCTTCCAGAAGTGAAAATGATTTCTTCTGTGTCCTCCCACAGCACTTTTATATTCTCTTTTGCTATCACTCCTAATCCATTGTGATGAATTGTCTATATGACCCTCTCTTGGGCTAAATTGTTAATTTCTGAAGAGAGGGGCTTGAACTTAGTAAGGACCCCCATTCCTGTGCACTGAAGAAAGTTTGTTGAAATGTGTGCAGGTTCTTGTAGGTGTAGTTACTGTGCCAGGAGGATGGAGTACCTCAAGGATGAAAGCCAAGGAAAAGAGCCTTGCTGCCAATGTTTTCATGAGAGCTAAGGATTAAAATTTGGGAGAAATTTGGGATTCCTCTGAAAACCCGGAGAATAAGGAATGTCACTATTACCTGGGAATTGCTGTTTATTCTCACTAGACCCACGGCATTGTCTCTGGCATTTGTTATCAACGTATTGATGACTTTACAATAAGAACTGATACCAGAGGTGCCCACTTTCTATTCAGTTTGGCATTGAGTCAACTGGGTAGCATTGACGTAAGGATGCCAAGTTATATATATGCCCTAAAAAATGTAACCTGTACCTGCACTTATCACAACAGAAGTAGAAAGAGGAACAAGAAACATTAGATAGTTAAATTAGGCAGTAGACTAGTTGAGACAGATTATAAATGAATAACAGACATGGAGTAAGAAAAAAATCATTAGGACCTGGAGAAGCAATGAAAGGTCTCATTATGAAGCATTTGCTTCATTTGCTTTTAAAAGATTGGTAAGAGGCTGGGGGTGAAGGAACTTCCTTAGCATGCATGAGGCCCTGGGTTCCAGCTCCAGTTCCAGAAAAAAACAAAACAAAGCAAATCATTATTGGTAAGAGTTCCATGAGAAAAAATGAAAAATTCAATATGAAGAACAAGCATAGGTCAATTGATAAGAATATAAGATTTCTACATCATGTAAGCCAAAATTCAGTTGATAATTTTAGCCAGTTACCTAGATTGTTTACTTCTCGGAATTTGAAGTTATTTAGTTCTATTTTGGTCTTCTCCCATAGGCGGATCAGATATTGAGTATTTGGACTTCTACAAGCCTGTCGTGTGGTTTTGGATCCTTGTGGGGCTGGCCTACTTTGCCGCTGTCCTGAGCATGATTGGGGACTGGCTCCGTGTCATATCTAAGAAGACAAAGGAAGAGGTGAGAGCTAAGAGATGCACAAAAACATTTGTGGTTAGCTCATCCAGTAAAATTTTTTAAATGTTTTTAAAAATGTTCACATTTTCAAATATTAAACATTGTTTTGAAATGTCTAATATTTGCATTTGGCATGAATTTACTGTCAGACACAATGGGAAAATATATTACGTGAGTTCTAATTTTTTCACTTGGAAATATTTACTAAATACTTTTGTAGGTGCCTGATGCTCAGTTGGGTGCCAGGTACTGAGGTTAATCTTTACTAAAAAAGAGGATATAACTTAAAATGTTTTTTTCATGATTATCATTTCTTTTTTTGTTTTCTTTCTTTTTTCTTCAAAAAACAAAGTGAATTTTATCATGTAAAAATAATAGTATTTATATCAGAGTATTGTAGTCTGACATAGTGAATGTCTTATCTAATGTGGATTTTTATGTGTGTTTGAGTGTTCCCTTCTTTATGTCCATGTAAATGTGTGGTTGCGCACATGCGCACACACACACACACACACACACACGCACACATACACAGACATACAGTCTCCAAGGCCATGTACATCATGACCATTTGCTCCTGTGCACGTATTATAGCTGCTCAGAAAGATGTCCTTTTACTTATTTTTGTACAAGTCTACAGAGAGAATAAATGATGGAATTTTGATAAATGAAATTTTAGAAAATTGAAAAGCTTAATACTGATTTTGAATTTTCACTCTTTGGAAAATTAAATTTTGATTTCCTGTTGCATGTGCAGAAGTACTATTAGCTCAAGTGTGACAGTGCTGTTTTTTTTTTTTTTTTAATGAATTCTGTACTTTTTGCTTCTGGGTCTTAGTTTTGCTGATTATTTAAGAAAACAACAAATCTATAAACTCTGCACCACACGCATGCACGCTGTCTTGTTTTAATTGTCCTCTCCATTTCATTACCTGCTGTTCATAGGCCAAGAGAGATCTTTATTAAACCTTTGATTGCTACCAGTGCAGATCCTTTAGCATATACTGAAAAGAAATGGAATAAGCTATGCACTTTTCTCTACAAATATTTTCTTTGAATCTTCTCAAGTGATACAATTTTTATTGATGCCCAAGATGCCTAAAGTGACCCACAGGAATGCCAGGGGTCCCGCCTTCCTTCCGGGCATGTGGTATTCACAACTGGGAATTCACATACTCAGTCACTGTACTTGTGTGAATCTGTATTTGAGTTGCACCATGTAAACCACATCTTCGTATTATATGCACGTCAACAAAACACTATGCCTAATGTGTAATACACCATCTTAAATTGTGTGAAAAGTCTTTTGAACAGGATCTGAATGGATTAGATTCACCTCAGTCTTAGACTCTGAGTGTGTGTGTGTTTCTGTGTGTGTGTGTGTGTGTGTGTGAGAAAGAGACAGAGAGAGAGGCTTTTTTTCAACTTTATGTGCACTTTTAAGGATCTTGATATGCTAAGAGAAAAAAGGAAATTGCAGCTAAGAAATGTTTTGGATACCATAGGTAAGAAAAAGAACTGCTCAAACGTCTAGCCATAAACTGGCTTTCAAATGGATTTAACACACACACACACACACACACACACAGATTTGACAGAACACATCTCATATAGTTCCTTAATTAGGAAAAGTAGTATTAGTCTGATCATTAGGAAGAGTATGCACATACATAATTATGAATGTTCAATATACTCCTTACATACATATGTGCAAATGAATACTACTGTGGATCACACTCATAAAGTTTGAAAACCACTATGTTACAAGGAGAGATTTGATATCTTTATGATATTGATACAGAATATTTGATTGACGTTTAAAATTTTTGTATTATGAAAAACTACTACTTTTCATAGTGAGAGAAACTGGCACAAAGCATTAGCGCTCTTTCTAGGGTGCTGGTGGGGTAGCCCTCTCAGCGAACAGTCTGCTCGGCTGTTAGCAAATGCCACACACTCAAGGTCTGAGGTCTAAGCCACACGTTTGTCTTCCCACAGTTCTGGAAGCAGTGAAGCCCAAGACGGTGCCAGCAGGGTTGGGTTCTGGTGGGGCCTCCCTCCTTGGCTCGCAGCTGGCGCCTGGTCACCTTGGCCCATGTAGCCTTCCCTCTGTGGCCCAGCGAAGGCTGTGGTGTCTCCTAGCATTCTTCTAACAGCCCCAGTGGTACTGCAGGAGGACCTCATTCAGGCATCTTCTTAAAGGCCCTATCTTCAACTATGGCACTTCAGAGGTTACGGCTTCAACAATACATATATTAGGAGGACTCAGTTCAGAACATGGTATTACTCTTTCAAGTGAATTTATTTGTCTGCATAACTGGTATATTGTATATGAGAAATTAGGGTGTGTGCCTATCTACGAGGGATCTTCATGACTTTCAATTAAAAGTGTGAGTGATTTCACGCTAATTAAACACAGAGGAGAAACCTTTTTCTTCGTCACCGCAAAGCAAATCATTTTGCTTCCACCTTGTGTGCTGAGGAATGTGTCCTTCCTGGCACTTGGATCTGTGGAAAGCACATGTGAGGAGAGGCCACGACCACAAGTTTATGTGCAGCCTCTGAAGCTGCAACTGCTCTGGAGAGCTGAGCCAGTGAAAGAAGAATTCTCTCTTTAAGCAGATGTATATTTTCTGATTTATAATGCAATTGAAGGAAATGCAGAGTAAGGTCACAAATCCAACAAAGAATTTGAAGAAAGAGAGAGAAAAGCAATTTATAATTTATCTGAAGATTTCAGGAATGAAGCTTTTAGAAATAAAACAGTACTCAAATTTCTGTAGCAATGGAAAGAGAATAGTAGTGTTTTAAATAAGCCGGTAGAATCTATAATTCAGTTAAAACCTACTAAATATATTCTAGTTGTCATCTTCAAGCAGATGAGCCTGCAGTGGTGAGGTGACCAGTCAATATGAATTCTTCACCTTCTGCATCTCAGCATCCCAGAGTCTCCAACTTTTAAAAGCTTCCAGAATCTTCAGAAGCAACAAGACCTTCCTCCCTGTCTCCCCCTCTTCTGTTGTGGGGCTAGGGATGGAACCCAGGGCCTTGCTCATACGAAGAACATGCTCCAACACTGGTTTGCACCCCAAGGCTACAAAGTTTGCTTTCTAACTTTTAGTTTTCATGAATGAAATTGCTTAATAGCTTTAATGATAGAATCCTCTCCATAAAACATAACTAGTATAGGTTATAAAAATACAGAATAAAATACAGAATCAGATTCCTATACTAAGCATATATATTACCTGAAGGAATAGATTTTGCCTAATTATAAATCCCAGCCTCATATTCTTTTTTTTTTCAAAAACAAATCTGTTTCAACCATATTGGTAAGTTATAAACATATAGAGCTTATTATATATGGCCCTATTTCATTTTTTAATGATAAAACATATGCTGTTTCCAACAAAGAAAAATTTAATGAAATTATGATGTTTGGAAGTAAGAAAAAATGCTGTTTTCCATTCACACACTGAAATAAAACATATTGGTGTGGCTAATCACTCTGAAATCTTTGAAGAGGAAACAATTAGTTGGAGCAACCCTACATTGTTTCAGGAGTGCCAGATAAAATTATAGTTGATCAGTATTCCTCCAGGAAGGCAATAATGAACTCTTATTTTTCGCTGGAGACATACCTGTGTCTGAAAAGTGTTTCATTGTTAAGCTGTAGCGGATACTAGGCATATGTTCTATAGTAAAGATTGCATGACTTGCATGACTAATTGTCTATGAGCCTCTCCTTGCTTGAGGAAATGATGTTTCCCTGTATAAAAAAAGCTTACTTAGGTACTATGCATAGTACAGTATTGCTGGTCCTGAGGCAGGTGTAATAGAAGTAAGATGTGACCACAGCACTCAGAAGGTGAGATCTGTGCTGGCTGAGGGGCCTGACAGGGAAGCGAGCATTCTCTTTCTGCAGATGTGGGCTGTTACTTTCTGTTCGCATTTCTTGTGCATGGCAGCTGTGCTGTCTGTGCTGCTGGGATTAATATCGATGCACCACAGATTCCAAATCCCCCCTGTCTCTGGGAGATAAACACCAGCATAGTGGCTCCCATCACCGCAGGGTGGCCGGCCACAGTGAATGGATGACCAGGCCACCCTTCCTCATCAATAGTATTTCTTTAGTCTAGAGATATTTTTGCAATTAGAGACACTCACTTTAATAAGTTGGCTTTATGTGAAGAAAAGACCTTTCATCTAGTGCTAAACAGCCTTGAAAGGCCTGTCACTGAACAAGTCTTATTATTTTTATTATTTTTTTTATTTTTTTGGTACCGGGGATCGAACTCGGGTCCTTGCGTTTGCGCAGCAGGCAGCGAAACCACTGAGCTAAATCCCCGGCAAGTTCTATTATTCTGAAGGGACCAAGAATGTAGAGGGACATTATTTTCTTCATCGGATTTCCTGGTGGCAGTGTTGGTTTCTTCTGAGATTCACTCAGGGCAGCAATCACCTTTTCAGGACTTGAAGACTCCTTATTTTGGCCAGAAATAAGCAATTAAAGGACAGGTGCAGGCTGGGCCCTGAAAATTTTACAGTAGAGTGCTTTATCATTTCTTATAGAAGTGCTTTTGATATGAGAAGTTTATATCATATTTTTAAAAAAAATTTAGACTTTATTCTGAAAGCCTCAGGGAGCCATTGAAGGATTTAAAGCAAGTAGAAGGAATGCTTTTGGAAACCCTGGGAAAGACAGATGAGAAGCAAACAGAGCTGGATGCAGAGAAATCAGTCGGGAGAGATGGAGGTAAAAGCGTGGATTGTAAAAATATTTTCAGGACAGAAAAAACAGAATTTGGTAATTCTTAATCTGAGGGCATAAAAGAGAAGGAATGCCACCTGTGATTCTAATCTTGGGTAGGGTCACCCAACACAGGAAAGAACGCAGGAAGAGGAGAGGATTTGAGTACATGGGAAGCAGCTAATGCAAACCCCCGTGCATGGGGTGCCCAGAGTGTAGGAAACATGGCAGCTCGGAGACGGTTGAAGGTCATAGCTTCACAGATGATAATGGAAGCTGGGAGTGTGTATGAGTCACCTAATGAAGACTTGTAGAGTCAGTCTATGGAAGAGCTGGAAGGGAGAGGTGAAGTAGCACCTTGGTGTAAGGCGATGGATTGGCCTTATTGTATAAAGCACCACTTAGCAAGAATGTAGTTAAATAAATTGATTTGTGGGAAGGGCAAGGAGATGATGTTTTGAGGAGGGTCTTTGGGCATATCAAGCATGAGTCTAAAGCACTGTAACCTTCGCAGTGTTTTATGGAAATGGGAGCCCATGGAGCCTAGCTAATAGCAACCTATGCTCGTGGGTGGAGCAGCAGCCACCTGAACCCTAGGTGCTGGTAGACACACGTGGTGTCTCAGTCAGTGGGGATGGTGCGTGGTGGGTGGCAGGCTGTGGACAACACTAGGTCAGTGGCAGGGAAGGGAGAAACCGGAGGCAAAGAGGTCAGGTGGGAATTAGAGTTCTGTGATGTCTAATTCATTCCTGAATCCTTTATTGCATCCATTCAGAAAGTGTGTACCAGGCACTTGCGATATGATGAATACTGTCTTCGGTTCGAGGCCAACTCTATGGCGCTAGCGACTTTCCTTCCTGATATTTTAATGTTTGTGAGACTTTTCTTCTTCGAGGAATGGAAAAAGAGTTTGGAATAAGAAGGCATTTACTGTTTGATTAGAGATTAGTTTTATCATAGACTGACATTACTTTTTTCCTTTCTTCTTTCTTTTCATACTGCCCTGGTCCCTCCCTCCCTCTCTTCCTTCTTTTTATGTTCAGACCAAATATATACATATATCGCCTAAGACTTTTATTTCTAACATTGAAAGGAAAGGGGAACACTGCTTAGTAATGATTTTTTAATGTTGTTTTTTGTTGTCATTTTCACTTATTGAGATACTAAAGTAGCTAAAAATGACTAATTGAAGTGGAACTATAAACATAGCATACTGTGATCATAAAACTTCTCAGGTTTATATTTTAATGCATACAACTATTTCGGCCATAGGGTAAGAATAAAATAAAATAGAGGCAGAATGTATCCCAGTGGGCTCTTAACACTAAGGAACTCAGTAGGGCTCTTTCTCTGTGACCCGCGGGCATCGGTGCCCCTCTCTGTGCTTTGGGGACGTCAGAGCAGTCAGACCCCGCCGGGGCTCTGCTGGCCTGTTGTTCTCATGTCAGAGACAGTCTCTTCTCTTGCCAGTCCGGTGCTCATCTCAGTAGGTTACCCTTTAGCTGGTAAATGAACATCTGGAAAGGAGAATAAAAAGAAGAGGACAAACAACAGTAAAAGGCAGACTGATGCATAGAGAGGTGAGTTGCTGAAGGTTGAACCCCGGTTAGCGTGGACTCAGGGGCCAGCCCAGATGGCCCGGCCTTGTCCCCCTGTGCTGTGCTGTCTCCAAGTACCCCTCCTTCTCTCCCTCCCTCCCTCCTCCTTTAGAAACAAAGGCCCTAACCTGACCTGTTTCTTGCTGTGTAACTGCAGAGAATGGCATAGAAAGTTTACTTTGTTCACTCATTATGCTACGGTACAACATCATACCAAATGGTCAGAAACTGAAAGCCTGCACACTGAAATCAGGAACAAGACAAGAATGTCCACTATCACCACTTCTGCTCAATATAGTTCTGGAAACATTAGCCATGGCAGTTAGACACGAGAAAGAAATAAAAGGAATAAAGATAGGAAATGAAGAAGTCAAATTGTCATTATTTGCAGATGACATGATACTCTATATAGAAGACCCCAAGAACTCCACCAAAAGTCTTCTAGACTTAGTAACCAAATTCAGTAAAGTAGCTGGATACAAGGTCAACACACAAAACTCAATAGCTTTCCGCTACATGAAGGACAGACTCACTGAGAGAGGAACTGGAGAAACAACTCCTTTCACAATAGCATCCAAAAAAACGAAATGCCTAGGAATCAATCTAACAAGAGAAATCAAAGACCTCAGCACTCTGAAAAAAGAGATTGGAGAGAATATCAGAAAATAAATCAGTGAATCTTGAAATCTAAAGCTTTAACATTCTTTCAAGTGAATGGAAATGATTTGTGAGAATCCTGAAGAGTGCACAGGCTTTGGGGACCATAGAGCTGAGATTTAGTTCTAACTCAATGATTTACTAGCTCTGCATACGTCACCCTGATACCTCCTCTCTCTGGAGTCCCCCTTCGGCTATAAAAGAGGGTAGTGGCATCTCCTCTATGAGTGCCTAAGGGTGCATGGGAAAGTTGTGTGTGATGGCTAAGTGCTTACTAAATCCTGGGTCTTTTCCTCTTTGATTCTGAAGAGATTAGTGTCAAATGATTACCTGCAATAAAAATTGTTGTATATCATCTATCGTTCTAGATCAAGCATAAAAACACTGACTGCTCATATGTCTAAACATTTTATCTGGCTGAAATAATAACTATAAAAAAGAAAAGAAAACATTGAGAGCATGCCTATTGCTATGATTCAGTCACAAAATCATAGTGCAGAATAGCCTCTGGAAAAAATGAATATAGAATTTCAAATCTGCTAGATCTTCTATGAGCCTGAAAACAAATTTCTACATTAAATATTTCCTAAATCTACATGGAATATTGTTGTCTTAATTCCTTTCTTGAATTACACATGCAGATTTTCTGTTGTCCTGTGGTCTCAACTGTCATAGAATGCATACAAATTCCTCCCATTATTAAACCAAGTAACTTAATTGTTATCTTAAAAAAACTTTAGGAGATTCCTTATTTTTCTTTTTTAGATTGAACTCATTATTTATAAATTGTGCATTCTTTTTGCTTCAAGTATTTCAAAGTATATCATCTGGTAATAGAAATGCAGAGTAGTTTTTCCTATTCGTTTGTACATAATAGGAAAATAAGCTAATAGCATTTGCCTCAAAGCACTTTTGTAGTTAGAGATCACATTATGGGGATTTAGTGCACCAAGATTTAATGTTCTCTGTCTCCTTTGGTTGTTTTGAAACTATTGCCTGTTCCGAGATTTTGTATTAGGAAAAATGGCCACCATGAACTTTGCCTTTGAAATTGCTTTTGGATTTTCTTTGTCAAGTCAAAGTATTGTGCTTACTTATATTCGGAGCTAAAACTAGTTAACTTTTTTTTTTGGTACTGGGGATTGACCTCGGGTCCTTGCGCTTTTGAGGCAGGTGGCAGAACCACTGATCTAAATCCCCAGCTAAAACCAGTCAACTCTATGAAAAAAATCAAATTACATTTTCTGAGAACATAGGCACGTGTTTTCAAAGATGGACCGACGAGTGAATTTTTTAGTTGCTCTTTGTACATGACTGTTCCTGAATAAATACTGGGTTGTTTATGACTGGTTGGGACTGAGAGTAGGGAGGGCTCTTTGAAGTTTAATCGGAATTATTGGGCCATCTTTTCCACCGAAGTGTGATGATTTGCCTAGTGCTCATGGGTGGCATTGTAGTTGTAATAAGGGAGCTTAATGCTTCCTGTTTTAGGGTTGGATTGAACCAAAAGAATGCCTTTTGGTTATGTGCATGCTAGTGTGTGTGTCCATTTACACATGCACACACACACACACACACACACACACACACACACACGACATCAAGCTCTCTCATTTCAGAACAGGGAAGTGTGCCTGTCCTTCCTCCAGGAAAAGCATTAGGCATCAGTACCGCTCATGAAATGTTGTCATTTGCCTCCCCTTCCAAAGGCATTTCTGCTTCCCGTGGCAGCTGGGGAGCCACATAATAGACCAGGGCACCAAGCTACGGGTGGGATAGATGGGAGCAAATGGGAGGAAGGTTCAGTTGCTTCTGGTCTTGCAAGGTCTGACTTGCCTCTGGCATGGTCACTGGGGGAGGCGTTGTGCTCTGTGTCAGCCCTGGTCCCCGAGTAATCAGTGAGCAGAGCTCCTGCTGGCATGTGGCCACCCAGGAGCTATCACCCTCTGCTACCTCCAGCCACTGAGACGGAGGAGTGTTTCTCCTGCATTATAATATCCGCTGTCCTCACAAATTCAGTGGGAGACCATAAGCACAGATTTCCTGATTCAAGGAAAACAATAATAATTTAGGAGATTTAAATTTCATATGTCCTACTCTATTAATAGTATAATCCAACAAAAGAGTTAAAATAATAATCCTAATTTGGGATATTTAAACTGTAGGTGCCACATTCATAGTCGGTAAGTCTTTACCAGTTCCCAGATCTCTGATAGGCTTCAGTGTATTATCTGGATTTAATATATTTAAAATTTACTAGTGGTTTTATTACAACAGAAGCATCAAAGTAATACTTGAAATAAAATAGAGCAACCTGCTTTTTAAGGACACTAAGGATGGGCTTTAAATAGTGTGACCAGACGTTCCTATTACTATAAAAAGGCAGTTTCTGCTCACAGCTTTTCTGTATCTAGGGCTCTATTTCTGTACATCTGTTCAGGATTGCATCGAAGGACAAAGAATTTGCTTTATATGTAGACTTTCCTTTTACTGAGCTACATCTCTACACAGCCTTCAAAGTCTCTCTCCTGTACACAGGCAGATCTCGGTGTCCTTAGAGAGACACTGGCCCAGGATTTCTCAACCCCACACAGGAAAGATGCTGTCATGTTCCTTCCAGAACTCTCCAAGGGTTAAATCTGTATCTGAGACCATCTGGAAGCACAAATGGCTGGCATTTGGGTCTTAACTCAAGACTCTGGTCATGAGTTAAAACTAAACTTCTGATTGTAACCCAAGTTTTCCATATGTTAGGCCAGTCGTAACTCAAAGGTCGACTGTTATGGGTGCTCAAATGTTTGTTGAGGCGAATGCACAAACAAGTACAGACATGAAATGATTCGATTCAGCAGAAGTGGTAGAATTGCAATTCAGAAAATCTGAGTCAACCTGAAACAGTGGTGCCGAACCTGTGGTGCGTGTGGTACACCGGGTTCTTTGTTACTTTTGAAAGTTCTAAAATGTTTGACATCACTGATGGAAAATAATGCAGGGAGGGCTTTCGTGCTTGTTTTCATTGCTGGCATATCTTATACCTCAGTGATAAAGGAGAAAGGGATGAATTTCCTTCTCTGTCAAATCAGAAATAAAGTTTTAATTTTGTTATACTTTGTTTTACAATAAAACCAAAGTTTATTGGGGTGATTTTAGTTATTCCACTATGACTTACAGATCCAAATAAGCTGTGATTAATATTTAAGGCATGATTTATTTTCATCATTAAGTAGTTTGGCACATGAGGTATTTAAAATTTTAAACAGGGTAAAACAATTCACATTTCAATTTAAAAAACCTGAGTCAGTACCGTAAAATCCAGAACAGAGTTGGAGACAGCAAGTTGGATGCTAGATGAATAGTTAGTTTTTATTCCTGAGGTGACAGTTTCGTGACAGGAAGACTCTTGGCATTTTTGATACTGTGGTCTGCTTTGGGGATGGAGCCCCTGAGGCACGGTGGCATTGATCTGTTGAGGAGTTTGGAGAGGCTGTCCTGGGACAGTAGCCCCTCTTCCCACTGTGTCACACCCTGAAAGGCCCGTGCAGCCCTGGGACTATCTCTCACACTTAAATGTCAATCTAGGTATTAACGAGCACCACTGGTAGAACACAGTGTGTGGCTTTTGTAGTTTGAGAAGGGAACATACTGGGATGCTTCTGCTCAGTAGGAATAAACGTGTTCATGGCTTGGAGACATCATGCAGCTTAAAGGGCATAAAAAATGGAAACACGCTGTGTAATTGCTATTTGACAGTAGACACCTGGCTAGGGGGTCTGCCCGCATGCTCCACGCAGCTTTTCATGGGTCGTGGGGAGTGTGATGCCATCGCTAATGATTTTTTGAAGGGGACCTAATTAAAAATTACCAAATTAGAGCACTCCTCATTTTAAATAAGTGGATTAAGCCTTACAAAAAGTTTACAACTAATTTCAGCCATGAAATTGGTAGAAACGATGGCTGCTATTAAAGTATAATTGGCTAAAGCTGGGTCTCATGATACAGTACCTACTTAAGAAATATAAATGTGAAGTTGCTTCTAGGTCCCTTACTTTGCCAAATACACACTAGGTTTTATGATGACAGGTGTAGCTGTTACATGTCAAAAGCACATTATTCAAAAGTGTTGTTTCAAAAGTTATTGGAGAATGTTAATGTTGTAGAATTTATATTTGATAAATATACTGTTTGTAGTCCATTTCTCCTGTTGTCTGTTTGTGACAATGGTGTCCTATTTGTATACTATTAATTGAGCCAAATTTAAACTTTAGGTTTGTAAATTTTCACTTTATATGTCTATACCATTGCTTCTTTGAACATTATTACAAATGTTCATATCACGAATATGTTCCATTTGTCCAGATTTGGCATCCACAAATGGCTTTATTTCTTACATTTTTTTTGATACCAGAGATCGAATTCGGGACCTTGCACTTGCAAGGCAGGTGGCGGCACCACTGAGCTAAATCCCCTGCCCTATTTCTTACATTTGCTAACATTCACAGGTATTTTGTCTCCACAAAGAAGTCATATATGTATGGATTGTCCCCCGTTGGGGAAATGGCAGTTTGAAGAGATTTTTTTTTTCCTTTTGACAATGTAGGTTTATTTTTTGATTTAACTATCACACACTTTATAAAATAACTTGTCTTTTAAAATCAGAGTGTTGGGTGCCATGCTTCTGAGTCACATCTATGCCAAAGCATTCTAGAAACAGACCAATTGCTCTTCATCACCTTCTACTTCCTCCTAGGTGCCCAATTTGGTGGCAGACCAATCATCCAAGACTTTAAAAGTTAGACTTTTCCCTCTCTTTCTTCCTTCCAAGACAGGGTCTCACTATGTAGTTCAAGCTGGCCTTGAACTCATTATGGAGCTCAGGGTGGCCTCAAACTCATGGTGTTCCTCCTTCCTCGACCTCCTAAGTACTGGGACTACAGATGTGCACTACCACACCTGCCTAAACATGAGATTTTCTGGAATGGACAGGACAAAATAATCTCTTGAATTTCAATCTCTTGTCATTAGTCGAAGATACAAATGCAGAAAATTCAGATACTGTATCTTGTCTTTATTTATGAAAGGGTCCCTAAGGCACGTTAGGTCCAAGACAGTAAATTGGATTTTCATATCACTCAAAAGCCTCTGAGGAGTCTGATTTAACTGGAGAGACTTAAGGAATTTCATTTTTCTTTTCTTTTATGGTACTGGGGATTGAACTCGGTACCTTTCACTTCCGAGGCAGACGGCAGGACCACTGAGCTAAATCCCCAGCCCACTTAAGGAATTTCTAAATCAACTAACTTGCCTGATTATTTCTGCAGCCAGTGCATAATGAAAGTAGGCAAGAAAAAGTACAACCTAGACGTTTGGTATTTTTTTTCATTCAGTACCCAGAGAGAAGGCCTTATAATATAAGGAGTGCAGCAATCAAACTAATTTCCTGATCTTAACCTTTTCACCCATATAGAAGATTTTCTAAAAGTCTTAAAACAGTTTTGAGTTTTAATAAGTAGAACTGCAGCAAACTTGTAAAACGAACAGGTCATTTGGAGGTTTAGTTGGTTACATTTTACCATACTTCAGTTTTGTGTTTTGCTAATACATATTCAGGATTTTTGTTGTTGAAGTACCTGTGTTTGACAATGGCAAATCGTAACTGCTTCTAAGTTATTAGAGCCTAAAACTACACTAAGGCTTTTTGAATACCTTGTATGATCCCCAAGTCTGATCTCGGTTCTAGCTCATTTCACCTGACTACTGACACCTGCACTCTGAAATGGACTGTTTCCTTTAGACGTGAGATCTTTTCTTTTGCTATATCCGTATGAGCAGAGCTGATCAAAATTTCTCCGACTCAGTTTCTTAGCTTTCTCACCCATCATTGGAGTGTGAGTAGTTTTGTGATGAATACAAAGGCACGTGAGTAACCCAGCCTTTATGTCTGATGTCATCTGAAAATGAATCTGGGCAGTGCTGTGATAGAAAATATTCCAGCAGTCATATTTTAATGAATTTCCAGAGATTTATCCATTTTAAAAAACCTATCTTGACTCCAGGGGTTTTCTCTTCGCCCTGATTAATGTCATTTGAGTTTTTATCTGTGATTTCTTTTGTTTTAATAAGAGTCTCGTATATTTTCTGGACTCTTGATAATTTCTTTCTGTGCATCAAAATGGACTTTTTGCCTGGTCAGGATGGGAACAATGAAATTAATTCGCTTGTTCAGTTTTCTGATGTTTTCTTCAAACTGTTCACAAACTTGGTTCCACTGCCTCTGTTCTATTGGCATCATTGGATTCCCAAGTTTTTTTCTAGACTCTAAAATTGCCTCTCTGAGTTACTCAGTAGTATCATTTATTTCCTTTTGCATTAGGATCCATTCTGGTTGGTATCCATTATCTATCAATGTTCTATTCAGGTTGTGGGTCAGGGGATCAATATATGAACAGCCAGAAAACTTTTTTAGAGGTTTTCCCTTCTCAGTGAGATTGTCAAAGTGTCCTTTTGCCATTGATTCCTGAATGAGGTCCTCCACTACATGTTCTATTGCTTGAGTTATCTTTTGTTCTCTGCTCTGTCTTACATCTTTAACAGTTACACTATTTGCAAAATGCTGCCTTTGCAGCTTCTGCTTTTGATATTCCATCACTTGCTCTGTTGCACGGTCTGCCCTGAGTTGCCTGTATTGCTTCTCTCTCTGACTCGGAGTCCCAAAACCACCACCTTCAAAACTTAAATAATGCCGGTGTTGGGGTGCGTTATATTTGAATTTTTCTTCTTTTTCTTCTTTTTCTTCTGTTTCTTCCACTTTATTCTGTCTGGCATTTGTTTGCTCTGTCACATGGGAAAGCACATTCCTATAGGCTTCTTCCATCCTTATAAATGTTGCAGTCTGTGGCACTAGGGCTGCTGTCTGGATGATATTGCTTGGCAAGCTTATGAAAAGATTCCTGGACATCTTCTACAGAGCATCCTTCTTCTAGATTCACCAGCCTATAATATCCTCTGATCTTCTTTTTGGATTTATGGGTCGGTATCATTCTATTTCTAATGGCACCAAGACAGGAAAGCATTTTCACTCGATCCAGAATCAGTGAAGAATTTATCAGATGAGTTCTTAAGAGCTGAGCTATCACTGGACACATTGTCCGTTATTGAACCCAGTGTTTGTAATGATCTTGCATGAACAGTTGGAATCCATGGATTGTAGAGTTGGCTGGGATGGATGTGGTTAAATCCATGGCGGTGGTTACAGGTGAGCATCGGCCAACGGGGGAAACGCTCCCCTCCCGCCCCTGCTCACCTTCACTGATGCCGGAAAGGGGCTCAGCGGCTTCCGCCCCCATGCTTCGCTCTCTGAAGAGATTTTTAAACTAGAGAAAAAATGAATTGGTTAATCCTCTCTTCTTCTCCCTTTTCCTGGAACTTTTCATCATGTATTATGCAAACTGTATGAGCAACCGGCCGTCACATTTGAAAGAAAGGACGATGAGAAAGAAGGGCTGATGAGAGAGGGTGACTCAGAAGTCGGCAGAGCCTTTGAGAGCTTCATTGTTAATCCCCCAAGATGTTAAAATCAGACACAAGCACGAGGCGCATCTCCTTCCACCCACTCGACGCATTGACTTAATGAGAGAGATCATGAAGCCGGGTCTGTTTCCATCAGTGTCAGATAGGTGATATCAGGTAGCACTAGCAAAGTCCTGGAGAGGTACTGGATTTATTGTTCTTTCTCCCTGTGTTCTCTCACCTTCCTGAATATTCCTTGCTCCTTTAGTGCTGGATGTAACATAGACTTCATGAAACAACCAGAGCAAGTTCGAACAGGAGCCTGTTGTAATTGACACAGCTCTCTCTCGGTTTCCTGGGTACAAGCAAAAATAGGTCAAACCCTGCTCTCTAAAGCATGGAGTGGTCGCCTAAGTGCTCTCTGCAGAAGTCAGCCTGCCCTGGGACTGGCAGTGTATTTTCTATCTCAGCAGGGTCCCTTTCTTGTGATGCACCGAGAGTAGATGCTTTGACAGCTCCGGTGGCTGCAGGCCAGTGTGTGCCCATCTCTCTGCCTTCAGAACTGTTTAGAAACATTTCCTCTAAAGGATGAAGGGTGGAAACAATAATACTGCAGCTGTTTGCCTTTCGCTCATAATAGAAAGTTCCCTTCAAGCTTCCCCTGAATTTGAACCTCACAAGACCCCCCAGTGTGGCTTCAGAGACAGGTCCCTGCGCACCCCAGGCTCGGGTGGGTGGTCCCCCTCTTTCAGGGCGAGAGTCTGTCCCATCCACTCTATGTCCATGGCCTTTGGCTCTATTTTCTGTGTTTTTTCCTTTTGGTTTCTTGGGCAGCCCCATTGCAGCTCAGCTGAGTTAATTACAACACAGCGGTGCGCGTCAGCACCCCCACCCGAGCGAGCCGAGTTTCTGCAGAGCTGATCTGACACGGCTGCTGTATTTGGTTGGGAGGCGCAGCTGTGAGCCTCACTCAGCTGCACCCCACCCTGCGTTGTTGGACCCTCTCCGCTCCGCTCCGTTTGCTGTGGAAAGGAGGCGGGACGTTTCTGCTTCTCCAAAGATACATGAACATTTTTACTTTTTATTTGTATTCCTGATTATTCCTGAAAGTTTTTGGGGGTTCGTTGTAATTAAATTAAAAATGGCAATGAAAAGGTGCTCTGTGGACAGATGTTTCATAAAATAATCAAAAGTATACAATATATATTTATATTATATATATAATAACACATATAAAATGTTATAATATAAATTGTATGTAATACTTTATATAACATAAGGATGTAATAATATACAGCATATTATACCTAATGTCACTGTGTATAACACTTAACATAGAGCTATATTACAAATATTTTGCATTACTACGCATAGTAGAGTATATTAAATATCTTACTTGCAGTAGAAATGCAGTGCAAAGCACAATTGCAAACCACATGTGTATTTTAAATTTTCTAGTAGCTTTTGCTAAAAAGGACAACAGGTGAAATTAAGTTTAATATTGTATTTTATTTAATACAGTGTACCTAAACTGTTATTTTTATGTGCGAATATTGAATGATATAAAAACAATGAGTAGGCTGTGTCACATTTTCATAGGGCATTCTCAGAGCCTAGCATGTGTTGAGCATAGAGCCGACCTGCGGGTGGCTGCGTTGGAAGGGGCTGGGTGGACAGCATCGCCAGCTCCAGGTCAGAATCGCTGCCTTGCAACAAAGCTCCTCCTTCTGGGTGAATGATACCCGCTGCAGTTTTCCCTCCTATAAATTTTATTGTGCTTAATTAACATCATGTCAAGGAGTTAGAAAGAGAAGAATTAAAAGAGTGAATTGCATGTACCCTCAGAGTACTGACTTTTCCTAATCAGAAGCAACTTTTGAAGACTATCTCTCGGCTTCCTATTTCTGTTGCCACCTCCACGTTTCATCCAGCGGTCAAAGTGAGCAGCCACACTTGGACTATTGAGGATTTCCGCCCATGTCACTCACCTGCAGCCATGCAGTTATACACAGGAAAGTTCACTTTTAAGAGAAATTTCTGTGAGCAATATCTCCTTTGAAAACGAAGTCAGAAAAATAACTTTACTTTAGCTGTTTAGGCCATATGAATATTTTTTTCTGGCATTCCATCATGCAAGATTTATATATGACAAAGCTATTTTTACACCAATGGAACCTATTTTCAGAGATAAATGCATTAACTTCTGAAAACAATGACAAAGAACAAAATGAAGACTTGGTCTCTTACTTATTATTCATTTCTTGTTTCTTTTTCACACTCTTAAACTCTCCAGCTGCTCATCTATAATTGACACTTACCTTGTTCTGGGAATGCACTTGGTCAGAGACCGATGTGGTCAGGAAAGCAGAAATAAATATTTTCCCTTGACTTTCACAGAAAAAAAGAACATCCAGCACTGCTTGGAATAGAATTACCAATACACTTACGTATAATGGGTACAAGCTATTTAGTGGCTTCAGATTTTAAGATCATCCTCTTTAGTTCATCTGTTGACCTGGATTTTTGAACATGTTTGAGTTATATATTATTATAGATGTGGGATAGTTTTAATTTGCATAAAGGCCATTAATTTTATCTGCATAATTCAGTTTTTGCAGCTCTCGAGTTTATATTTCAGGCTTTGAGATGGGTGCTGGAGAGAAAAAGGTAGATAAGACCCAGTCTCCACCTTCACGGACCGGAATCTACAGGAGACATAGTGGACATAAACCAGTAGCCATGGCACACTGTTCGTTAGAGGTCTGTGTGCCCCACACACTGGAGTCGAGAGGACTCCAGAGGGCATTGGGGGATCAGAGATGGCGCTTCATGGGGAACCTTAGGGTACAGAAGGAGGCGCCGAAAGGCCATGTGACTAAGGTACTGGTGAACCAAGGATGGCTAGGACTCCCTACAGTCAGTGTAGGCTGATGACAGCTCAAGAGACGAGAGGCACTGATCAGAGGTCAGGTCTGCAGTGTTAGTGTGCAAGTGGATGTTGACCTACAGCCCGGGTTATGTTGCTGAGAACACTGGAGGGAGAGCTTGGTGGGGCTGCAGTGCTAATGAGTGACTCCTGTGGAGATGGAGTCGTCACCAAGATGACAGTGGAGCTACTGTGAAGCAGGCTACCTCATAAAGCAACCATCCAGCTCCCATCTCACACGAACATCTCCCACACGGGACCCTGATCCTGCACCTGTAATATCCTACTCTGAAGCTGCAGCCTGTGGTAAATATCACCAGTGTGCTTCCAGCAGCTCAGGCCCAAATCCTTTCAGTTGTCCTCGATACTTTCTCCTTCCTCTCCTGCATGGCCTGTGCATCCTGAGTTCTGGTGGCACCAGGACCAAAGCACACACAGATGCTTCCCCTGGGCTCTCTCTCCATACTGTCACCTTGGTATGTGCCCGTGACTGCCAACTTCATCTTCCTGATCCACTCCAGCAACATCCGGACCAGTCATGCTGCTGCCCTCTCCCCTCTCATCAATCCTTTTCTTTTCTTCAGTGGTCTCAAGTTTTTATTGTAAATCCTCATTAGTAAGAAATTTTAGCACGTGCCTCCATTATATGCATATATGTAGATATACTTATAATTCACATACATGAGCTCCTCTGTTCCAATGCTAGAATGTTAGTATATATTTAAAATGTGTGCAAAAATACAAATGTTAAGAGATGATCGGGAAATCGTCTTTAAATATTTTAATTCTACTTATTTATAATACAAAACTATTTTGTTCTCACTAAACAATAATAGCAATGTGATAGGTACGCTTCATTTTTTAAAATTTAGATTTAACCTTCTGTTGTAGAAAATTATAATTCTTGATGTCTGTTGTGTCTGAAAAAGATAGCACAGGTAGATGCTGAAATCCAAATGATAGAGGTGCATCTTTGATTTTTGCCTGCTACGTGTCATATTTAGTCTTCAATATCATTCCCTAAATGTTCACATGGTTTTGTTGAGCTGGAAAATATTTATCTCCACTGATGTCAAGCTGCAGTTTTGGAGGTCAGTGCATGTCCAGCTTCTCCTAGTGTGATTTGATAAATAGCATCCTCTTTAGGTGGGCACTTGTGAGTCGGCCAGTCCTCTTATGAAACCCTAAGTTCACTTGGCAACTTAGACATTTACTTGACAAAATTTTATTAAGCACCTACAAAGTGCCTGTCATGTGCTTGGCAGTTCAGATGAAACAGAATGAAACTTGTAAAATATGTTGCTTGGCATGTTTTCCCATTAGAAATGAAGACTACGCTAATGGACGTCAGTGTTAAATTTACTTTGTGTGGCAGGGGTTCAAAAACTGCAAGAATTGATCCTCTCTCTCCCAGGAGAAAGAGTCCACAAATCCTAATAGCTACATCCAGTTGGGAGATGTCCATGTACACTTCCAAAGCTCACGGTTGTGTAGTCCGTCTAAGTCAGGCACATTCCAAGGTGCCAGAAGATTTATATTTTCTTTCTTTCTGAAACTCTGGCAGAGAAGAAGAAGAAGAAATTTGAAATAGAGAATAAAGAAATGAGCCCACAGTTTGTTTCATTGAATAAGGAGGCCAGAGTGGATCAGCAGAAAAACTTCTCGTTGCTTCCCAGGTCTGCAGACACCCAATAAAGGTCTAGAACAATGACCTTCACATCCATTGCTTGTGAACTCCCTGATAGTATTTTGAAAATACAGGCCTGTTTGTTTGCATTTTTAATATGAAAGCCAAAATTCTCCTTTTTGCATAAGTAGTTGCAAAGGATATAATAAATATCAGTGAAATTTAAGCATTGACATTTAACTCTGATAACCTCTCCTTAATGTACCAATAAAATATAAATATCACAACAAATTAAAACCCGGTATAGGTCTACCTAACACAAGAAAAAGCTCTTCTCATTGTCTCTTGTCAGATGCATGTGATTTCAATTTATGTCATGAATTAGGACACTAACTAGATTACATGAAGTGCTCTTTCCCCTATGTAAATAATATGTATCTAGTAATTTCCATCGTGAAGTTCTCCATCCTTTCTTTATGAAAGTACAGACTCACAGAGGTCTACTCTTATTCTTGGGTTATAATCTGTTACAGTCGTCATTTGTTCTGAGCCCTCCATCTTCTCGGACTCCTTGGTGTGTTCTCTGAAGTGTTCTTGACACTTTGGCACAGTTCTATGTTTTAAATGTCTGTTTCTGCTGCCCCAGCCCTGGAATCATCCCTTTCTCCAAGCAGCTATAGTGGTTCTGAGTGGATGAGGGATAACGGCATCAGAGACAGGGATCTGGGTTCTCTGCTGATTGTTAGATTCTCACCTGCAGTAAAACTGGATTCCTGTGATTCTCTGTGTTACTTGATCAGTCTGTTTGTTGTATCCCATCTTGAATTGCTTCTGCTGCCACTGTCTGCCACCCACAGGGAAGCCCTCCCTGCCCTGAGTGGTCCCCGAACCATCTGATTGCGCCCCTCTCATGGGTGCCCTGGCCCCCTCTGCACACCGAGCCCCACACTGGCGCTGGGCTGTCCTCCCTCCCCCTCATGTGGATTCTCCCCCGGGGCTGATGGGCCCTGGTGTCCCCTGGGGAGAACTGATCTCCACCCAGTTCTGCCCACCCACTGTGTTGAGTCTGAGCTGGACCAGAAAGGAAGTAGCACCATGCTTTAGGGAACTGGTCTCCTACCCCTGTCAGGAACGTCAGACTCCCTTTTGAAATGAATAGTTATTCGTTGTTTCTTGAACAAATTTTGAAGCATCATAAAATGTTTTGATTTTGTTAAATATCTGAATTATTTTTGACCGATGCCAGTAAGGTCCTAACCTGTCCCTTCATTCAGTTATCACTTTGGATTCAATGTTGTTCACACACTTCGAGAACTTAAACAATAAATGGATAGTCACCACTCCCCTTTGCAACCTGCCCACTATTTGTGGACTTTCCACATTGTCCTGACAGTCACACAGATACCCACTTACTAAACTCAATCATTTAATACTGTATGGCATTTTATTAAAAGTACACCAATTATTTTTTTAAATTTTATGAACTTCAATCTGCCATGTTTATAATACAGTAAATATTGTATATGTTGGGTGGGCTTTATAAAAGTAATTGTTAAAGAAACCCAATTCCAGGCCATTGGGGAGAATCTTATTTAAGGGTATTCAATGACACAATGACAAAAATAAGTTGCCTGTACTCCACAATAAGTAGATGTTTGGTTTTACTCTCCTATCTCTTTATAACAGTTAACATATGTCATACCTTGACATTTTTAGAAGAAAGATATTTTATAAAATATTGATTTTAGGATTATTGTTTTTGTTGGCATTGTTTTTATTAAAAAAGATTAAATGGTCTGGTACATAATCTTGACATAATTATGTCAATTGTGTGATATTAAGAAGCTAAGAAATTGCTAGTTAAAAAAGCAGTTTAGGTCAAGGAGACTATGAATATCACATACACTTTTCTGAAAACCAGAGAAAAATAACACACTATCGAATTCAAGACAATGTGACACTCAAGTAATTATTTTAGGTTTGCTTTTAACCTGGCTGGTAAAGAGAATAATTAAACTTGTTCTTTTTAACAGTACAGTTCAGCGGTACAGTGAAATGTCAATACTGCAGAAAATGAACAAATGATAATTGTTAGGAATTACAGTCTAGGCAGCTTCCGAAAATGGAATGTAAAGTAGGTCTCAAATTATTTTTACAGATTTAACCAGAAGGATGCTTTCAATTCAGCCAGCTGCTTTTAATATTTAACTTTCCTCAAAGCATTAAGGAAGATTAGCATCTGAGCACTGGGAAAAGTAAATTAAAATCCCGCTGTCAGGAGGGACAGGAAAAAGTATGGTCAGAGACGAGGAAGACCTCTTTAACCTGACTCCTGATGGAGAAGATTACCAAATTGTCAGCACCAAATCTGAAATGCTCATCTTTCTTCAGATTCCTTTGAAGACATCTGTAAGGAAAGCTCTTTGTATGTTACTCTGTCCACATTGACCGCAGGATTATAGCTGAACATATATAGGATCTTTAATTTTTAAAAAAAGAAAGGAAAATCAAAGCTTACAGGTATTACCAACTCTAGAGTGCCCTGTCAATAACTGGGAAAGCCTCTCCAGGCTTCAGATGGAAATTCTCCTACTCCTGATGATCCCAGACAGGGACCACCAGCTCAGCTTTCCCACATGGTGGTATTCATGTTTGAGGATTACTTGAGACAGTGAAGCCAATCAGGATGGAAATGTTGGTAAGGCAGTAAAGCCCAGCAGGGAGGAATTGAGTGGGACAAGGTTGTAGGATTGCAAAACAAAACAGAAGACAAGAAATAAAAGGCTTTGTACAAAAGGCGGGGCTGGAAGGCAGTGGGTGGTTGGCATTGGCATGGAAGGGGCTGTGATGTGAGGGAAGCAGCGAGGGAGTCGCTCTGTGAGCAGCAGCCCGGGCAGTGTAGCTTTCTCTGGTTTCCAAATGACATCACAGATTTCCATTCTACAGTGGCTGGCTGCAAACAATTGCAATAATGTCTTCGGGATACGCATCTTTCGGAGATGGATCATTTAGAATATTAGCAAATTTAGAATTTTTTACTCTTCATGACCAGAAACCAAACTTCCATTAAGCATTTTGGAATTTCAAAGCTAACAGGGGGAGGATCTTGCTGAGTGATAAACAGAAGCATACAGGACCAGGCTTCCAGCATAGTTCACAAGCTCAGAGGGCCAAAGACCTGTTCGGAAGGACGAAGTTTTGGACTGAAGGTTGGAGTGAAAGACATTGAGATAAATAAATGTTTGTTTAAAATAACTCTACATCATCTAACAAATGAACTAAGGATGAAGCTTTTGGTGATTATTTGCTGAGTTTTATAGAAAACAGGACTTGCTTATGACAACATTATTCAAAATTTGGGAGCCTTCAGCATTTTAGCTAATACCCGACAGTGGAATTCCAGGGAGTCCCGCTTGTGGGGAGACAGATTTCTATCCTGTGGGGAAGGCACTTTCTGATGAAATTCATCCAGGAGACTTCTCTTATCAAAAGCCAGGGTAGGATTATAATGCTTCCTGAGGCAGAGCAGGGCTGAGAAACAGATCAGAAGGATAAGAGGTAGAAAGAGTTAGCGCTTCTCAAAAATTGGCTTTACTTTCTTGGGAAAATGTGTAGCTGGCACTTTGCAGATTTATTTGGAGAAAAATAATCTCAGAAATGTAGTTTCCAAAGACCAAGCATTTACCAATGTCAGGTTAAAAGTTTCACACTGAAAAGACTGAAAAAATCTCTTTAAATCATGTTAGACTTTTTGTTGCAAAGAAATGACTGTTCTGGTGGAGAGACAAGTAGGCTTTCAGAAGTGAAACCATTGAACAGACATGAAAATCTGGACAAGTAATTACCCTTCATCACACTCGGCTGAAGAATCAAGTATAATGATTCTATTTTAGTAAACAATGTGGAGTTACCATTCAGAAATATAAACTCCAACAGTCTGTATCATTTTTTATTTTGTTTATAATATTAAAAATTAAATATTCTTTTAAAGCATGTTTTAACCTTGACATCTAAATAAGAAAGACTTCTGGGGGAATGCTAGTCCAGTTCAGATATTTAGCTTGTGTTAGACCAACGGGCTGCTCCCACAGAACTCTGCCTTCCAGGGTTCGTTTGGAGCCGTGAAGGCTGCGCACTGATTTGCTCAGAAGGTATCACAACCCTAGTAAGAGGAGACCCTAAAGGGGAAGAGAAAACTGCTCAAGCAGCTTTTCATGCTGGGGATATGGCTTAGTGTGGCAGCACTTGCTGAGCACGTGTGAGTCCCTGGATTCCATCCCCAGAACAGTGATCAATAATAAATCAATCAGTAGCACTCACTGCAAGACAAGCCCAGTGCTAAGCCCATTATCTTATGTAGTACACACTGTCCATCTTATGTAGTGGATAATCAGTTCTTGAAATCTACAATTTTCATTTTACAGACTTAGTATCTTGCTTATATATATATTCTGTATTGTATTTGGTTGTAATCAGTCATATAAGATGTATGTGATATATGCTTATTTTCTGTATTGTTTAACACAACTGTATTAGGAAATATTTTCTACTAATGGGACTTCTCATTAATGTTGACTTTGTACATGACATTTATTAGTCATCTCCATGTTATTTTATTTAAAATGTGGTTCAGAGGCTATCTTCTTGCATACTTACTTTTTTCCCTTTGATGTAAGTTCTTGACCAGAATAAATTTCTATACATTATCAATTTTGTGTAAGGACATGAACTCTTTAGTGCTATTGAAATTGGTTTCTGAGCGGCGGCTGCCTCTTCTGGCTGTCCAGGCAGGCGCTGACCCAGAATGTGTGTGAGTGTCAGTGGCACTTGGGGCTCCTGAGTGTTCCCAGGGAGAGGCTGTGTCAGTCAGTGCTCGCAGACTTCTCCCTGGCACTGTTCTGGACATACACCGAGGTCCAGTTTGTGTAGATTGCCGTGTTGGACACTTTCATGAGGAAAAGAAGCAGAGTGCATAGTCCTGTCGCAAAGCTGACAGTCTAGTTGGGATGCACGCCTATGTTTCAGTTATGAGCCTCGAGCCCTGTCCAAGGTGCTGCAGCGTGCAGTGCTGGGGAGGAATGGATCCTGGTGTCGCCACGCATGGTGGTGCATACCTGTAATCTCAGCACTCCGGGAGGCTGAAGCAGAAGGCTCACAAGTTTGAGCCCAGCCCAGTTGACCTAGGCCCTTTCTCAAAATAAAAAAATATATACTTTAAAAGGGCTGAGGTGCAGCGTAGTGTGAAGGCCCTGGGTTCAGTGTCCAGTACTGCAAAACAAACAGCCCCCCCAACCACAACCCCCTCCCTCTGAAACTCCACAAAGCACCCCAAGAAATGGAGCTGTGACCTGCACCCCCCGTGAATGTGCAGAGTAATGGCTGGGAGCCAATGGAATGATAAATACCCTCACAGCTACGAATGACCCTACTGTAAAATTGAGAAATTGCAAGCATCTAGAAGGGTAAAGTGTCATCTTTCTTACCTCATCCTATCAAGCTTATGTGATGTAGGAAAATTGCCCCACCAAAAATGTCGGAATATGGCAAGTGCTTGTTATTAAATTATGTTGCTACTATTACAAGAGCCTTCTTGGTGCTATTTAGGATAATACCAAGAACCTGAGGACTGTAGGCTTTAGACCAGTGTTGGAGAGGCAGATACTGGGCCTCGGGGATCATGACACTTGTGACTTTGAAAAGCATTCAGATGCACAAGAAATGGTCATAGTTGGTGAGGAAGATGTTAGCAGTTATAAAGTAAAATCGTTAACCTTTCTTCAACTTTAGAGAATGTGTTTCATAAAGGTGGTAAAGCTCAGGTTCTGGGGTAGCCTAATTACTGTCATGTAGCGTGGTAGGAGAGATGAACGTGATGAAGCATTAACAAGAAGGAAGAAAAGGGAAGTCTGCTTTGCAGAATCTGTGAAGCAGGAATGAGACAGTTCCCTCCGAGCACGAGATGTAGTAGCATCAGTAGCATCATAAGCTTCTTACAGTAGTCAGACGTCTCTAAAATGACCCAGTCTGTTAGTTTCAGGGGAATGTACTTTGTACCTTTACTATGAACAGCTCTCTTCTGGGATCTGGCAAATACTGACTAGGAGGTGGCAGTCATAGCCCCTCTACTGTCACAACTCCAGATGAGGAATTACATGAGTAATTGCAACAAGTTGTGAAGAGAGACTGCCAGGGAGGTCCCTGTGTGCCATGTGGAATGGGTACCGGTGCCCGCTGTGTTTAACAGCGCTGTGGTAGATACTGAGTAAACAGAAAACAGGTTTGAGAAGTTTGAGGGTTTCATTTGGGGAGATGTTGAATTTGGGGTGCCTGGGAATTCATCTCAAATGGTTCAATAAACAGATGGGTACAGAGTTCAGTGGAGACTCGACTTGGATGGAGGGAGTGGGGAGTTATCAGCAGAGAGATGGAAACTGATGCCTTTGGAAGGATGTGATCATCAGGGAAAATGAGAATAGAACCCTGAGGATAAACACATAGTTAAGGGGAGGGTAAAAGAAGATGAGTGGGCCAGAGATTTAGCTCAGTGGTTTCGCCGCCTGCTGTGCAAGTGCAAGGACCCGAGTTCGATCCCCGGTACCAAAAAGAAAAAAAAAGAAGATGAGTATGCAAAGTTACTTGGGCAGAACTGACCTGAATAATAAGATAATAACCAATGTGCGCACACTGATTTGGAGACTGGAACAAAGGCTGACTGGGAGGACAGAGCAGAGTCGTAGTGCCCTTTGGAGCTGGGCAGATCAGGCAGTTTAAGGACAGGGAATGGTCCACTAAATTTAGTGAACGTCATGACCAGCAGTACTGATAATTTATCGGGTGAATGCCTGCCTGTAGCCTGTAGCCCTCCATTTCCCGGCTTTTATTTTGTGAATCTGATCATGTGGGAGAGTTCAGTGAAAGTGAAGAATTCATGAGGTCCAAGGAGAAGACCCGGCTGCAGGAGCGTCCGTGGAGATCCAGTGGGAGCTGGTTTTGTTCACTTTTTTTGTTCTCAGTTTTGTTCCCAAGTGAGGTAAACTGCTTAGTAGTAGGGAGATGACATAAGATTTAAGTTTTAAAAGAAAATGTTTATAAAAGTGTAATGAAACAAAAATATTTTAATGCAAAGGATTCATTCCATCATTGCCAGAATGCCACAAGCATTAACATTCAACCCAGAATAATTTCACTTATGTAAATATGACATTCTCAGGAACTTAGTTTTGAATTTCTCTAAAAACAAAGCATCTTGGGTCCTTAAATGTACTGTAGGGCACTGTATGTTATTTGACTACTCATGAATACGTGATGATGGACATTTGTATAAAGCTTGGTTTTTCTTCAAAATAATGGTAATACATGATTTTTCATTTTTGTGCTTCACCTGATTTGGTTTTGGAGGATTTTTTTTTCATTCTTATTTTCAAACTTTGAGTTCCTTAAGCCTGGTGTTGTGGAGAATAGTAAAAAGACAGAGCAGGACAAAGAGGAAATCCACATCAGTATTGGTTTATATGAGTGGCCAAAGGGCATGCTTTCAGGAGTCAATTCATTGTTTTCAGCATCTGTAGGAAATTAAAACTGTGTATACTTTCTTGAATGCGACGTACTGTATGATGGATTTCTGTATGGTGTGAATTTGCTTTGCAGTCTTCCAAAAGAGTTAGTCCTTAGAATTAATAAATAATGAAGATACCTTGGGAAACCATGCCATCAACTCTAGCCTTGTCATAATTAGTAATTGTGGAGTCCTTTATATTTTAAGTACACATATCTCACTTATTTCTGTTGTGAAGTAGTTTATTCTCCTTCCTTTATGCTAATGAATCTGAAACTGGAGAGAGGTGAAATGGGTTGCTGGTGGCCAAGTAGAACATGATTATAGAACTAGAACCTCCCCTCACTTCCAGAGCTACTTCTGCACCCTTGGGAAGGCTGTAGAAATCAGGAAAAGTGTGCTCTTCAACAGGGACAAAATACCTGCCTCTGCAAGAAAGAAGTTTATAGGCTTCAACAAATCTGAATTATTCTTGCATTCACCTCTTCCTAATTAGCGGGCCTTGCTAATGCAAGACTCTAGGGAGAGTTTTTGTGCATAATTAATGCAGTCTGGCCGATCATGGTGAGTTCATGAAATTTTGTCTCTTGAAAAAGTTCAGATGATGGCTAAGGAATGCTTTCCTTCTTTGTCCAATCTATCATGACCACTTCAGTTTTAAGTGGACCAAAATATTTGACTTTCTGTGTAGGTACCAATAAACAGGTGCTTTTGCCATGAAAAGGCAGAGTTTACATCTGCATATGCAGAAGAGAAATATTGAGGCTGTTGGGAACCCCCAATTCAAAAATTTTGCTCAATTAAGCACTCGTAATAAGGAAGACTAACCATTAGCATTGGTTTATGTCATGGGATTGCATAAAGTTTTATGTCTGTGTAGTACCTACTATGTGCTAGACATTGCTCTTTTATAAATATTAACTTCTTTGTAATAACAGCTCTATGAGGATGATTCTGTTGTTTCCCCCATTTTGCAGAAGTACTGAGGCTAGAAAGGTTAAACAATACAGGCACACAGTGAAGATGTGGGAGACCTAGGATTCAGATACAAAGATCCAGCACATTCTTCTGCCTCTCCGGGAAAATCAGACAGAAATCTCAGGGTCTGAAAAGTTGGAAAATCTTCCTATCTTTTGACCCAGTGTTCTCAGTGATAGTAGTAATTGGTGTACATTAGCCAAGATGGAGGTACAAGAATTTCCACGGAAGTGTTATTTCTAATAGCACACGTATAAAAAATTCACCCAAATGGGCCAGGGATTTAGCTCAGTGGTTTCGCTGCCTGCTGCACAAGCGCAAGGACCCGAGTTTGAACCCCAGTACCAAAAAAACAAAACAAAACAAAACAATTCACCCAAATGTCTGTACGTTACAAATGATTAAATTAAGGATAGCCATCATCCTGGGAATACCAGGCAGCGGGTCTGAACCATGAGCTGGAACAATGATGAGGACTAAATTGGATAAAAGTCTTTTGCTAAGCAACATGTTTAATATAAGACCATTTTTTCCAAAAATGTTAATAATAGTAAGAATAGTGTATATGGAGGAAAAAAACCAGTTGGCAGTATGTGAGCCATACAACGGCTAATTGTCATCCTTGAGGTGCATGATTACAGAGGATATGTATTTTCAGTGAAATATTTACTAATTTATCACGTGTTTTCTGGAAGTCTTCTACATACCAGGTACCAGGTATGAAGTACTGAGGCTGTGTATGGAACTTATATTCTAGTTACAGAAGACAGAAAACTACCAAGGAAACAGATTAACATTTGAATTTTGATAAGCAAAGCCTGTGACTTTTATAATTAATAAAGGTTTTTTAAGATAAGCAAAAAGAAGAGCCCATCATCAAAGAAAAGGGAGACAGATTCTGGGAGGGTCAGCAGCCTTTCTGCTCATAGAGGATGGGTTGGGAGGGAAGAAGCTGCTAACCAAATTAAAGTTGACGGAGCAGATCTCATTCTCTCCGTCCATCAGTTCACCTCCAAGTGTGAAGCATGACTTAGTAACTCAGAGGAACATTCTCCAAGCAAGTGACTATTTGTGCTCAACCACTCCATATACAAAGAAATTGATTCTCTGATTCTCGTGCTTTTTGCAGACAGCTATTTAAACAAAAATGTAGATTATTTTGTCTCCTTTATTACATTAACTTTCCTAGGGAAATCTCATCATACAAAGCAGTATATTAGTACTTGTTCTTTTCACATTTCAAAAATTATGACTTCTGAAATAGAATAGATTCATTCTTTTTGTATAAAATCATTGGTAAAATAGAAGTTGGGGTCCAATGTGTTATTTAGTTTTTTATTAATAATCATTGTTTTATTATAAATCACAAACTACACTACTCAGAATTATTGACTTATAATGTAAAATAGCAGAATTCAGTAGCATGTTAGAACAGGGTCCCTGTTTTATTCAATATCATGCTATAAATGGTTTCTTGTTTTATTTAAGTACAATCTTCAAGCATGTGGCAATTTCTAAGTCTTCAAAATTAAGTTAAAACTGGTAGAGAAACAACTGAATCACTTCACTTTTTGTAATAAAAGTTATCTGAACACCTTGAGAGTGTCCATGCATTAAATACAGTTCAACCAACTTCTCCTGAGTACCCTCCCCGGGCTGCCACCGAATGTGGTGTGGACTCTGATCTCAAGAATTCTTAGACTAAGCAGAAAGAGAGCTGTTAAAAAATAGAAGAATAATACAAACGAGAGGGAGGTGATTTCTAAGTACTTAGTTTTTGTGGGGATACCACTGATAGATAATATTCTTCCTAACCTGAGAGTCCCCCAAAGCAGGTAAAGATTTCATGATCCATTTGGTGTCTAAGCATAGTGGATAGGGTACCTTACAGGAACAGTGTGTCCAGGCTAAATTGCTGTGAATTAGCAACTCTATCCCTGCGAGCTTCCTCTCAACTACCTGAGTGGTTAGGACACAGGACATGTTGATGGCACTGATTATGTGGCAGCAGAGTTCTCATTTCCCAAGCTTTGCTTTTTTCAGAGCCAGACCAGATAACAAGCAATTACCTCTTGTTGGGACAATGCATGCAGAAATTAAAAGACCTGTTGAAATTAAAAGTAGGTCACCAAAAATGTGTGTATATGTGATCATGGATGGAGGCTAAAGTGTGGATATATCACGTCCCTTCCTCCAGGCATGTTTGTTCTTATTCTGCTTCTGTGTCTACAAAGTATGATGAAAAATACAGTCAATATTAAAAATATGTAAAAATCTATTACAGTAAAAGACACATTACCATTAATCCTTGTCAAAATCCTCTCCCTCACTCCAAACACACTTACCCGATCATTCTCATCATTTTCTGAAGCACTTCTGGAAGTCCTCTTTCATGAGTGTCCTTGAGCTGTCCTGGCTGCCACCATGCTTGAGTAGATTCGAAATGTTGATCTTTCATGGTCACTTTGACTTTCAGGAGGAGCCAGAAGTGACATGGTGCCCGATCTGGTGAGTAAGATGGGTGAGGACACACACTGATGTTTTCACAAGGTCGCTTGTCCATTGGCTGGCCCTTGACAGCAGCAGTCACTGTGTTTTTGATCACACCTCACAAAGACACTCAGGAAAGAGGACTTCTAGAACTGCTTCAGAAAGTGGCAGGAATGGTGGGATAAGTGTGTTGGAAGTGGGGGGGAGCACCTTGAGGGGGATTATCGGAGATATATCTTTTACTGTAATAATTTTTTAGATTTAAACGTGCCCTATATTTTGATCACCCCTTGTGTGTGTGTTCACACTTATACCTATGGCTATACCAGTGTGTGTGTGTTTGTGTGGATCATACTGTAATACATATACATATTTATCTCCTGTTATCATTTAGGTAAGTATAAAAAATTAGAAGCCGTCAGTTATATTTTCCATATTAAAGTTTAAAACAAAGATCAAAAGACCTAAAAAAAATAAAATCAACAGAGCTGCATTTGTTTTCTTGCCGGGGAAGAGTCAGCCAGTGTCTCAGAAGCACTGAGGTCACTGGGTCCTCAGGCAGAGGCGGAAATGCAGGGGCATTTGCTATGGTTACATTCTGGTTAGCAAGAGGGAACTGTAAGCTTTCTTAGAGGATTGGTCCATTTTCTCTTTTAGGACATAAAGGTTTAGACACATCTTCCAAAACCTCTGAGTGGCTCAGGATTGTGCAGCAGATTGTTGACCTGCATGTGGCTGGGATTTGGCCAATTTTTTTCTTTAACACTTAAAGGAGAACCACATAAGAATAAATGCACAGGGCCCTGCAGGGTGTGGAGGACGCCAGCCCAGCCCTGCTGAGAGGACCTGGGGTCTCAGACGGGGAGTCACTTCCCTGACTCCACAGCCTTCTTTGAGGAACTTTGCCGTGGCCTTCATTATTCTCCAGGCCTCAAAACAGACTTGCCTGTCTTCATTTCTTTGCTTTCCCCGAGAGCAGAAGCAAAATATTTTATTGCATGTTTCAGAAACAGAGAATTTTTAAATGACCCAGTCTGAGGTTCAGCACAGGTCCCTGCACTCATGGTTTCCGTCCTGAGCAGACAAAGCTCACCTGGGTCAGCGGGGTGCATATTCCAACTCTTCCCCTGCTCTCCGGCTTCGACTCTGTCTTGCTGCCTTTTCTACATCCAAATCTTCTCGACATTACGTACAGATGAAAAGCGTAAAATACTGCAAGCGTTTTCCAGAAAATGGGGAGATTTCCTCTTTACATCTTCTCAATTTTCTAAGACAGGATTCATGTATAAAATACAAGTGCCTCTGACAAATGATTTGATTTATAGCACTTATGACCATAATTAATGTTTAGAGTCATGTCTGTATAAAATAGAATCATAGAATCATGCTCTGTTCAGCTTGCCTAATTACATTAACTGTCAGATCTTCACTATTAGGAAAGGCTGTTACTTCATTTCTTCCTCTTCTCTATCTTCTTTTGTGGTACTGTGGATTGAACCCAGGGCCTTTGCACTGAGCTATTCTGAGCTATGTCCCCAGGGTCTCTATAAGTCATTAAGTTGCCCCAGACTGGGTGGGATTCTCCTGCCTCAGCCTTTCACAGTGCTCAGATTGCCAGTGTGCAACACTCTTTGCGGTTTCCAATCTTCTTTCTAAACCCTAAAATAAAATGACCAGAAGAGAAAGCACACACAACACTGACCTTCATGCTGACCTTTCCTTCTCTCTTCTCGGCTTCTGTGCTCCAGGTGGGAGAGTTCAGGGCCCACGCTGCAGAGTGGACAGCCAATGTCACGGCCGAGTTCAAAGAAACACGGAGGCGGCTGAGCGTGGAGATCTACGACAAGTTCCAGCGAGCCACCTCCATTAAGAGGAAGCTGTCTGCAGAGCTGGCGGGGAACCACAACCAGGAGCTGACCCCGTGCAGGAGGACCCTGTCGGTGAACCACCTGACCAGCGAGAGGGAAGTCCTGCCTCCCTTACTGAAGACTGAGAGCATCTATCTGAATGGCTTGACGCCACACTGTGCGGGTGAAGAGATCGCTGTGATCGAGAACATTAAGTAGCCCTCTGTCTGGAAGAGCCTTAGCCCTAGCCTAGGTGAGGACTTCTGTGTGCGCTTTGTGACTGTTGCTGGTAGCAGTTTAAACCTTGTGCATGAGCTCCCAAGGGAAGCCAGTAGATACACCCATCATGGCCACCTGCCACCGAGAATGGAACCCAGAGCCAGCGCTCTCTTTCTGAGGATGCTTGTGGGACGCTCTGCTCCCTTTGACCAGCAGAAGGACGAGTGCTGTCCGATGCCTTTCTGTGCCCAGACTGTTTTCCTCCCCTTTCCCCTGATGTGCCGTAAGGCCTCGGAGTGAATGGGAACCGTTTTTGGTAATGATGTAGCTTGGAAGGATCAGTCTCTACCTTTTCAGGGTCCACCTAACTGAGCCTAGATACGGACCATTTCTGGATGACAACATTTCTTTTTGTAAATGGCAAGAAATTCTTATGCAGCCTTTTACCTAAGAAATTTTCTGTCAGTGCCTTATCTTACGAAGAAACAGAGCCTCTCTAGCTCACACGCGTGTGGTTTCTCCTTCCCGCCCCCCAGGCTCACCTCTGAGGTTGAGGCGGAATCGCACCCCTTGCTGGACACAGTGTCGGAGGACTGAGTCGTTCATCCCTTAAGAAGGGACAGATGCCAGACTAGGACAGTGAAGCAGCACTCAGAAATTAGCGATACAGGCACTGCCAAGAAAGGTGCGGAGGGGGCCCCTCTGAGTATTTATTTGACTCAGGTACCAGTGGTACACGTGTTCGGTGTAATGGTGTAATTATTACCAAGCTGTTAGCCTTGGCTGCTCACAAACTGTCCCTTTTTTCCTGGCAGTATTTGGAATCTATCATTTATTAATAACTATACATTTTTTAAAAGCAGAAGAAAGTTCATATATATATATATATAAATGATCTGATGGAAGAAAATTGTTAAAAATAGGTATTACTAGAGGGATCTAAAACAGTTGGTATAAATTCATCCTCATGAGAAGAAAATAGCAAAACTATGTGTTACAAGTATTTGCTAATAAACATTATACTGCCAGCTTCTTTTGCTTTGTGATGTCTGAAAGGCTATGATTCTCGTTCCTGAGTGACTTTTGCCAAATGAAAGGAGGCCCTGCTCAGTGAGTTGGAGGGACAGGCCCAGCCTTCCGGGGTCACTTTGTCACTGCATTGTGATGGCACAAGCTGAAGCTGGGATCACTGTGATTTTGCACATGGAAAAAATACAGATTACAGGCTTAATTCATCTCTGGCATTAGAGAAAATGCTGTTATAGCACAATTTAAATATTGAGAGTCTTTTTTAAGATAGAAAGGCTGATAATCCTTTTTAGTTTAATGTTATACCTTGTAATTCTTTAAATGTCCCCTAGATTCAGAAAAAATTCAGTAAATGCACCCAGTATAAAGCTACCCTTTCTCTTTATTTTCATACTTAGATCTGCTGTTCATTGATAATTTTTAAATTGAGGAAGGAAAATGATTTCCCTGAATATAATTGCAAAGCAGAGTTCCTTTACTTTTTCTTGAGAGTTGGGGTAGGAATATCTGAACAAGTGGCACTCAGATGAGGGTCTTAAGAAAATAAACCAGAATCTTTACAGACAAACCAAGAGATGCTTATTTTCCCAAATTTAAATTTAAGGTAGAAATGTAAATACTCAGTTCACTTGTTGAAGGTACTTTTATAAATCTAAAAAATTCTAACCAAAATTTTACAAAGTCAGGCTCTTTTAGAAAGAAAGCTACATTCATCTCCTCAGTCACTGTTTTGAAGGTTCATATGGTGGAATGCACCATGTATAAACTGTGAATTGTATTGATGAATAAAGTTTGTAATTAAAGTCAGCATTTTCTGAGTGTCCTGCTTGCGGCTGAGAACGTAGATCTGATTCTAGCTAAGGAGAGCTAGAGGATGCCACTTTTCACACTGAATTTTTGTGGCTCTTTCATTCAAAATATTCAAGAAGTATTTTTGATGTAGTAGTAATACCCTTAGCAAGTACTCACAAAGTATTCTTTTTTTGGAGGCTATTAATAAAAAGTAAAGATGCCGAAATTCATTTGTAAAATGCAATATTTGAAATAGCATATAAGCTCAAGAACGTTTCCATTACATTATATTTTTATATCATATTTTATCGTTGTCACTGAAGTAGCCTGAATGCTGAACATAACCAACTGATTGTTTTGTTGTTGTTAGAAAAAGATAATAAAGCATCCTGGTAGTACTGTAGCTTAAAGTAGGCAGTTGCCAGCTAGTCTTCTAGACCTTATACCTCAAATACATGAACTATTTATGTTATCAGCATCCCACATAAATGTGCTGATTCATTCTTAAACCACATTCTTGATGCTCAATAAAGATCTGAAAACTGGCCCTGACATTGTCCTTACCCATATATTGCATCAATTGACAACACTTTTATATTGTCAAGATTTAATTATTAACTCTTATGGGAAGAATATTGGTAGTGATCTTGACATAGCCTGGAATTTTCTAGTCAGTTTACTTTTCTCGTAAGCCATTGTAAGAGTAAGTAGTTTTGCCTTGAAGAAAAATTAAATATTAGAACCAGACAGAATCGGTAATACCCTGATTGTTGTTCTCAGACATGGATTCTAGGTAATGCTCTCTATCCAGCCTCAAACTACTAAAGGTAAAAGTGATTCTTTTAGATTTCCTTCTCTTTTTTGCAGAGATCTGTATTCTTTCTTCCATAGTTTATGCCACACACTTTTTTCCCAGTAATATTTCACCTTTGCAATGAAGGAAAAAGAAATTTCTGAAGCCAAAGGGAATTGAATAGTGTGCATCTTGGCTTTCCAAAAAAAAGAATAAAGAAAAAAAAAAGAAGCACTGTGTAGGGCTTTGTTTCTTTCTCAAATTCCATGTAATATGTGACATATAAGAGATCTCAAATCCTATATATGTCAAACATCAGTATAATTCTTTGATTCTTGAGTCAGAAAGTTCTAAAAGATTAAAAGAAACTTCAGGTGGAAAACAAAAACCAAATTTAGACATTCTGGAGACTTGAGATTCTATTTATGCCCAAGTGCTGAAGGTCTAGATCAACTTTTGTTTGTGTCTTATTTCTTCACAGTTTTGCTGTTCTCATAAAATCATAACTTATTTGTGATTTGCATTTCATATCAAAGTGTGAGTATAAATTTGTTGTTGTATAAAGTTGTCTATTTGAATCTCTTAACTATTAAAATTAATATATGATTTGTTTTGCTTTAGCGTGACTTTACTAAAATGTTCTTTTTTTTTGGTACCAGGGATCGAACTTGGGACCTTGTGCTTGTTAGGCAGGCAGTGGAATCACTGAGCTACATCCCCGGCCCCTAAAATGTTCTTATTAATGGAACTTACCGGCTTTGAACATGCTCATATGTCAGTTCCAGGGAGCATACAGTGACCAGTTACTTTCGATAGGAGCTCTCCAGGATAATTTGTAAGGGGAAAGTGCCCTAAGATCCATCTGCTTCCTTCATTCACACCCCACCTCAGAGATTTACATTTCTGTTGTTCCATTATTTTCCCCACCACTAACTCAACCACTCCTTCCTCAAAGATGAGGATTTCTTCCTAAGACCAGGAGTTTTGATGTTGGTCTTTTGTTTTGACTCAACGCTGTTGATTCACTAAGCCCCAGTTTTTACTATTTTAATATTCATAAAACCATTTATTATTTCCCTAGTATGAGCTTCACAAACTATTTCCACTTTGCTGGGAATGGTTCAATTTGTAGCTATTTTTTTGTTTTGCTTTGGTATTTCTCTCTGAAGTAGTTCTGTACATTCACCCAACTCTCACTAGCTAGTCTTTATTCTGCTTACTTTTAACTCTTCTACGTGAACTTCCTTCTGGGTTCCAGATCCATCTAGCTAATTCTCCTGGGATCCCTCCACTTCTACTAGGTACCTTGACTTAGCTGAGACTCCCCTGGACTTTCCCTGGTCAGGGCCTCCATGTGGTGCTGTGTATCTCAGAGAATACACCACCAGCTCTGAGAAATTATCCTTTTTGGGTTTCTCTCTTCCTCATCTCCACCCCTTCCTGTCACTAAGCTGTACTGAGTTGTATCCTAAATAAATCTTGAATTTGTACACAGCCATTACCTTGATCTACACCACCACCATCTTTCCTTCCCTTGCTACTAACAACCTTTGTATCATCCTTTCCTGTCATTAAAGGTGCTATGTTTAATATACAAATCTGATCGTGCCATTCTCCAGTTTAAAACTGTAACTTGTCTTTCATTATTTTAAAAGGAAGGCCTGAGTCCTTCAAATGGCCCATGAGGTCATTTTTCGGTTTACATTTTTTCTCTTCTTTTTGAGGTTGACTGACATTTATGAAACACACCATCCAGTGGTGGGAGAATAAACATTTCTTTCTAGTATATAGAGAATATCTGACCAACATAGTCCATATTCTGGGCAATAAAGCAAGGGTCAAAAAACTGGAAAATATTCAAGTCATACAGAGCCTGTTTTCTGTTTTTGATATCATGTATGCCAACCTCTTCAAAGTCATCTTGGATCGTTCTCTCCCTGTCATTTCCACTGGATCACTGTTTTCTGTGTGGAAGTTATGTAGCTGTTGTTCTCCTTGCCTGGAATGGTCGCCCTCTAATCCATAACTTTTTTCATCTAACAAACTCTAAGCCATCTTTCAGAACCTGGACCAAGTATTATTTTCTCTGATAAGCCTTTCCTGACACCACATATACCTTTGTAATATTCTCTATAAAATTCTGTTCCTTTCATTCAGTTTATGATTAGGTATTCATCACTGTTTTATTTGATTTTATTTGTGTCACTAAAATGTAATTTGTTTTAGCTTACTATTTTATTCCCAGATACTAGAAAATACACATAGTAGGTGCTTAAAAATGTGTAAGAAAGACATTAAGATTAAAAGCAGGGGTTTAACCATTGTAACTGTTTAAAGTATCCCAGATTTTCTCAACTCCACAAATACTGGTTTTCCCTCTTCTAGTGACGTACCAGTCAATGTGACACGAATAGCATTTTTTCCTCCTGTGAACTCACAAACTCCTGATTGTGCACATATAAAGCCAATTCTTTAGCTAGAGAGACTTGCAGTTTTTTATACACTGTTACCCTTATCACCAAGGGTTTTATTATCTTCATTTCCAAATTTCAAATTACAGTAGATACTCTCAAAGCTTTTCAATTATAACTTGACCGTGACAATTTGTTTGGAGTTAATTTAAAAACATATTTGTCAATATTAATGAATGGGTGCCTGCTATTAATACAAAGCTAAATGCACATTTATTATCCTTGTCAAATATAATTCACCTTTTTCATGCCTAAATAACTACAGGCAGTCTGGGAAAAAAAATCACTATTTTGCATATTTGAACTGTATTTAAGAGGGAACATTAGTTTCATGGTATAATTTTAAAAATTAACTCATAGAATAAATATTATTTTTCAGCAGTTGATGTCTGAATTTTGAAGGTGATATCCCTTTTTGTACCATACAGTTAATAGAGAGTAAAATATAGAAGACTTCATCATACTGTCTATGCTGTTTAAAGAACACTTTAGACACTTTCAAATATTATTAACATTAGACTGTATGTTTCTGGAGTTTTATTTAAAAATTTTTTTTTAAAGCATCACTAAGTGATAATGTATTTTCCAGACTCAAATTTTGCCATTGACCAAGTATTTCAGAGTTGGGAAGACAGGATTAAGATACTGTCCAGACATCTAACTTATGTATCTTGCTTTTTGGTCAGCTGGGAGCAGCACGTCAGAGCTTACACATACACTGAGAAAGTTTACTCTAATATTCCATGGTCTAGAAATATACAAGCAAATTAGGCAAGTATGTGGGTGTCTGCAGTGATTTCACTGTGTATGCAAACACAAGTTACCTTGCTCCTGGTTCACTAAGTTAACATTTATCAAGAGCCTTTAGTGTGTCAGTCACTAGAAGTACTAAGGCAAGTGAGCGGAGGTAACAAGCCATGGATGAGACATAAATGAAGACAAATAAGTAAAATACAAGGTGATAAGTATTACAAAGAAGACAAAGAAGTAGCAGGGATGCTCTGAGGGACCTGAAGGAGAAGCTATCAATCAGGGTTGGAAAAGCCTTTACAGATGAACTCTGGTCTGAGTTGAATCTTGAAATATATGTAGAATTCATTGCATTTAAGCTATCTGAACAAACAAAGTCATGGCTTGGTTAAACACTAATGTGTTATTTGTGTGAGCTAAGTAGAGCAAGGTGAGTGGGGGGTGGTACCGCAAAAATGGCAGAGAACACAAGATGTGCAGTCGGCTGGCCTGAGGTCAGTCTTCTACCCTGCTACACTCCAGGAAATTTTTCTTTTGTTTTTCAATATCTGTTTGCCTGGCTTTCCTTATATATAAAATAAAGACAGCAACAGTTCCAATTCTTAGTGTTATTCTGAGATCCAAATGAACAAATACATGTAAAATGTTAAATGCAATCCCTGGAACATTCCAAGAACTCTATAAGTGTTTGCTAACTAGGATTCAATTAATAAGGATACATTAGATAAATACAAGCAAAGGAGGCTAAAAAGATCTACTGAGCTGGGTGGTGAAGGGTCCCAGCTGCCATACATTGAGGTGATCAATTAGGACAAAGAACCAAACTTTAAAGAACTAAACCTATTTCACTTCCTGGAAAAACAAAGGAAAGGCACGTGCTTCTATTTTCTTCATGGAATTGTGCTGGATGAGAATCAGAGGATTTGTCTCACAGGGGGAGAGGAACAGTCTCAGTGCTGAGCAGCCTTTTATGGTTTGGGTCTAGAATACATCCCAAAATCTCAAGTGTTGAATGCTCAGTCACCAGCCTGTGGTGCCTCTGGGAGGTGGACCTACTGGAAGGAAATGAGGTCACCGAGGGAGTGGCTTTGAAGGAGATACTGGGATCTCTGACTTCCTCTCTCTTTACCTCCTGGCTGCCCTGAGGGAAACAGCTATACTCTATCTCTTGCTCCCTGTCCTGATGTTCTACTTTACCACAACCCCAAAGGAATCAGGGCCGAGTGACCATGAACTGAAACATCTGAAACCATGAGCCAAAATAAATCTTTCTTCCTTTAAAGTTATTTATCTCAGATATTTTGTCACTGACACAGAAAGTTGACCAACCCAAGGCTTGAACTCAAGGCTTCTGACTTTTCATGGAGCCGGGAGGGTGAGGAGTGGAAAATGACTAAATCAAAGGGGAGAAAAATGCCTAAGAAGGAGGCCTTCAAACACAAGCTCCTGGGCATGGGCTTTTGACTATAGCTGGCCGCACACCTGATTGGATATGGGCAAGGCAGCGTCTCCCATTTGTCTTGCCAGGCACAGCCCCAAAGCTGCCCATTGATGGGCCTGCACGAGCACACAGGATGCTCTTCTGGAATCCACTGATGAGTACTGTGCCCTCGTAATCCATTCACCTTCCAAAATCCCCATCACTGAGCACTGGGACTTTGGGGAACAATCTAGATCTAAACCGTAACACGCGCAGTCCCAGGACATCTTCTCTTCCTGATAAATACAATTATAATTAACTCATTGAACTAGAAAAAGACAAGTGAAGACATATGTGACACTAGTGAACCCTTCCTGCTCAAGCCAGGTTGCCCTTGGTAGATTGGTGGCCCCATCACTAACTTCTCTGATGCCAACAGTTCAGAGCTGCTCCTTTCCTAGAAAGTACCCACCAGATCAGAAGCCACCCCACTGGGAGATTACACAGACCCACCCCCACTGCACTGTGGGCAACACACAGCCCATAATTGACCATAATTGACAGCCTAGAATGACCAAAGACAGTCAATTTTGCCTTCAAGTGGCACCATCTTTGTGGTGAAGTGAACACTCCCGATCATCCTACAGGGCCAAGCTGAGACCACACCCTCACCTGGTGACTTCCTCTCCCTGTTTTCTCCTTAGTGCACACCCTAAATATCACATTTGTCTGCATTCCAGGCTCTTGGGTTCTATTTTGAAGACACCTGTAGAAATTATCTCTTGGAACAGAAGATCATGTCCATGGTGAGAGGAATACAACTCTTTTCCTTTTAAATATAGAAGGGATGACTCTGAGCCAGTTATGTGACTCTTAGTTTCTTGACACACAGAGTGTGACATTGTTCTCCTTGGTTAAGATGACACCATATCTATGTCCCCCAGAAACAAAGCCTTTCCATGGTAGAATCTGTTCCTACCCTGCACAAACCCAAGGGAGAAAAAAGTGAAATATTTTGCTCTGAGCAGAAAGCCCCAGGGCACTGTGCCCCAAAATGGCTCCAGCTTAGGGCATGGGAATTCATTCCCCAGGGTTCAGTTCTCTGTACTCAGCCATCCAGTCACTCAGAGGCCTCTGCAACCACCAGCAAGATGCAAAAGGACTTGGTGTCATCCATGGGTGCTGGGTCTATGTGCATGCAAAATGCAAGAGTTTGGGGGTCCGAGAAGCTTTCACCCATATTTCAGAAGAAGCCCTGGGAGGCCGTGCAGTGTGTCTCTGAGAGGGCAGTGTGCAAAGCTATGAGAGTGAAACTGATAGTGCATTGGAGACCCCAGGATGTTGGGAAAGCCAGGAACATGGATCATATAAGGAAAGCTGCAAGGAGTAAGCAAAGCTGGCCCAAGAGAGAGGCCATGAGGGCTACGACACCAGCAGTGCCATGGGGCAGAGCCACCCGAACTTTTGGAGCTGCTGTTTCACCTCAGTTTGGCCAGGTGCTGGACATAGAATTTAAAGTTTTCCCTGCTGGGTTTCTTTCTTGCTTAGCTCCCAATCCTTTCTATCTCCCAATTTCTCCCTTTTGGAATGGGCATGTTCATCCTGTGCTCTTGCATGTTTGCAGTGTTTAATTTTCTTTTCATTTTTACAGGGGCTTGCAGCTAAGTGTTTGCCTTAAATCTCAGAGAGACTTTGGACTTGTACTCTTCAGCAATGATGAAACTATTAGGATGTTGGCAACTCTTACAGATGGAATAAATACATTTTCTCATTTTTCTATAAAGGGATGCACATGAGTCTTTTGGGGGTCAAGAGTGGAATGTTATGGTTTATAGCTAGATGCCCTCCCAAAGCCTCATACACTCATAGATGGGGGTTTGGGGAAGTGATTGGATCATGGTGGAGTGATACTCACCAGTGGATTAGCCCACCGATGAGTTCATAGCTAAATGTGATGTTGGGAGGTGAAGCCTGATCAGAGTAGGTTGTCACTGGGGAATGGCCTAGAAGGTAAACCTCCCTCCTCCTCCCTTGATCTCTCTCTGATTCCTGTCCACCATGCCATGAGCTGCTTCTCTTCTACCATGCCACCCTGCCTTGGAGCCAGCTGACTATGGACTGAAACCTCTAAACTGTGAGCCAAAACAGACCTGCCCTCCTTTCACTTGTGGGTGTTGGATATTTGTCCCTGCAAGGAGAAACTAATATACTCACAAACTACAGAATACAGTAGAGATTTGGTTAAGACCCAAAATGTGTCCAAACCTGAAAAATAAAAATGAAAGTCAGGGAAGCTATTAGAACAGCCTGTGGTTTGTGCTGAGATGACCTGAATCAATCCAAGTGCTGAACAGAGAGCTCCCCTGATTGGGTTTAGATGTATTGGCATGAAAGCCACTTTTGAGCCACCATGGTTCAAAACTCTTATATTGCCCCATCTGTGGGCAGCCATAATAACAAAGGGAAGTGGTCAGGGAGTAAGCAATTCCATTTGCTTTTTTGCCATAGGCTCACATTCTTAAAGCTGAATTTGAGATGTAAGTGGCTTAGAAATAAACTTACCTCATGAGCCACTCCCAGCACCCAGAAGGAGACTTCCAAGCCACCATACCACCACTTCCCTAAGCACAGAGGAGGTGAGCCACATGGGTACCAACAGCAACCCCCCCCATCAAAATGAGAAGACATGTAAACAAGTCTCAAAACCAGACTTCCAGATCACCTAAAGAAACCCCAAAGGGAAATGAGATGGAACACTCTAATACTTAAAAACCTGGACTCCCTGAACTGGCAAAAAAAGAGGATCTGGAAAAAATGAAATCAGAAATAATTTCTCAGATAAGAGCAGAGATTGTGCCCACAGTGCAAGACTTGATTAATAAATCTAGAGAGGAGCTGAGGAACATGATGGAATGCCAACATAGGAAACAAATGGAATCCATAAAACAGATGCAAGCAGATGTTCAGGAGATTAAAAACTCCATTGAAAGTCTACACAACAGAATGAGCCAATGTAAGGACAGAATTTCAGATATAGAAGATAAGATTGCAATTAATGACCAAGAAAAGAAAAATTGTAGGGGACCATGAGAAATCAATTCAGCAGCTGCTAGACAATGCAAAGAAGAATAACATAAGACTGATTGGAGTCAATAAAGAAGCAAGACAGAGTGCACATGACATAAAAAAACTGTTCACAGAAGTGAAGGCAGAAAACTTCCCAAGCAGGGGAAAAGAACTTGACATACAGATAAGTGAGGCATATAAGACTCCAACTAGCTGTGAACAACAAAAAAACCCCACTACTCACAGGCATATAATTGTTAAAAGTCCAGAAACCCAACAGAAGAACAAAGTTCTACAAGCAGTTAGAGAAAAGAAACAAATCACATACAAAGGAAAGCCCATCAGAATCACAGCAGACTTCTCAATGCAAACCCTCAAGGCAAGAAGAGCTTGGAGTGATGTATTCCAAGCCCTAAAGTAAAACAGCCTCCAACCCAGATTGATGTACCCTGCAAAACTGTCTTTCAAAATTGATGGAGAAATAAGATACTTTCATGACAAAGAGCACCTTAGGAACTTCATGAATACCAAACCAGCACTCCAAAAAACTTTAGATAATATCCTAGGAAAAGACAATGAGGATCACAACCCCAGGAAGTCCAGCAGAATGAATCCGTCGGGCGTGACAAGAAATTAAACACAAAAGGGGAGAATCCAACAAAAAAAGTCATGACAATGATAAGTCAATACGTATCAGTTATAACCATCAATGTTAAGGGTCTCAATTCACCAATCAAAAGAAATAGACTGGCAGAATGGGTCAAGAAGCAAGATCCAACAATATGCTGCATACAAGAAACACCTTTAATTCAAAAAGAAACTCATAGGCTGAAAGTTAAAGGGTGGAAAAAAATACTCCATGTGACAGGGACCCCCCCCCAACCAAAAGCAGGAGTAACTATCTTCTTGGCAGATCAAGTGGATTTCAACTCAAAATCTGAAACACTCCTGGTTCCATGAGTTTCAGATAAGGGATGGTCAACCTGTGTGCACAAATCTATTTTAAACATATGTTTTCATTCCTCTTAAGTAAAAACTTAAGAACAGAACTGTTGGTTCTTAACAGTAATACAAGAAATTTTTATATTGTTTTCCAAAATGGTTTTGTCATTTTACATTCACATTAGCAGCATTAGAAAGTTCTAACTGGTTCACACCTAAGCTGAAATTTGCTCTTTTAAAACTTTTAACTTCATCTCCCTAATGAGTGTATAACACAATCTTGTTATTGTACTGATTAGTATTTTTCTGATTCTAGTGTTGCACACTTTTCCTTGTGCTGTACTGGCTATTTATCATCTTCTTGTGTCTACTTTTTAATTGGGTGGCCTATTAATGAGATGTAAGAGTTCTTTACATATTCTAGTCATAGGTTATATGTATTATAAATACGGTCTGTTTAAGGACTACTTTTCATTTTCTTAATGATATCATTTAAAGCTCCAAATTTTGATGGAATCTCATTTATCAAATTTTTTCTTTTATATATCATTTTTTTTGTATCCTAGGAAATTCTTGCCTGCCCTAAATTCATAAATATTTTTCCTTATAATTTCTTCTTAATGTTTTATAGTTTTAGAATTTCATATTTAGGTTCATAGATCCTTTCAAGTTATTTTTATGTATGGAAATAAAGGGTTGAGGTTAATTTTTTATATACAGATACCAGGTGTTCTAGTACCATTTGCTGAAAACACTATCTTTTCCTCTGCTCTTGAATTGAGTTTATGTTCTATAAAATGTTAATGTTAAATAATCTTTCAAAACCCAGTGGACCATGTATGTGTGGTTCTATTTCCAGATTCTCTGTTTTATTCCAATGATTTATATGTCTTTCCAACATTGCCTTGATTACTATAGCTTTAGAGGAAGTCTTAAAATTAGGTAATAAATGTCTTCCAACACTTTTTTTTTTCTTTTTACTTTTCTAGATCCTTTGTACTCCTACATAACTTTTAAATTTCAATATCCAATTCTTCATTTATAGCAAGTATACATAGATCTGATATATATATATATATATATATATATATATATATATATATATTGTGTTTTCTAATCCTGCTAAATTCAAATACAAGTTCTAGGGGGTCCAAGAGATTTCTTAATATTTTCTCTGTAGATGATCATTTCATCTACATATAAAGATTTTATTTCTACCTTGCCAATCCTATGCTAATTGTGTCTTTTTATTGCCAGACTATTTTGATTTGAGCCTATGTATCAAAGTTTAATGGACAGATGAAGAGTAGGAATATCTGCCCTTATTCCCCACCTTTGGGAGAAAGCATTGTATCTTCTCCATTCATATAAGGCGTTCTCGCTGAAAGTATGGAGTACATGTCTTTGGTCTGTTGAGAAGGTTCTATTCTACTTCTAGTCCCCTGATAGCTTTTACCATGAACAGCTGTAGAATTTAGTCCAATACTTTTTCTCCAACTAGTGACAGGATCATATGGCTTTTTCCTTTCCTCTGTTAAAACGATGACTTTTGGGGGTGGATCTTCCAATGCTGAACCAACACTGCCATCCCTATAACAAAACCACTTTCTACATCCTGCCAGATCTGACTTCTAATAATTTGTTTAGTTAAAAATTTTTTAATCTATGTTCATACATTTTTCTTCTATTGTCTTTATCCAGTTTTAGTATTAGCACAATGTTGATTTCCTAAAATGAGGGGAGAAGTATTCCTTCTTTTTTCTGTTTTAAATGTTTGATATAATTTGTCAGTTAAAATGTATATGAGCCTGCTGTTGTCATATAGGTAGGTTTTCAAGCTAGGAATATACTTTCTTTAATAGGTGCTATTCAAATTTTATATTTCCTCCAGAGTTAGTTTCACTAATTTGTCTTCCAAGGTACTTCTTAGAAGTTGTCAAATTTATTTCAAAAAAGATTTTTGTAATATGCTTTCTATATCCTTTTAAATTCTGTGAAATCTGTGGTAATGTCCTCTAAATTTTGATATTGTAATTGAAAAAATATATAACTGATATTGTGTAATGGGAAGAAAAGGTCTAAGGGAGTAGGGGAAGTGGGAGGAGTAGGGGGATGAAAAGAAGGGAAAAGATGAGAAAAGGAAAAAATGGAAACAAAGTTTTTGCAAATAGGGAAGGGTGGAGGGGGTGAAAGGAGGGCAGGGGAAGGGGAAAAAATAAGAACCAAGATACGTCATGTAAAGGTACCAGATCCCAATGATGAATGTGACTGTATTTTATACCTAAAATATACCAATAAACTTAATGGGAAAAAATAAACTTACCAAAGAATCTTGTAAACATATTTGGGAGGGTGCTGGAGCTTAGACACAGGACCTTCATGCTGTGCTGAGCTGAAACTTGTGATCCGTCTGCCTCAGCCTCCCACACTGCTGGGATTGGAGGCATCCATGGGGTGTGTAATGTTCTTTGAGTCTTTCCCCCTGCATGTTCTCCAAAGAAGCCTGTTGCAGTGGTGCAGCCTCCTTGAAATAGCCTTGATCTCATCTGAATTCAAGCCGTTTCCTTCAGTAAAGACTGAGTTGCACCAGGGAAAGAAAAAACACATTTCCTCTTACTTTGTGGATGCCATCTCCACGACAAGCCTGAATTCTACAAGCTTCACATTTGTCGCATGCAAGCTTCTAACAACCAAGCTGAGGAGCATGACCAGCATTACAAGGAAGGATGCCCATCAGTTATCTTGGCAATGGCTCATAGCACCGAGACACCTACTTAATCAGGCCCTGATAATTTTCTCCCAATGTGGTGCAGCCACGGCCTCTGCCCACTGCAAGAAACCCACAGAAGATCAAAGACTGGGCAAGATTTGGACTTCCTCACCCTACTTAGCCAAAGGCTTCTGGGCTTTTCCAAATCTCTCTAAATTGACTGCTTTGAAATTGTTATTTACCCAGGCAGATCTGCTTTCTCACAATCTGAATGTGAAGTTTCAAACCACTGTGTCAGCCATTTCCAAAAATATGTGTGAAATGCTAGCCTTCAAGGTTCTCGGGGCAGTGGGGTGATTTGTGTGTCCACAAATTGTGAATACCCTGCATGCTATCCTACTGCTTAAAGATCTACAGCTAGCACAACAAGCTACAATTTGAGAGGTCCTGTAGTAAAGAGTCTTTGTTATATTAGTGCTGGGTGTGGTAGTACAAGTGTGTAATTGAGCTACTCTGGAGGATGAGGCAGGGGGATTGCAAGTCTGAGGTTAGTCTGGGTGACTTAGGGAGATCCTGTCTCAAAATGAAATCTTTAAAAAGAGCTGAGAGTATAGCTCAGTGCTCCCTGGATTCAGTTTCCGGTGTCTCCCACATCCTCAAAGAATCTGTATTTGCTAAGTTATCCCAAAGTGAAGAACTGGAAACAGACTTTCATTATCTTTCAAGGAGCCTAAGGGTCAGGAATCTGGGAAGGACTTAGCAGGATGGCCTGGTGTCCAGCCTTTCGTGGGGCAACAGTCCAGCTTGGGCCAGGGCTGTGATCAGATGGCCCCTTGCCTGGACACAAGACTGTGCTGCAGAGACGTCTGCACACATGGCTGCTGGCAGGCCACTGAGGGTCGTAACACGCATGCCCCTCCACCCTGTGCCAGTGTCACTCCATCCCAATTTCCTCCTGACATGGCAGCTGGTTTCCCACCAAGTGAGTGATCCAAGGAAGAGAAAGCAAATGGGAAGCCACGGCCTTCTTCTGGTCTGGTTTCCAAGGCCCTGTGTAGTTATTATCACTTAAATTCCATTTGCTAAAAGTGAATCACTGGGTCAAGCTCACATGCAAAGAGGGGGCAGTAAATGGTGCTGCAGTGACCAGATCTGTAGACACCAGAACTCTCCATGAAACCAACCAATCTTCACTCTGCCTTCAACAAACTCATAGTTCACTGCAGTTGGAAGTTCAAGTGTTTGATAATGTGAGCTAACTTCTTAGATAATTCATAATTCATCCTGTATGCCTTGAAAAAATATAAATCTTGTAAAAGCAAAGGAGAACTAGATATTAGAGGTAAGATTATATTAATTCTCCATAAATTAAATGAGTCCATCCTGCTGAACATTTAGGTATGTCTTTATTACACACAAGTATATACTTTACCATCAGAAAATGTTCACATGTGAGTATTTTTAATAAGCTCTGAAATCCCTTTCTGTCTAATGAGAAGACAAGTGGCGTGTTATGACCCTCTGAGAGATGGGAGAGAGTGCTATGCACCTTAAGCATAAGCTCAGAAAAATCTACTTTAGACCCAAATATTCTATGTCACTCTGCTCCCACATTTAGGTGAGCCTGTGACTCTTAGCAAAGAGAACATCAAGACCAGTGTGCTTCATGTTTGTATGCGTTTGGTCACTCGGGAAAACAGCAAAGTGATGATGCTACAAATTTGCCAAACACTTGCCATCTACATCATGGGCACAGACTAAAGGTCCTGCCCCTCATTTCACAACTCTTGGCTTGAGATAATTAAGAAATGATATGAGAGAATGGGAGCAGCTTAATAGAAACCACAAATCAAAGCAAGTCATAACTTGATAGGATGAGAGAATTTATTACTTACACATTTTTTAAAATTTGCAGTAATTTTGAACCTAAGGCCTCTGGTGTGCTAAGCACATCCTCTACTACTGAGCTGCTTTCTCTCCCCTATATTTTACTTTAGGCAGCCTATAAATTCATCACCCCCATTTTCTAATGTATCCAATGTACCACATCATACATATGATTTAAACAGATGAATGCTCCAGATTCTCAGAACTTATCATCCCAGAATCCCACATTTCCATTTATTTGAAAACAAAATTAAAACTTTTTTTTTTCTGGAACGATATCACACATAAGTTCTAGAATAAATATGTTAATGCATCTGATGTACTCTAATATCAGTTTAGAAGTAATGGTCACTAGGTTTTAAATGGACTTTCACTAGGATATATTCAGAAAGAACCCAGATATAAATAGTCTATGCCATGAGAGCTCTGAAGACACTGCTAGAATGTCTGGAGGAAGCTCTTGCTCATCTTGAGGGTCACAGAGGGTGTCACGGAAGAGCTGATATGTGAGGCGTTGTTGGCAAAGGGTGATGGGATTTTGACATTAAGAAGAAGGTGAGCTTTTTGGAGTCCTTTTTCTCCTTTTTTTTTCTGCCCCCACATCCATGGGTCACTATGTCAGGTTTTGTCTTTTTCCTAATGGATAAGCGTCACCATTATGGTTTTCCAAGAATAAGGTATGAAAACAAAGTAAATGAGCAAGAAATTTGTGTGGAGAAACACTTTCCTTAGTTACCCAGGATGCCCATAAAAAAGTACCCAAAATTTAGTGTATTAAAAAAAACATAAATTTGTCTCTGACAGTTCTGGGTTCTAGAGGTCTGAAAGAAGGTGTTGGTTTAGCCATGTTCCCTCTAGGGAAGAGTCCTTCCTTGTGTCTCCCACCTTCTGGTAGTCCAAGCATTCCTTGAGAATGATAATGTCACTCTAATCGCTGCCTCCGTCTGCACATGGCCTTCTCCCTTTGGTGCTGTCCACATCTCCCTCTTCTTCCAAGGACAATGATCGTACTAGAGGAAGAGCTCACCTTAGTGATCTCATCTTAATTTGATTACATCTGCAAAGACCCAATTTCCAGAAAAGGTCACATTCACAGCTACCAGGGAGTTAGAACATCAGTAAATCTTTTGGGGGGGACACAATTCAACCTATCATAAAACTTATGAATTATGAATGGGGAGAAAGCCAGTTTCCAAGGAAAGTCTTCTTGTGGCAGTGTTAAGTCTGATACTTATGAAAGGAAGGAGGGAAGAGGGATTGGGCAGGATGATCTTCAGATCCCAATACAGTTTTGAGAATGTTCTAACCAGCCTGACGGGGAATTCCCAGCTGAAGTTCACCATCAGAGAAGCCCAAACTCAGAAAGAGAGGACCGAGTTCCAGTAACCACACTACATTACCGTGTTAGCTTGGAAAAGCCTGGTGGAAGCGTGGCCCAGCGTGAATGCAAGCGAAGATGTGGGAGCTAGAATTTGTAAGTCAGCTCTGCTCCCCACAGCAGTTTCTATTAAAGGGGGTTCTAAGCAGGGCATTTCCATGGGCACCAGAGTACACTTCTCCATTCACATTGAGAGAGTAGGTCCTCGTGGCCCCAGGGGTTCAATCTTCCCAAGAGGAAACTTAGAAGAAATTGGATAGTAAACAACCTAGTCCTGCATTGCTGCAACTGGTCTTAAGCTGCACCTGGTACTTATTGCTGCTTTAATCCCCTACTCATGTTACATTCCCCTGAAGATTAGAAGGCTTTGGCACCTTACCTGAGGGTGTAACTCAAACCTTTATTTTTAAAGGCACTAAATCTTGATAATCACACCAATATCTAACTGCATAGTGGCTTAGTGTCCACTTACAGTCACAATTGGGTAAGTTAGAACCAAGAGACCCACAAAGGAATGCCCTGAGTCCCACACACATTCTTCTATGCCTCCGTGGCATAAAAGCCACAACATGTGCTCTTGCTGATCAGTTACCTTTGCCAGGATGGCACCTTCTGTTCTTAGCTGTTGGTCTGTGGATCCAAGGAGCTCGAAGTGCCCTGGTACCAACCAAGCTTGTAGTTCACTGGGACCTGCAGTGTGTCTTGCAGGGTCATGCACTCTATAGTATCTGGGATGTGGAACCCTGTAGGGCTCAAGTACAGGAAGCAGAAGGTTTCCCAAAGAGTCATTGGGAATAATAGATCATGACTTCCAGACTCATGTATTCTTCCTAGTGGGACCACATTTCCCTATAGAGGTCCTGATTTAACGTACATAGCACATCCTGAAAGTACACCTTATCCTTGACTATCAAAGACTCCAAGGTGAGGCTTTAGTTGTGTTATTGAAAGCTGTTTCGGGACTTAGGAAACAAGCTGTTTCTGAAGAAACATGGGCATGGGCAGGGGCCTGGGGACATCTCTCCTCTACTTCACTGTGGGTTGAGTGGTTCCCTTGGTGAGATGTGCCATTATGTAGGAGACCATGCTTATGGATCTGGCATTCTCTGAGTCCTGGGCTAAGGGAGCTTGCTGATGTTTTGTGAGCAGAAAAGGCAAACCTGTACACAGAATGGTTATCTATCCCCATGAGTATAATCTACAGATTCTTTAGGGATGGCATGGAAGGAGCTCAATATAGTCAACCAATTGGATGCTGGCTTTCTTGATGAACACGGCCAAGTTAGGGGTTCAGTGTTGTCTCTGTTGCTAGCAGCTTGGTCACTCAGAAGCAGCAGTAGCTAGATGACCTATTGAAAGTGGCAGGAACCTGCAATGGGAAATAATAGTCCAGTCCCTATGCACCGATAACCCTGCAAAAGCATGGCTTGGTGTGAACATGGTGCACCCAAAAGTGCACAGGCTAAAGGGGGCCAGTCAGCTACCCATTGTGCAGTAGGCTTCCACCAAGGGAGATCTGCATGGTCCTTTGTAACTGCACAGGCAGCTTACTCCACATCATCTGTGGGAGACCAGGGGTTCATAAAGCTTTCTGATGGCTTCTTGTTTCTTGATGGTGTTGGCAAGTGCCAATTCAAGGAACACCTTATCTCAGCACTCTGAAGCTCTTCAGCCATGGCCCCATACAGTCTACAAGGGAGATCGCCTATTTCAACAGCTTCTCGTGGCCTAAGAAACTTTGAAGAATTTAAAATTGTTTTCTTTGCCCAGATTTTCACCAAGTGATTGCACTGGGTGCAATGAAGAAAGCCAACTGTACCCTCACACTCAGACAAACCCAGGACACTGCTACTCCTGTGGTCCTTGGTCCTAATCCCGCAAAAACTAGTGTCTTAACATCCATGACTTAAAAGTAAATTTATGACAAGGGGAAAATGTGGTATGGCTTAAAGGGAAGAAGAGTCTTACCTTGCCTGGTGGCTTCCCTCTGTTGGGCCTCATGGAATTGTGGCCTTCATTGCTTTTTTCTAGGATATTGTTTAGAATTGCTTGTAGTGCTAGTTTGGTGTTCATGAAATTTCTTAGGTGTTCTTTGTAGTGGAAGTATTTACTTTCCCCATCAATTCTGGAAGATAGTTTTGCAGGATACAACAGTCTAGGTTGGAAGTTATTTTCTTTTAGGGCTTGAAATACTTCACTGCAGGCTCTCCTTGATTTGGTTTGTGTTGAGAAGTCTGCTGTGATTCTGATGGGCTTTCCTTTGTAGGTGATTTGTTTCTTTTCTCTAACTGCTTATAGGGTTTTGTTTTTCTGTTGAGTTTCTGAGATCTTGATTATTATATGTCTAGATGTAGATTTTTTTTTGATCATGGCTAGTTGGAGTTCTATATGCCTCACTTATCTGTATGTCCAATTCTCTACCTCTGTCTGGGAAGTTTTCCACTATTACTTCTGTGAACAGTTTTTTATGTCAATTGTGCTTTCTCCTGTTTTTTCATGGACTCCTATCAGTCTTGTTTTTCTTCTTTGCATCGTCTAGTAGTTATTGGATTGATTTCTCATGGTCCCTTACTATTTTTAAGAAATCTCTATTTTCATGGTCTCTAACCACGATCCTGTCTTCTATATCTGATATTCTATCTTCAGATTCCCTTAATCTGCTGTGGATACTTTCAATGGAGTTTTTGATCTCCTGAATATCTGTTTGAATCTGTTTCATGGATTCCATTTCTTTCTTATGTTGGGCGAACATGGTTTCCATTTCTTTCTTATGCTGGGTATTCATGGCTTCCAGCATATTTCTGAACTCATCTATTTTTTTATCTGTTTCTATTCTAGATCCTCTAATCATGTCGTTCACTCTGCTCACCTTCTCTGTAGATATCTGGCAGATTATTTATGCTTTGAATTTTTCTAGAGACTCATTCATCTGTTTTGTTACTTCCTGTGCTATCAATTCAGGGTATCCAGGTGGTTGGTTATGGGACTCTTCCATCTCATTTCCCCCAGGATTTACCCTTGGTGGGGTAGAAGTCTGAGTTTGTGCCTTGCTTAAATGTCTTCTCATTTTTGTTTTTAGTACTGTCCTTGGTTTAACTCCTGGGTTGATAGTTTGAAATTGCTTATTGTAGGTATCTTTGTTGCTTGTAATTAGAACCCTTATGGAATGATTGCTGCTTAGAGGTGTCTTCCAGATATAGCTGGTCTTTAAGTTTTGAGTCTCTAATGACTCTAAGGCTATCTCATGTTCCTTATACTAGGAAGGTTCATTGACTAGATAAATAACAACACCTTAGCCCAAGTGATACAATCAGCAACACCATTGCATCAAGTACAAATAACAGACTCACTGTGAGAGAAATTAGGGAAACAATTCCTTTTACAATAGCATCCAAAAAAATGAAATATCTAGGAATCAATCGAACGAAGGAAGCAAAAGACCTCTACACTGAGAACTACAGCACTCTGAAAAAAGAGATCAAAGAGGATACAAGAAAATGGAAAGACATCCCTTGCTCCTGGGTAGGAAGAACCAATATAGTGAAAATGGCCATACTTCCAAAACTACTATATAGATTCAATGCAATGCCAATTGAAATTCTAACAATATACTTCACAGAACTAGAAAAAACAACACAAAAATTCATTTGGAACCATAAGAGACCTAGAATAGCTAAAGCAATTCCAAGCAATAGAGACATAACAATCCCCAACTTGAAACTATACTACAAAGCTGTGATAAAATGAGCATGGTATCGGCAAAGGAACAGACCTGAGAACATGCTCAGACACCTCATCTTTGACAAAGGAGCCAACCACCATCATTGGAGGAAAGATAGCCTATTTAATAAATGGTGCTGGAAAAACTGGATTTCAGCCTGCCAAAGATGAAAACTAGACCCATACCTATCACCATGCACTAAACTAAGATCGAAGTGGATTAAAGATATAAATATTAAGACAGAAACACTAAATTTGCTGGAAGATAAGTTAGGTTGAACTCTTGAAGACATTGGCATAGGAAAAGACTTTATAAACAAAACCTCAGTAGCATGAGAACTAGCAGAAAGAATCAACAATTGGGATGTCATCTTATTAAAAAGCTTCTGCACTGCAAAAAAACCACCAACAGAGCTAACAGACAACCTACAATATGGGAAAAAAATTTTAGCAGCTGTTCCTCAGACAAAGGACTACTATCTAGAATATATAAAGAACTGAAAAAAAATCAGACCCCCCAAATTCAAAGACCCAGTTCAAAAATGGGCATCTGAAATGAACAGACATTTCTCAGACAAAGAAGTAAAAGCAGCAAACAAATATATGAAAAATGTTCAACATCACTGGTCATTCGAGAGATGCAGATGAAAACAACACTGAGAGTCCACCTCACCCCACAAAGAATGGCTGCTATCAAGAAATCAAAAAATAACAAATGCTGGTGAGGGTGTGGGGAGAAAGAAACCCTTCTCCATTGTTGGTGGGAGTGCAGGCTGGTGCAACCACTGTGGAAGTCAGTATGGAGATACCTCAAAGAACTAGGACTAGAGGTCCCATTTGACCCAGCTATTCCCCTGCTGGGTATGTTCCCAAAAGAATTGAAAGAATCATACCACAGAGATATATGTGGCCCCATGTTTATAGCGGCACAGTTTGTAATAGCTAAATCTTGGAAGCAGCCCAAGTGCCCATCAACTGGAAACTGGATTATGAAAATGTTTTTTTAATAAAATGGAGTACTACTCAGCCATAAAGAATGAAAAACTAGAGTCATTTATAGCTAAATGGATACATATTGAGGCCATACTCTTAAGTGAAATAGATAGGACACTTATGTGTAAATATCAAATAGTTTCTCTAGTGTGAGAAACTGATAGTGTAAACAAGGGTTAAAATGATTAAAATGAATAATTCATAATTTGAAATAGGAAAAAAGGTCCAAAGACAAAGGAGTGAAGGGAGGGAAAGGGGAAAGGAAAAGAGGGAAAGGAAAAACTATGAAAAAAGAAAAAAAAATGGTAATGAAATCTATGTAAATAGGGAAGGGCAGAGGGGGGTGAAGGGCACACAGGTAATAGGGAAAAAAAAAAGAACCAAGATATATCATGTACAGGTACGAACACCCAATGATAAATGTAAATGAATTGTATACCTAAAATGTACCAATAAAAGAACTAAAAAAAAAAAAAGGGAAGAAGAGTGATAAAAATTTAAAGCCTGGTTGCAGCTAGATCATGAATACCTTGGGCCTGAGATTCATTTGCTTTTGTTCTCTTTAGCAGTTGTCATAGAATATTAATTACAGCTTCAAAGAAGAATCATTGTACCACAGGCAAGAAATCATCACCAACCTCACTGTAGAAATAGATGTAGGAATGATGTCTCTTATTCTTTAAAAATTATTGACATAAAAGAAAATGTGCATCTTTTCATTACTTAACTTTTTTTTTTAAGGACATCTGAGCAAACCTCTCTGTGTGATTCTTTGTAGGATTTTACTTTTGCTGCCAAGAATCATTTTGACAGAGAAACATATTCTACTCAGTTTTGTTCAATTTCAGGAAAGGAGTGATTCATCTTTTCTAGATCCCAAGGAATTGTATTATAAGATAAGAAAAAAGCTAATCAAGACAGGACCGACCCAGAGGTAAGGAAGATTCTGGAATGTCCCAGTGCTGATGATAAACATAACCCAAATATACCAAGGAATCTTCTATTACCTTTTAAACAAACAAACGAAAAGTATACACACATACATACATATATATTTATATATATGAACCTACAGATATACACGTATATAGATAGATGGATGGATGCTGAGTTCATCAGCTTTTCATAACTATGACCAAATTTCCAAGATAAACAACTTAAAGGAGGAAAAGTTTCTTTTGGCTCATCGTTTCAGAGGTTTCAGTCCATGCTCCAGTGGTTTAGGCCTTTGCTAGGGCAGAACATCATGGTGGAAGGCCTTGGCTTCATGGCAGACAGGAAGTGAAGAGAGCAAAAGAGGAAGTGGTTAAGAAGCAGATACAGTCCCCAAGTTCACATCCTCACTTCAACTGGGCAAGATCTCCTGTTTCTGTCACCTTCCAATGAGGACACAAACTGTGGTCACATGAATGGAGTGACTCCCTGGTGAAGTCTGAGCCCCATAATCTAGTCAAGTTCTGAAGGCCCATCCTCTGAACAAGTGAGAATTTGGTGGCCATTTTAGATCTGAGCTACGATACATGGAACAATAAATAAATCAGTTCTTTACATCATATCCAACTATATCTCTTCAAAAGCCATATATCTTTATTTGACCAATTAAAGTTAGTGAGAGCAGACATTAATTAGTGTCAGCCCTCTCTGAGAATGAGGAATGGGAAGACTGATACACCCTAGAATATTAGAGATTTCAGGAGTTTCATTGGTTCCCAAATATTTTTCCCACTACTTTTCTAAAAGAATTGAAAAAGCTCCATTAGAAGTGAAATATATTTTTCAAAAGAAACACAAATATTACCCCATGTTTGCAAACCCATCTCGCTTCTGGATATTATGGTGAGCGAGTAACTTTAAGAAGGCAAAAACTTTCAAATACAAGCATGTTTTAAAAGTGTTGCTTATATAACCAGATTCCTCAGTCCTTACTAGACAAAAGGAATGAATGGGCCACATGATTAGCAAGAACTTGAATTTCTTGGGATCTTTTCTTCACCTTCTGGCCAGTGTTCTCCCCAGGTACCACTAGGACTCTCCAGAGGTCTGTCCCAACTGCCCACAAACAGGAACCCTGCTGTCACCAGGTTCCACCCTTGCCCACCTCCCATATGGGCTGCTGCTTCTCTGCAACATACATCCCCAAGGTCTGGATGTCTTCCATGCTTAAGCCACTCCCCTGTTGGTGTGAAATGATGCTGAATATCCCAAGGCAATTTTCCTTCAAGACCTCAATACTCCTGGGAAATTGATTTCTTTAAATTGGTTTTTACTTGCAACCCTTTGCTCAAGCGCAGAAGTGAGTCTACATGGCTGGACTAGAGATGTTTGGGTTTTAAGCGGCAGCCACCGTGCTGAAGTGGAAATCAACCTTCCTTTCTGATCTTGGCCCTTGGTTGCTGTGCCCAAATCCCGGTGAGACGCCTGCCTTCCAGGCCTGCTACCCAGCACGCCTCATGTTGGGCAGAGAGCGTCATTGGCAAGATGTGCCCAGAGCTATCTAAATCTCAGGTAGGGAACAGAGTTGAATCGCTGCTACATTTCTTAATATCAAAAACTAGAAACAAACTGAGTTCTCAGTCAATAATAAAAACAGTGAAGTCAAAGTAATTTGAATATTTAAAATGTTAAATATTAAAATATTACAAATTTGAGAAATATGTAGAAGTGTATAATGTTAAATATAAAAAAATACAATGTACTCTGTTTCTTATATGACCAAGGGTTCTAGAGGCATAAATGAGGGAGAAGAGATACAGAGACTTAAATCTTTGTATAGTATGACTTTTTGAAAACATTTTTAGTAATCACATTTCATATATGCACAGGTTATAGTAATAGACATATATGAAAAATAAGAAAGTATTACAATCATTTACCTTTCAAAATTATGGTATATGGAGCAGAGAAAAATATGTATAGTAACCCACCGAGACTTTAAAAGCACGTGAAAAAAACCCAGTAATATCCCCAGGGAAAGGGAGAGCAGACAGAAATTCGTTATGATATTAAAAGTAATTCAAGGCCATAGACTCAGAGCAATGGCTCAGGGAGAGCAGAAATCTTAACTTAACAAAGGAACAAAAAGGCATCACAGATAATTTGGTCACAGAAGGAAGACATCAAGGGTACATTAGTCCCTTTTTGACTTTGCTTTGGGCTGATTAGACTGTAATATTTGTTACCTCCTTGAGTGCTGTAATGTAATAGCCAGAAGCTAAAACAAATTTCTAAAATTACATTGTATTTTGTGCTTGCTCTGAACTCATTTAGATCTCAGTTATTCAGTGCTTTGATTCTTCCCCACTTAAATAGCCATGCATTTACTGCATCTGTACAAAATATAGCAATTATGTAATTACATCGAATAAACCACAAAGAACAACCACAAAGGTTTGGCTCAACAACAAATGTTCTGATAGGAGTGAGATGTAAATCCCTGCTGATGTATCTGATAACCTGGAAAAATATGCCTTTGCTCATTGCCTTCCAGAGCTATAAGGCTTTCTAGAATCTTTCTGACATTTTAGGGAGAAACCTAAGGTTGGTCCAAGGCTGCTAAAAGCAAGCGTTGTCAAGCCGAAGATAGGTGGTTGTGATGAGATTTCAAAGTGATGCCTATCAGAACACTCTGAAGAAAGCCTTCAGAGCTAAGTAGTCATAATAATGATCTCCGCAACCTCATCCAAAGACCAGAAAAAGATTTGTGTGGTTACCTGTGGATAAGCCATGGATCACTGGGCATAAGAGATGTTTACATTTGAGCCCTACAGAAAGGAGGGGATGATGAGATAACACGGTGACTAGATAACACTGATTTACTGATATAGACCCTTTGATATCCTGAGGTAGTAGGTATATTTCCAGTGTGCTCAGCAAGAACATATTTTCCCACTATCCTACTCCAAGAAACTTTGTGGGAATTCATATGTAATCTATATAAAATATATTTTCTTAGGAGTATTGAATTATAGTTCCTTGAAACCAGATTCACTTTTTTCACCTTTAACATACAGAGTAGGTGTGCAGGAATGGGGTGGGAGGAAAGGAAGGAAGGAGGAGCTGATTTTCTGATGGGTCATGGGAAATTGTGACAAAAGTTTGTAATACTTGTTACCCTTAAGATGCTTTGCCTGGAACCTTCACCAAGGTGCCTTTTTCTCAAATACTTGCCAGCTTCAGTGTTTTCCCAAAAATCCAGTTTACAAATGGAACCAGATTCTAAAGGCAGGCATGGAAGGGACGCATGCTAGTTTATCCCTGCACCAGAGAGTGCTCAGTTGCTTTCATTTTCAATCTGACTTCACACCAGCAAGATCCTTCTACTCAACGCTGTGAAAGAAGTGCGCCGGACACCCTGATCATTAATATTTGAACAAAAGCTGTCACGGCATTTGTTCTATTCTGAGAGGCACCAAGTGGAGATTGTAAACATGTTTGGCATGTCTTAATTGTCCCTTTCCTACAGAAGATCTTTAGAAAGCATGCTGGCAGACTGCCATGTGGAACATTTATTCCTCCAATTTCCCATACAGTAGTTGTTTACCTGTCTCCATGGCAATTCTAACTGTAATGTCTTAGAAGTAGATTAGAAGTGTAGAATCAGGAAAGACCAAAGGCCTTATTGGACCCAACTGCTTGACTGGCTGTCTGAGAATAAAGACATAAGAACAAAACACATGAGAGATTTTTCATATCCATTGCACAGTGGTGGGATGGGTAGTTTAGGTCTTGAATGTTAAATATGATTTTTCCCGGAGAATACATATCATACTCAATAGTTAATCTCTTCAGTGATTGCAGTAATTATTATGCAAACATGTGCTTCAATTTTGAAAACTTGTTTTTCCAGCTGAGACCAGCTTGGATAATAACACTGGTGAAGGTTAACAACTTTAAAGAAATATGCATTTTGATTTCAACTCCCCCAACATTTAAATTTATAAACCAGATTTAAATTGTATTAAAAATATTGAAGGAGCTCACATTAAAAGACAAAGTGTTAGAAAAATAAGATTATTATCAAGACTCAAAGTCACATAGAAACAATTTCTATTCAAAGTTGCAGAATTTTAGGATCTTACTCCTTAAATCAATTTTATAAATGCAGGAATGCCTAAGAAATCCCTGGGGAGACTGCAATGTGTTTGCTTCCCTCTGTATACAGGAAGAGGTACTAAATTTTATTGGGGATTTGTGTATTAGGTATCATTGGGGCTTTATAAATATTGATGTATAATCATTCCAAGAATACAAGAAGGTAGATTTTATTACTTTTATTTGACATATAAGGAAAGTATGTTTCTTAACCACACCAAATAATTTACTTAAGATGAAATGTGTCATGAATGAAAGAACTGAGGTTCTGTCCCAAGTGTTCTTGGACTATAAAATCTGTGGTCTTTTCACCACGTTCTAAATAAAATGTAAGTTTTGAAGACTGGTAAAAGAATGAACTTTATGGAGTCTAACTAGCCCTAAACTAATACAAATTTTATTTCTCAATTCTTATTCCTCATTAATTATGCATATATATGTAGTATATTTGCCTGAAATTTAGACTTGTCAAGTATCATGATCTGGATGGAAAGTTGTAGGAAGCATTAACAAAATGCATTTGTTTAGATCCCTTCCATGGTTCCATTATGCCAATTTGTCCAGTTTCTATAGTTGATCCTGTGACCACTTCCTCATTACACTGATATGGACTACTTCTGATGCACCTGGAAGCAATCTCTCTTCCATAACTAAGCTAGAGGCTGAGCGTATACTGTGAACCAATCTTAATGTGAATTGGGGGAGACAGAGCCACAGATACTTCCCAATACTCCATATCTCGGGTTGCTAAGTACCACCTTTGACAGCACTGTGGCATTCCTTGGGGGAAGCATGCCAACTTCTCCGAGTGTGAGGCCAAGCTGCCATGAATGTGCTCCCTTGGTGTTAACCATAATAACCTGAAGTGAAGTGCAGTTTTGGGAGAAATTTGTAGTGTGTTTGCTGCAGGGAAATGTGGGCAGAAGACAGGAATTCCCTTTCTTGTGACTCTTTTTTCCTCATCAAAAAGAGATGCTCAATTACAGAGAATATTGGAAAGTCCTTACTGAAAAACAGAATAAAGAATAAATAGCAATTATTATTCTGGAGTACCACTATAAAAGAGTACTTCTTGAGAACTGAAATACTTAGTCACCAGAAAATTCCTCCATGAGAAGGTCCCCGATTTGGGCTGCATGGACAATGATAGAGATTCAGTGACTTTATAGCCATTGTAGTTTTCTTAAAATAGTACTTCAGAGAGAAAGCAAATTGATTGTATATGCATCATGCTTAAATGCATGATTCCCACTCAATCTAAGATCATTCAAACTTACACATTAAGTAGACACCCCAAATCGACTATTATACTCTGATGCTGATATTAAATTTTCCTTAATTTAATGTATTCACAAATAATCACTCGTTTTCATCATTTTGGAGGAACTCAGCAGTCTTATTGTTGGCGAATGCTCAGACACTCAGATTTTCAGACAAATTCTCTTTTCCTAACTGTGTTTAGCCTGAGTCTGAGGCTGGAAAATAAGCTACAGACTCTCCTTCTTTCCCTTCTAATTTGTTTATATTTACTGTCTCCGGAGGCATCTGCTTCTTTTAGGACTGTCATTTTGTGGTGATTATTTTCTGCCATGCCCAGGTGCCCTGTAGTATAATATATATACACACACACACACACACACACACACACACACACACACACATATATATATATATATATATATCTCCAAAATGAATTGTCAAGTAGTTTAAACGGAGTCTGTGTGAAGGGCCAAAGGCTAGGATTTCACGTCTGGAGGTGTAGGAAAATGTGTAGAGCTTTCTCGTCAACTTAAAGTACCTCCTCATAGCTCCCTTTGTCACACACAGCTCCCTCACCCTGCACTTTGTCTCTTCCAACTCTAGTAACGTCTCACAGTATGGTTCTTTTTTTGTTTCTCGATCTATTTTCTTTTTCTTGTTTTAGAACTTTCCCTGCCCTTCCTAATAGAAATTCATGGAGACGTCTTCAGGTTTTGAATGAGTAGACGTCCATTCAAGAGAAAAGCAAGAGCCTGGAGAATGGAATGTAAAATTTGAACTGGGAATGAAGTTGATGGCTGAGAAAATGAAAGGGTAAAAAGAGAGCGTCAAGGTGGCACATTGACAGCAACCATAGGAGGTATTACTACTCCCAGAGAGGGCAAGATGTGGGGATTATTAAAATTTAGGGATGTAGCGGGGTGTGGTGACATATGCCTGTAGTCCCAGCATTCTGGGAAGCTGAGATAGGATAACAATTTGGAGCCAACCTGGGCAACTTAGTGGCTTAGTGAGACTTCGTGAGACAATGTCGAAAAATATAAGAAGGAGGTGGGGCTGAGGATGTAGCTCTCTGTGAAGGCCCTGGGTTCAATGCACAGAACCAAAAGAAAATACTGTACTTGGGAACTTGAAGAGGTTTTCTAGGACATAAAGTCTGGCCTCTGAGTTCAGGTGACTGCATGACTGGTGCTGGAGCCGCTGAGGGGCACATAATTAAGCTGGCTCTGCATGCTGAGTTCAGCTAATGCTCCACAAAGAAATCCCACACTGGGACAAAGAAACCTTGCAGACAAGAAGCAGACAATTAGCTCACAGAAAGTGGCCAGGCAGGAGTAAGTCTATTGCTCCTCTTCCTCCATGGTTCTTAGCTTCCTGTAGATCTCTGGGCAGAGCTGACATAGAGCCAGGTAGCAGGGTGGAGATGTGGTTCACACAGCCCCACGTCCACCCTCCTGGGGCAGACTGGACAGGTGTATGCTGGGAGCTGAGGACAGAGACTTCCTGCCCCACCTGGTGTGCTCTTCTGGCCACTGAGCATCCACATACAACCTTAGACACAGGGACCTTCCATTCAACAGCAGCAACATGTACTGTCTGTGCCTAAGGCAATGCAATGTACCTTCATACAAATGAAGACATTGCCTCTCCCCAGAATGGCGAGTCACAGTGTTCAATAGCCAGGTATGCATCTGAGGGCTATGTAAATAACTCCTGCAATTTAATCACAATCCTACCTAAATAGTTACCTGGTGACAATAGTGCAGTTAACCTTCAACAAAACTTGTATAGAACAATAATGTAGAGAAAAGAAGAAAATGATTAGAGCATGATACTATAGACACACACACATGCACACACATACACCCGCACATGCGTGTGCAAACGTACGCCCTAAAACTCAGAAGCATGGAAGAACATCTGCTATCTTTAATTCTGCAGTCTAGCCTGGAGGCCACAGCAGATTTCTATGTTTCTTCTTCCAACGCCCATTCTCTACTCCCTTTATTTTCAGCTCAGCTGTTTAGGGTATACATACTCATTTCTGAAGGACCTGAAGCCTTAGTGGGTTCATCTCTGGTTTTGTGTTGCTGCGGTTTTCCATTAGTTTATGATTAGACCTGAAAGCATAAGACATATCCCAAAGAACCATCAAGGCACTGACATTGTCTTTCTGCCTCCTTTGTGTTGCAGCAGCCAAAGTCCACCACAGCTACGGGACCAGTGGCCAGAGTCAGTAGAGTAACTCCCTTTTCTGTCTCTTGGTTCAGAGGTGAAGGGCAAAGACAGCAAAGTGGCAGTCTACCTTCTGCTTGAGAAATAAAACCTCCAAATCAGCGACTTTCGATTTTATAGGATTAAATAAATAATTATTAGTAGGTTACTGGAGTCACTCTGATTTCCATCCCTTGGTTTCCAGACCCATATATAGTAACTAGGGGGGAGGCAGTGCCACCGAATGCTCCTGACATAAATCATGTCCTGCATCCTGTAAAAGAGGGCCCCATCCCTTTCAAGGAGGTGGCTTCCAACTGGTGGCATTACATAGTTTTCAATGTGGCCTTTTATCTTTCCAGTAAGCCAAATGCTTCAGAATGTGATAAGATCAATTAGTCCCATGGGTACAAGTCAACAGCTTCTATCTTTTGCTGTGAAATGTGGATCTTTTTCTGAGAACATGTGTAGAATAACTAGATAAATGAAAAAGGTCTTTAAATCCATCAGTTGTGGTTCTGGGAAAAACATAATGTGCACTAGAGAAAATTAATGCCCAGAGTATGTGTCTGTCCCAGTGAAGACAACATGTAGCCCTGTACTCCAAAGTGTGGAGAGACCACGGATTCGGTCCACTACCAGCCGTAGAGCTAGTCCCTCTAAGCAGTGATGCTGATGGCTTTGAGTGCTGGTCTCTGGTGTCTGCAGGCTGAGCACCTAGCCTTGGTGAGTCCATGCATGTCGCTGATTGCTCCATCCCCACCAGTGCTGCCCCTTTGCAGAATGGCCCATTTAGCATGTGTGCTGGTAGTTATGATGAGAGGTTGACCGACATCCATAGAATGTGCCACAGTGCCCATGTTTTTCATGGATTTCTTTGGTGAGTATTCACACATAACAGGAACGTTATTATACTCTGTGCCTATTCTGAGAGTTCCAGCTATAGGCCTTCTCCCCAGACTTCTTTGTAACTGTAGATTTTCCTTCTAAGGCCAGAACCATGCAGCCATACCATTTTCAAGGTCCACAACTCAGTGTAGACACGTTTGTTTAATTATGTCCAAGCCCAGAGAAGATGGACAGCCAAAGTGGCAGCCTCAAAGCTAATAGACTTTGCCTAAGTAAACAGAGGAATCAAACTGTCAGGCATTATGCCTCTTCATTTTTAGTGGTGTATGGTTTAAGATGCAGCAACTTGTCTTTCACTTTTGAGCGCTACTTTGAGATTTTACAAACACCTGGACCCAAGGTGGCTGGTCTATTATATTTTATTGGGTTTATCTCCCATTCTCAAGTCTGCATATGAGGAATTATCTAAAATATTTCTTACTGAATATACATTAAATCTAAGCAGAAAAATGCTATCAATATCAAAATGACCATGAAAGGTAAGCATTTTAAATCAATTTAGAATATGGAAGAAACCATGACTACACAACTAAAGACATTCATGAAAAAGGACTTCCAGAAAGGAACAAAATGATAGGATAAGCATGTTCCAAGTGAGGGAAGTATTTTGAGGGGGATTAAAGGTAATGTGCCTTGTACTATAATTTAAAAAAAGTTAAACATTCACTATAGTGTTTGTTCACATTGCATAATTAAATGTTAAACACTGGTTAAGTCCAAATGTGAGTCATAAAAATAAGGAAATGCTAGAGTCAGTTCTAGCTTTAACTTAACCTAGTAAATATAGAATCTTTCAAAATTGCACTTATATTAATAAATGTTATTTGCTATAGTTTTGTATTCCACCCTCCTTGTTGTAACTCCCCATTATAATTAATATTTTCCCTAGGTTTGTAATCAAGGTAATTTGCAAATTCTTCTGTCATTCCATATAAGCTCTTTGCCTCTGGGTCAGATTTTGTACTTGACACTGGAGTATGCTGAGATTAGCTTCCGTGTATAAGTCAGATACAGTGGCAACAGGTTAATCTTGAGTAAAATGGCTATCTGCTTCCAAGGCAGCAAACTGGCCCTGGTCAGATGCTTGCAGAATAACTAGGCTCACAGACGAAAGCTCTGTCTTTTCAGACACAGGTAGGCAGTTGGATTCCATTTACAGAGGAGTCTAGTAGTCTCAGCTTTCTCAAGTCCCAATTGATGAGTCTCTTCCAGTTTCTGAGGCCCACTGTTGCCCATCAGTGCCTTAATTTGCTGATGAGGAAGCTGCTGAGGTTGTGATTTCTACATGTTATGTAATTCTGGAATCTGCACACTTAGTTTTCTGAGTATGTCTTTTTTGAAATACTAATGGCATAGCTACAAAAAAATTATAGATGCAGTTAGTGTTGTCATGGAAGCTTCGTGGTTCTCTTACCATAACTGGAACTGAGGGTTTAAAGACCTGTTTTTATAACTTCCATCCTGCAAGCACAGGCTTCACTCAACAGCAGGAAGCTAATGAGGATGTGTGAACAGTCATGATACCGTCCAGGTTACGACGACTTCTTCCTATGGTTATTGTGAGGACTGGATAAGTAAGTTCTCATAAGACTCCATTGCACATCACAGTCTTTGTAGACATCACTACTCCCTTAACAGTAGGGTACAATAGTCACTTGGGTCCCAAGGCTCTTGCTTCAGTAGACTCTATTACCATCAACCACAGGTGGTGATTTGATTAATTGCAGTGCAAAGATGCCATGAACAATTAGCTCCCATTTCCCCTTGGCAAGGAGCTCAATCCTGTGTTCAATTTCAAAGACATGACCAAACTAATCCCAAAATAACTTGGAGGACTGGTTTTCTAAAATGACCCCTGGAGCCAAATTCTGAGAAAAGAGATTATCGGGAAACAGACACAACACTAGCTGTTTGAACCAAGCAAATTTAATGTAAAGAATTATTAACTAGTTGTAAAGTTGTTAAGTGGATTATGGAAAGCATGAGAGAGAGAGAGAGAGAGAGAGAGAGATTCTAGGGTCTCCATGATATCACTTTCACAATGTAGTTACCATCCAAAGGGAGGAGAGGACAAAGAGAAAAGGTGGGAATTATCAAAACTTGCTGTGTGGCAGACTGAGGTATTGAGGAGGAGGTGCTGGTGTTTCTGAGTGTGGAGAGAGAGTACTGCAAACTGGGGACCTGTGGCTTTGGAGAGGGTGTACCAGTTGGTGCTAGGGTTGCTGGGTGGGGGTCAGGATAAAGCTGGTTGTACAAGTGTAGGAAAACCTACAAACTAGTTTCAGCTATTGTGGTGGGAGTGCACGCGCACACACACACACACACACATGCACACACACATGTGCGATGGTGGGTGAAAAAAACAGCTCCGTAATGGTGCTCACATTTACTCTGCTCAGGAGAATTCAGTATGGATAGAGTTGCTTCTTCCTCCCCAGGCCTTGTAGCACTAGCAGAGCCAAACAGGCAGCGGCTGGCAAAACAGAAATGCAGTTTGCAGAGCTCAGCCTTAGCATCACAAAGCAGATAGAAGAGTGGGCTTAGATCTGGAGACAATGACTTTATAGCTGATGAAGATATACTCTAGCTCTACTCTTATTCCCCTTACTTTATAAATTCAAGGTGAAGATCTGCTTAGGAGGTAGACAAAGGAAGAGAAAATACAGCAATATAGGGATCTGTTTGCTATGGTTGGGATCATAAATGTCCCCCAAAGACCCATGTGTTAAAAGCTTGATCTCCAGCGTTGCAGTAGTGGGAGGTGTGGAAACAGTAAGAGGTGGGGCCTAGCAGGAGACTTTAGGTCATTGACGGTGTGGACTCAAAGGCATTGTGGGACCCTGCCCCTCCCTCCTCACTCTCATTCCCACACTTGAGGTTGGTGGCTTGGTTGCTACTTGTTCCCACCATGATGAGCCACCATGGGTCCAAAAGCAACAGGGCCAACAGATTGTGAACTTACACCTCTAAAAAAAGCAGGCCAAATAGACCTTTTGTCTTTATAAATTGATTTTCTCCAGTACATGTTTAAGTAATAAAGAGATAACTATTTTAAATACATTCAGTATAATCATGTGGTTTTTTATTCCAGAGGTATTTGACATGGTGGACAGCTTGAATCTCTTCTGGCTTTTGCGGTATCCCTATTTCTGGCTTCCCTGCAACTTCTCTGACTGCTCTATCTCCGTCTTGTTCAAAGACTCTTGGTTTCAACATTTGCCCCCAAATCTATTCTTCTTCATGTATTTTCCATTTCAATAAAAAGTAGTTCCAAGTAGTTACTCCAGCTAGAAACTGAAGAGTCACTGCACCTCATGGTCCTATCCAGCCTGTCCAGTGGATGCCAAACCCTGTGTGTTCTGCCCTCTAATCAGTTCTCACACATCTCTCACTTCCTTCCCCTAACTTGACCAAGGTCCTCATCACCACTGATCAACCTCCTTCCCTCTTTCCCTTAAAATAAGACCAAGCTGGAAAATAACCAGCCTTGAAAACTAGAGATCTATTGCAATTATACCATGGATGGTCCCTATAGATACCCATAAGCCTTTTTACTGACTTCTGCGTGGAAATGATATAGCATCAAAGTTTTCCTTAATTCACAAATTAAAGTTGTTCATCAATCTGAACTCTGTTTTGGAAATACTGTAACCATCTTTTTCCAATACTGTTTATTGAGCAACATATGCATCAGGCAGGACTCTGGGCACTGAGGAAAGTTTTGCTAAACCCTATTGTGGCTCTTTCCACTCTTTTTGTTTTTTGATACCGGGGATCGAGCTCAGGTCCTTGCGCTTGTGCAGCAGGCGGCAAACCCACTGAGCTAAATCTGGTATAAAGTTATTATAGTGAAGGAAGTGGAAAAGAAATGACTGGAGGAAGAGGGAAGACAAGCCTAGTAGCTTTACCTTGACAAATTTCTTCTTTATTCATCTGGTTTTTAAAGAGAAACTCTATACTATCTCTCAAGCCTATTTCAAATGCCAGAGTTCCACAAAGGCTCCAATGATCCTGTCATTGAAATGAATAATTTCCCAGGAATTGTGGCATCATTGCACTTTATGTCTGTCTCATGCCTTCTGCCCTCATCTCCTGCTGAGGACGGCTGTTTTGTCTGCTTCTTCCAGCAGCCTGTGCCTTGTGTGAGGCAGGAAGATGCTGCGCCTCTTCACACCCTTGCCGTAAGAAGTGTAGCTCAAGGTAGAGCATGGTGACCCAATAACTGCGTTTTCACTGTGATCTTACCTGATACTCATGTTTTTTTCACTCTCACTCTTTCATTTACCAAAATAGTTGTATCACAGTCAACAGAATCAAAACCATCGTCATCACACAGGCATAAACATTGTTATGATTAGAGAAGTTGTAAAAAGAAGTTGAAGAGTGAGTTTCTTTCCTTAAATTTAATGAGAAGAAAATATGACCAACAAAATCACTTATCTTTAAAACTTCTGGAGTGAAGGTAGAGAAATGCCTTAAAAAAGCACCACATATTTCTGAAACCTCAATTTCCTGTGAGTCATCCTTAGGGAAATACAATATGAAAAGAATCAGTACACCATCCAGATGGGAAGGTTCCTTGAAAAATCCTCAGAGTTGCATGAGAGAGTCTCTGGAATTCAATTGTTTGTGATTTATTAATCTATACTGAGTCTGGATAAAACAATGCATGCTCCATTCTGGTCCTTCTCTCTCTTCCTCCAAGTGCTCTTATTTTAAGTGTTTATTGTAACTTTGTCCAAGTGAGGGGGATTTCTGGAGTTTACAGAATTCTGTAGCAGTTATGAGAACTTTCTTGGAGTTGATTCTTTAAGTGATTTGCTTGAATAGGAATAGATAGATATTCAGTATTATTGGTTTATTCAGTGAATAACTTAGATAATACCAAGGAGAAGCAATGCATCATGGAGATAGAGTTCAATTTCATGGATTTGAATTCTAATTTTGCTATTTATGAACTATGTGACTGTGGGCTTGTACTTAACCTCTTTGTGCCTCCGTTCCCTAAACTTGATATAAATTTCTACCATTAGATTAATACATATCAGTTTTTAGAACAGTATGGATATAACAATGTCTTAGATATCATTATTTTCAAAATAAAAATTCTTATTTTTCCAAATTTACCCAAGGATGCTCCTTCATTCCTCTCCAACAAATACTGAGGAACTATTGGATACCAAACAGTTCTCTATGTGCTGGGGGAAAAAGGTAAGCAAAACAGAAAACTTTGCTTCATGAGTCGGAGTCTTTGTCTGTGATGGGGACCCAGAAAATACATTGAACTCCAACATAATGCCTGAGAGCAATAACTGATAAGCACAATGGTGGAGCAAGAGATAGTGAACAAGCCTGTTGGAAGTGCAAAGAGTAACAATATATATGGAAATGTGAGCTGAACTAAAGTCAATAATTGTTTTCTATTTCAGAATATATGTAAACTTACACCAAGTAAGTGTGCATCTAAACTTTGACACTTGGCTTTGTTGATTTCCATTTGTCTTTTGGTATCTGGAAGCTCAGATTTCCACAAAGCAGAGCTGGCCAGGAAAGAAGAGATCTGGGAGCCTTGAAACATTCTCCAGGATGTTCAGGGAATCCCCAGAGCTGGGGAGCCATGGCAGAGGGAAGGTCATCTCTGCTCAGAATGACAGGGCTCTGCCTAGGTAGTGACAGTAACAGTAGTGCTTACAGATGTGGAGACACCAAGGGACCTGCCTTGGCTTTGTAAGACACAAAGTAGTAATTTAGCACCTACCTCATGGGCTGGGAAGGAGATGAAAGCTGGTGAATAAAATGAAGGGTTCACTGCTCAGCCCCATTGCAGCCACACTCTAAAGTTGGTGCTATCTCCACTAGGCAGACCAATGAGCCCACACATCAGTGTTGGCATCAAGGAAGACTTGAGGCCTGGTTGAGAGTGCCTGGGTATGGTGATGAGAGCTGCAAGAAGATACAGGGTCTATCAGGATGGAAAAAGTCCCAGGAACTGGAAGAGTGAATGGGCTTGGTGTTGAAGCAGGACTGCAAGAAGATACAGGGTCTATCAGGATGGAAAAAGTCTCACGAACTGGAAGAGTGAATGGGCTTGGTGTTGAAGCAGAACTGCAAGATTGTGGAGGAAATGCATCAGGAAGGTGGAGATTCCAGGATATACACTAAGGAGAGCAGCTCAGTAAAAAGACCAGAATTTTTGTATTTGCCAGGTGGAGCAGGAAGACGTGTTGAGATCAAAAGGTCAATGGCATGATGGTATTGAAAAAATATATGTATTATAGATGGATTAGTGTTATTGGCTATAACTTAGCATTCATAATCTTTAATACTTAAGATTCCTGGTTCTTAATATTTGTTTTTCTTAAAATATTTTTTTTTTTGCAATTCTGGGGATCAAAGCAAGGGTCTTGTGCACATGAAGGGAAGTGCTCTCTGCCACTGAATCACTCCTGAGCATCTCATCTTTACTATTTAAATACCAATAGATACCAAGTGTCAACCCCTCTAAGGATTTTTATTGGATTAAGAGGTAGACACTCTAGATCATCGACCAGCCAGCAGGCCATGTGGAACCCTGCTCTATCCCAAGACCTGCCCACCAGTGACCAGCTTAGCTGCGTGGGTGCCTGTAGCCCCCCCACCCCTGGCTGTGTTGCTACCTGGTTCGACACTACAGAGGCACAGGAAGGGGGGGGCTCATAAAGGCCACTGTCCTGAGCTCCAGAAGATAGAGCAGAAGTGAAGCCCACTGGAAAAGTGAAAAGAATCTCTGCAATAAAGGCACACCAGACCACCGTACTTGGTAAGTTGGAGGGATCATCACCTCCCGTTGGAACCTGGACTATCTTCAGGGGAAGGGCAGCTGGAACCTGCAGTAGAACCTTGCAGAGTTGAACCCTACAGGAGGACATGGAGCTCAACTTGGGACTTGCAGCCAGCAATCTGCCTGAATCTCATGGGTCTGCAACTGTCTTGCTGAGACTCATTGACTTATACCTGCACACTGCTGCCCACATTGTCTATTGTGACAACAGAGACATACCCTGAAGGAGGCCCTTCATTTTTATTTTTTATTAGTTACTTTCAAAAAGTTTTTTGCTCTTATTTTTAATTTTTTCTACTCTTTTCAAATTTTTATTTTTCTCTTCTTTTTTTCTTTCTTTTCCCTTCTCTCTCTCTCTCTCTCTCTCTCTCTCTCTCTCTCTCTCTCTCTCTCTCTCTCTCTCTCTCTCTCTCTCACTGTCCCACATTATTCTTCATCACCCTTTTTGTTCCTCTTCTGGCCCTAATTCAGATTTCTTCTTTATTTTGTTTTCTTCTCTTTTTCCTTGTCTTGATTGTCATTAGTTTTAAAGGAAAGTAAATACAGTTTCTAGCCTCCCTATTGTTGTAAAGTTATTCTGTTTTTGTCTTTGTTCTTTCAATTTGTCTTTTCCTCTTCAACAGTTTCTTAGAGTTTGCATGATCTTCCTGTGTCCTCTGGCCTCACTGCTAATCTTCCACTATCCTTCTACCTATCTATCCCCCCTTCCCCAATTCCTTCTAACTCCCCATCCTGAAGGGTAAACTTGCTATATTGAAGAGTTTATTCACTACAAACATATGTTGGGATGGTCCTCAATTTTGATTTAATTTGCAGAGTTAAAGGTAATAGATTAATAACTACCACAAATTATAATTTTCTAAGCTGTACTTGATGCTATAGTGTTACTGATTGTATCACTTTTGCTAAGGTGTTGTGATTGATCTAATCAGTTTTCTTTCCTGGTATAATGAAAATGGGACAGGCTTAAAGTCATTAGAGACTCAAAACCTCAAGACCAGCTATATATGGAAGACACCTCTAAGCAGAAGTCATTCCATAAGGGTTCTAAATACAAGCAACAAAGATACTTACAATAAGCAATTTCAAAATATCAACCCAGGAATTAAACCAAGGACAATGACAAAAACAAAAATGAGAAGACACTTAAGCAAGGCACAAACTCAGACTTCCACCACACCAAAGGCAAATTCAGGGGAAACAAGGTGGAAAAGTCTGATAATCAACCACCTGGACACCCTGAACTGATAGCACAGGAAGTAACAAAACAGATGAATGAGGTTCTAGAAAAATTGAAAACAGAAATAATTTCCCAGATAACCACAGAGATGGTGAGCAGAGTGAAAGACATGATTAGAGGCTCTAGAACAACAACAGATAAAAAAAAATAGATAAGCTCAGAAACATGCTGGAAGCCATGAATGCCCAGTGTAAGAAAGAAATGGAAACCATGAAACAGATTCAAACAGATATCCAGGAGATTAAAAACTCCACTGAAAGTATTCACAGCAGACTAAGGGAATGTGAAGATAGAATATCAGATGTAGAAGACAGGATTGCAGTTAGTGACCATGAAAACAGAGATTTCTTAAAAATAGTAAGGGACCATGAATAAGCAATCTAGCAGCTGCTAGATGATGCAAAGAAGAAAAACAAAAGACTGATAGGAGGCCATGAATAAGCAGGAGAAAGTACAATTGACATAAAAAGAACCTGTTCACAGAAGTAATAATAGAAAACTTCCCAGACAGAGGTAGAGAATTGGACATACAAATAAGTGAGGCATATAGAACTCCAACTATGAACAATCAAAAAATATCTACACCTAGACATATAATAGTCAAGATCCTAGAAACCCAATAGAAGAACAAAATCCTACAAGAAGTTAAAGAAAAGAAACAAATCACCTACAACGGAAAACCCATCAGAATCACAGTAGACTTCTCAACACAAACCCTCAAGTCAAGGAGAGCCTGGAGTGAAGTATTTCAAGCCCTAAAAGAAAATAACTTCCAACCTAGACTGTTGTATCCTGCAAAATTATCTTTAAAAATCAATGAGGAAATCAGATACTTCCACAACAAAGAACACCTGAGAAATTTCATGAACACCAAACCAGCACTCCAAACAATTCTAAACAATATCCTACAAAAAGACAATCAAGGTCACAACTCCATGAGGCCCAACAGAGGGAAACCACAAGGCAAGGCAAGAAACTAAAGGTAAAGGGGGGAAAAAAAGAAATGAAAGAGCCAACAACAGTAAAATATCATGACAAGGATGAATCAGTATCTATCAATTATAACCATCAATGTTAATGGCCTCAATTCACCAATCAAAAGAAATAGACTGGCAGCATGGATTAAGAAGCAAAATCCAGCAATCTGTTGTATACAAGAACCACACCTAACTCAAAAAGAAATTCATAGACTGAAAGTAAAAGGATGGAAAACAGTTCTCCACATGACAGGAGCCTGGAAATAAGCAGGGGTAGCAATCTTATTTGCACGCAAAGTAGATTTCAAACCAAAACTAAGAGAGACAAAGATGATCACTACATCCTTGTGAGGGGAACAATCCAAGAGGAAGAGATGACAATCATAAATATATATACACCAAATACGAATGCCCCCAACTATACAAAACAAATATTAATGGACATGAAAAACCAAATAAGCACTAATACAATTGTAGTGGGGGACCTCAATACCCCACTATCACAAATAGGCAGATCATCTAGACAAAAAAATCAACAATTAAATTCTAGAACTGAACCAAGCTTTTGATCAAATGTACTTAACAGATGTCTACAGAGTGTTCCACCCTTCAAAATCAGGATATACATTCTTTTTCAGCTGCACATGGGTCATTCTCCAAAATAGTCCACATGTTCGCTCATAGGACATGTTTAAGTAAATATAAAAGAATTGAAGTTACTGCCTGTATGTTATTAGACCATAATGCAATAAAATTTGAGATCAATAGCATAAGAAACTGCAAAACCCAAACAAACACATGGAAATTGAATGACACTCTCTTGATCAACCAATGGGTCACAGAGTAAATTAAAGAAGAAATTAGACAGTTTCTACAAGTAAATGATAATGCCAGTACAACATACAGGAATCTATGGGACACAATGAAAGCAGTTCTATGAGGGAAATTCATAGCAGTGAATGCCCATACTAGGAAAACAGAGAGAGCTCAAATAAACAACCTAATGTTGAACCTCAAGCTCCTATAAAAAGAAGAGCATGACAAACCCAAAGCTCATACAAGAGAGGAAATTATAAAGATTAGAGCAGAAGTCAATGCGATGGAGGCTAAGAGAACAATGAAAAAAAAAAAAACCATCAATGAATCAAAGAGTTGGTTTCTTGAAAGAATAAATAAACTTGATAAACCTTTAGCCAGCCTTATCAAAAAAAGGAAAGAAAAGGAATAAATCCATGCAATTAAGAATGAAAAAGGTGAAGTCACAACAGAACCAGCAGAAATCCAGAGCATCATCAATACCTACTTCGAGAACCTGTTCTCTAATAAAATGGAAAACACAGAAGAAATGGACAGATTCTTAGATACATATGAATTGCCAAAGTTAAATGAAGAAGTTATAGAAATTCTAAACATCCCAATTACAATGAGTGAAATTGAAAATGTAATGCAAAATTTACCAACAAAGAAAAGCCCAGGTCCTGATGGCTTCACTGCTGAATTCTACAAGACATTTAAAGAAGAACTATTGCTCTTTAAACTCATCAAGGAAATTGAAAGGGAAGCAATACTTCCAAATTCATTCCTGGAAGCAAATGTTACTTTGATTCCAAAACCAGGGAAAGACCCAACCAAAAAAGAGAACTGCAGGCCAATCTCTCTCATGAACATAGATGCAAAAATCCTCAACAAGATACTAGTAAACAGAATACAGAGGGTCATCAAGAAAATCATACACCCTGACCGAGTCAGATTTATCCTGGGGAATGCAAGGATGGTTCAACATATATAAATCAATAAATGTGATACACTATATTAACAGAGCCAAGGAAAAAAAACCCATATGATCATTATATTAACAGAGCCAAGAACAAAAAACATATGATCATCACAATAGATGCAGAAAAAGCATTCCACAAAATCCAACACCCATTCATGATAAGAACCCTATAAAAAATTGGAATAGAAGGCCTTTATCTCAACCTGATTAAGGCTACCTATATGAAAAACAAACAGCCAACATCATACTAAATGATCAAAAACTGAAAACTTCCATGCTAAAATCAGGAACAAGATAAGGATGCCCACTATCACCACTCCTGTTCAATATAGTTCTGGAAACATTAGCCACAGCAATTAGAAAAGAGAAAGAAATAAAAGGAATAAAGATAGGAAAGGAAGAAGTTAAACTGTCATTATTTGCTGACGATATGATACTTTACTTAGAAGACCCAAAAAACTCCGCCAAAAGACTTCTAGACTTAACTGACAGATTCAGTAGTATAGCTGCATAAAAAGTCAACACTCAAAAAATAATAGCCTTCTTACACAAATAATAGACTCACTGAGAGAGAAATTAGGGAAACAATTTCTTTCACAATAGTATCCAAAAAAATGAAATATCTATGAATCAATCTAACAAAGGACGCAGAAGACCTCTACACAGAAAACTCCAGCACTCTAAGAAAAGAGATAGAAGAGGTTATAAGAAAATGGAAAGACATCCCTTGTTCTTGGGTAGAAAGAACCAATATAGTGAAAATGACCATACTTCCAAAACTACTACATAGATTTAATGCAATGCCAATTGAAATTCCAACAGTATACTTCACAGAACTAGAGAAAACAATCCAAAAATTCATTTGGAACCAGAAGAGACCTAGAATAGCAAAAGCAATTCTAGGCAACAGAGGCATGGCAGGGGTTATCACAATCCCCAACTTGAAACTATACTACAAAGCTACTGTGATAAAAACAGGATGGTAATGGCAAAGAAACAGACCCTAGGATCAGTGGACTAGATTAGAAGATGTAGAAACAACTCCAGACATACCTCAGCTTTGACAAAGGCGCCAAAGCCAAAGCCACCCTCACTGGAGGAAAGATACACCATTTAATAAATAGTGTTGGAAAAACTGGATTTCAACCTGCCAAACATTAAAACTAGACCCATATGTATCATCATGCACTAAACTAAGATCAAAGTGGATTAAAGATCTGAATATTAAAACAGAAACACTAAACTTTCTGGAAGATATGTTAGGTGGAACTCTTGAAGACATTGGCATAGGAAAAGACTTTATGAACAAAACCTCAGTAGCAAGGGAACTAACACCAAGAATCAACAACTGGGATATCATCTTATTCAAAAGCTTCTGCATTGCAAAAGAAACCACCAACAGAGCTAAGAGACAACCTACAATATGGGAAAAAATTTTTAGCAGCTGTTCCTCAGACAAAGGACTACTATCTAGAATATATAAAGAACTTGAAAAAAATCAGACCCCCCAAATTCAAAGACCCAATTCAAAACTGAGCATCTGAAATGAACAGACATTTCTCAGACAAAGAAGTAAAAACAGCAAATAAATACTTGAAAAAATGTTCAACATCATTGGTCATTTGAGAGATGCAAATGAAAACAACACTGAGATTCCACCTCACCCCACAAAGAATGGCTGCTATCAAGATATCAACCAATAACAAATGCTGGCAGGGGTGTGGGGAGAAAGGAACCCTTCTCCATTGTTGGTGGGAGTGCAGACTGGTGCAACCACTGTGGAAGTCAGTATGGAGATACCTCAAAGAACTAGGGCTAGAGGTCCCATTTGACCCAGCTATTCCCCTGCTGGGTATGTTCCCAAAAGAATTGAAAGAATCATACCACAGAGATATATGTGGCCCCATGTTTATAGCGGCACAGTTTGTAATAGCTAAAGCTTGGAAACAGCCCAAGTGCCCATCAGCTGGAAACTGGATAAAGAAGATGTGGTTTTTAAAAAATGAAATGAAATACTACTCAGCCATGAAGAATGAGAAACTAGAGACATTTATAGCTAAATGGTTTCATATTGAGAACATAGTCTTAAGTGAAATACATAGGACACACATGTGTAAATACCAAATCTTTTCTCTAGTGTGAGAAACTGAAAGTGTAAATAAGGATTAAAATGATTAAAACGAATAATTGATAGTTTGAAATAGGAAGGAAAGGTCCAAAGGGGTAGGGAAAGTGGGAGGGGAAGGGGAAAGGAAAGAAGGGAAAGGAAAAATTATGAGAAAAGGAAAAAATGTAAACAAAGATTTTGTAAATAGGGAAGGGTGGAGGTGGTGAAGGGAGGACAGTGAATAGGGAAAAAATAAGAACCAAGATATATCATGTACAGGTACAAATACCCAGTAATAAATGTAAACATATTGTATACCTAAAATGTAACAATAAAAGAATTTAACCAAAAAAAAGAGGTAGATGCTCTAGTAGAATGGCAAGCTTGCATGCAAACTCAATCAATATGACATTAGACCAGTCATTTTATTTTTTTCAGAATTCCTACCTACAAAGTTCATACCATTCTTGCCTGTGTAGTGCTTATAAAATTGTTATTAACACAACATAAATTAATATTCTTGAATATGAAATGTTAGCATGAGAAGTAATTTTGTTGTGTTCTTGTTCACTTGCAGGTGAGATTTTTTGTAAATTGGTTCTATAAACTAATTCACTTCACACTAGAGTTACTGTTACGGGATAATTGTGGTTCTTTGGTTAAGTTTTTGGCCCTTGTAGAAATGAACAGTTGCTCTAACTCATCGGCTTCTCCCCATTAACTGTGTGTGTTATCTTTATGCAAATGTAAATACCTGTGTCTCAAGTGCAGATCACTGAAACATTTTGTCCAACTGTGTACACATGGAAGGCGACTTCTGTGGGAGTAGTGACGAACGCAGCTTGGCTAGGAATTCTGGGGTGGACTGGACAGTTCCGTAGTGAAGGCTCCCAGGACTCCTTGTGTGGTGGTGATCAGAGTGGAGCCAACTGCAGAGGTGGTCCAGACTGCGGGTGAGAGACACCCATAGTCCTCTGCAGTGCGGAGCAAAGGCAGCTGCCTCAAGCTAGTGACCAGAGCCTGCTCAGGGGAGACATAGGAGGATTAGCAACTAGGGGAAAGAATCTGACTTTTCCTTGGGCTCAGTGTGCAATATCATGAATGCTACTTCCTTCTTTCTCCACTCATTTGCAAATACTCTTGCCATTATGAACATGTTATGTTTGTTTTTTACTTTAAAAGGACTGGAAGGCAAGAGACGTTCAGTTTTCCAATGTCATTGCTTGAAGACACTAGATTTAGGGCTCAGCAATATCAGGAATCAGAAGGATCAGGCAGACAGGTTAGATGCTCTAGACACTGAGTGAATGAAAGTGCTAGAAGACTTGAGTATTTTGAAACATAAGAATAAAGTTATTTCTGAAATGTGGATGTTGAAATCCGAAGTCCGTAATTGGTAGGGAGTCCTCCAGGCTTCTTGCTAGTCGATGGACCTGAACAGTCCATGAGATGAAGCCTTCAGACTCATAGACTTCTCTTCATTTTATTTTATCAGACTCGTCTACGCTTGGTGGCTTGAAGTGTTATTGCACACGTCCGCAGAAACATCAGAAATGCCCACAGCATAATCTTTCCCTGATCAGAATTCCACCCAAATTAAAACCAGTGTGTAGTGTTTTTTTCCAACCAAGATTAACTTTACAACTGTGTTGTCCAGATGTACAAGGCCTCTGATGGTTTGTTTATGAATAGCACACAAGTGCTGCTTTGGAAAACAGAGAAGCTGTAGTTTTGGCAGTTGACTGTCAATGCACTTGGGTAGTTGTTTGCAGAACCTTTACTGGAAATGTTAACTCAGAGGATGGCTTTGTTTGGTTCTCTGCCAATCAACATCCTGCTGAATCTCAGAACCTTTTACACAATTTGCTTTTCTATCACGTTCTGTTGTGATACAGCTGTGGCTCTGGGGAGTGTGTGGCATTTCAAATTGAAATGAAATGAAATAAGAGTGGTGTGTCCAAGTTGGTTAATTATGATTCTGTACATGGTTCCCAAAGACTATGATTTTCTTGCAAAGTAAGAAAAGGAACATGTATTTTACCACTACAAGTTTTTGCTGTTGATATATTTTCACACTACATCAAAACGTTAAGAGTCATCTTGTTATTTTATTTGGTCATATCTTCAATGAAATGTAATAAAAATGAATAATCAGGTATGACTTTGTAATGTCTAAAATTCCAGTAGAATTAGACTTTAGAAGTCAAACCAAGTCTGTATCTTCTGCAAAGAAAGTCTAAGTGTCCCATTAACTAATACACGCAAGCTTCTCTTGAGCTGATTTCCTGTGTCTTAAATCAAATAGCCGTAACTGAATACCATAGACCAGATGGCTTACACAGGAATTTATTTTCTCACAGTTCTGGAGGAGAGAGACCCATGCTCCAGATGCCAGCAGAGGTGTGTTTTGGTCATGGCTCTCTTGGGGACCAGTGGGTGGCTGTCATACAGCGAGGGTGGATGTGAGACTGTAGAAGTGTCAGTGGAGGGGGACATGGGAAGAACCTCTCTGGAGTCATTTCATATAAAGGCACTAATCCCACTGTGAGGGCCCCACTCTTATGTCTTTCGCTAAACTTCATTTATCTCCCTAAAGCCGCATCTCCAAATACCCATTGCAGTGAAGGTTATGGGTTCAACATACAAGTTTGGTGGGGATGTAATTTAATCCACAGCAGCTGCTTTGTCACCATGCATACAAACCAAGGCTTCACCCCTATGAACATAAAGACTATCCAGTCTTCTAACTTTTTAGTTAGATATGAGATTCTTAACTGAAACTGTCTTTATTTCACTTTAATTTAAATGATAGAAAGTATATAGCCTCCATCTTGGAGAAAGAGGCTAGCAAGGTAAGAAAATAGAACATTAATTATGAATGGACTCAAAACAGGTGAGGAGTAAAATAAACAAAAATATGATACTTCCATTTCAGAATGTTTGAGTCATTAATGTAAGCAAAGCAAAACCATTTGGGTGTTTGGGAGCTGAAGCAGTCATCTGAAGAACTAATAAATAGGTGATAGTAGGAAGATTCTTAGCTCCATGGTGAGTGGGACTTCTAATTTATGAGGTTTATTCCCAGGTTAGTAGGTTGTGGTTTACATCACTTGGAGGCCTCAGCCTAGTTGTCACTCTGGAAGCAGGCCACCTGCACAGGCTGCAGGGAGGGTCCTCAACTGCAATCTGTAGACTCCACCTGCCATCTCTTCAGCGCCCTCCTCCAGCCAGGCAGTGGGCATGGAAAGAGCATGTTTCAACAGGCCAAATCGGTCCCATCTGGGTTGGCCAGTCCTTGAATTTTCCTAAAAGCCATTCTGCAGATCAAAGCTGTTGATAGTACTATTTGTACAATTCTTTGGCTTTCTTCCAGGAAATAGTTAAGGATCTGAGATTGGCAGATATTTCCAAGGCATTGAGATGCATGATTGTTCACATCTCAAAAGATGCCTGAGCCAAATTGCTCTTGTGGAAGCAAATGCTTCCATGTCTGAGAGATAAATGGCATCAGTATAAACTTTTCTTGTGCTATTGACTGTTCTTTTGTGAAGATTTGAATTCAAGGTTAGGTTCTCTCCTTTATCTATGCACCACTTCTCCAAATTTCACATAGCTTTCTGATTCTCATTCATTCCTTCAGTTATATTAATAATGTATTCAAGATTTAAGAGTTCTTCAACAGAGTACTTGAATAAATATTATTTAATCTAATGTACCAGTCATTTAAAAAAACACTCTAGCTGCATAAATAGCACTATAGCAACATTAAATATTTTATTTCACTTGAATAAACTGATTAATTCATGTAACAGAAACCTGGGTTTTATTAATATGTCCTACACTTCTCTCCAATATATTAGCTGATCTCTTTTACCATAATCAATTAAGTTAGCCTGTTGTGTTTGCTACATTTAGGCATAATACACAAAATGAAATAAACTTTGGAGTACTCTATAAGCAAAAATGTGTCTTCAGTCCAGTAAATTCATATTCACTCATTATCAAATCCTTGGCAATAAATGTATGTCTCTCCTTAGAAGAGAGATCTTGTAAGTGTGGTGCCTGGCCCAGCAATATCAACATCTTCGGAGAACATGTTAGAAATGCAAAACCTCCCTTATACCCTAACTGGAACTATTATATCAGAAGCTTTGGTTGTGGGATGATAGCAATAATCTGTATTTTAGTCATTTTCCTGGCTATTCTTATGATTGTTAATATTGGGAAAACATTGTCCTGAAGTATAAGCTTCAAGAGGGCTGAGACCATGTCTCTTTTATTTACGAATGAGTCCCCAGCACATAGAATAAGTGCTTACATTTATTAACATGCTTGGTAAATAGCCATTGAAGAAATGAATTAATCATTTGCACTTTTACCAATACGTAGGTCAGAGAATTATGAAGGTTCATTCAAAATTTGCAAAGAAAAATAGGAGAGATGACAAATACAATGAGTGGGAGTATAAGAATCCCAGATCTTAAAGGATATTTTGGTAAACCCAACAAGAACGAATTTAACATGCTTAAACATTGATTCTTGTATTTGGAGAAGAAAAAAGAAAAAGAAAAACCCCTGCACTTATGTATGCTAGGGAGATATGATTTGGATGTATTAAATAGAGAGTTATATTTTATTTTAAAGTGCATTTTTGTGAGTCAAGAGTGGATAAAGTTGGAAAAAAGATGCTAATGTAAGCACATGCTGCGTTCTAGGGCATATGATATTCTGTCTTGAAGAAGGAGGGCTCCACTCTTTCCTGTCCTGGTTGGATTACATTTGAACTATTTAATTCATTTCTGAGAGGAAGATTCACTTAAAGCAGTAAAAAATGAATAACTGGGATTCATGTATTTATCTATTTGTTAAAAAATAAAAGTGCTAGTAACCAGGAAAAGCCCCTGGGACTAGAGGGATGAAGAAGATATCTGCTGACTCTGAGCAGCTCCCAAATATCAGAGGAGCAAGGCCTTTAAGACAGGACCTGCACCAGGGGACCTGCCCAGGAGAACTCTCTGTAGTAAGGCAACATGAGTAAGGCAACAGGAGGAGCCTGGGCCCTTGGGCTCTGTGGGCCAGAGAAAACGTGGGTCTCAATTTGTGCCTTCAGGCACCATTTCACAAATTGGAAATGCCCAGCTTAGGAAAAGTAGACAATGGAGCAGGTGTCATAAATATCTGAAGTGGGGTCACAAGGGAGGAATCTGCTATGCCCTTGGTAAGAACCCTCCACTGTAGCTAGGGACAGGGCACCTAATTCTGAGAAGACAGAAAGTCTGGCATAAGGAAGAACTTCCTCAAGGTAAATACTGCCAGAGGCTGGAAAGGATTTGCTGGGGGAGCACAAAGGGAAACAAATGAAACACTGCTCAAAAGAACTTTGGCTTTGAAAGGCAGGGGCATCTAACTTTTTTTCCCCCATTAAGTTTATTGGTACATTTTAGGTATAAAATACAGTAACATTCATCATTGGGATCTTGCACCATTACATGAGTCTCTTGGTTCTTATTTTTTTCCCCTTCCCCTGCCCTCCCTTCACCCCCTCCACCCTTCCCTATTTGCAAAGACCTTGTTTCCATTTTTTTCCTTTTCTCATATTTTTTCCTTTCCCTTTTTTCCCTTCCCCTACCCCTCCCACTTTACCTGCTCTTTTAGGCCTTTTCTTCCCATTACATACAATATCAGTTATACATTTTTAAAATTACAATATTAAGATCTAGGAGGCATTACCACAGATTTTACAGAATTTAAAAGGATATAGAAAGCATATTACAAAAATCTTTTCTGAAATAAATTTGACAACTTCTAAGAAGTAACTTAGAAGACAAATTAATGAAACTAACTCTGGAGGAAATATAAAATTTGAATAGCACCTATTAAAGAAAGTATATTCCTAGCTTGAAAACCTACCTATATGACAACAGCAGGCTCATAAACATTTTAACTGATAAATTATATCAAACAAAGCAGAAAAAAGAAGGAACACTTCTCCCCTCATTTTAGGAACTCAACATTGTGCTAATCCTAAAACTGGATAAAGATAATAGAAGAAAAAAGTATGAACATAGATAGAAATTTGTTTAACAAAACAAACGATTAGAAGTCAGATCTGGCAGGATGTAGAAAGTGGTTTTGTTATAGGGATGGCAGTGTTGGTTCAGCATTGGAAGATCCACAGGGGCATCTAACTTTTAAGTTCAGTCCCCTTTTACTTGGAGGTTCTATATAATTTATTGGGATTTTGGTTAGGACCGGAAGTCATGGGTTTTGTTTGGGATTTTTTTTCCACTTTATCTTAAGGGCAAATAACTTTTAATGTCCATAAGTTGTGTTGGACTCAGGAGTTCCAAACTCCACAGGCTGAGGACAAGGGTGTGTTATGTAAGGTAGCCTCCTAGGTATCAGCAGAGTGGTGAAGGTTGAGCTGGAATACAGAGAAAAACTTCAGAATGATAGAAAAAAGCAATATCTATAGATGATCTGAAGGGAAATTTAGGAGACTCTGGACTGCCAGGTGAAGAAATAGAGCTTGACAGCAGTTAATAGGAGACAACTGGAGCATCTGGAGTACAGGATGGCATGATGGAGTGAACCCTGTAGGAAGACTGTGCTGTCAGGAGGATGAGGATTCAGCTATGAAACAGGACCCAGAAATGAGGTGTGGAAAGAAAAGGTGGAGAGAGAGGGGCAATGCCTGGCCCAGGACAAACAGAGCTCATCCAGACACATTCACTGAATGCCACTGTGTCTGAAAGAGAGAAAATACAAAACTGCAACTCCATTGCAGGTCCACAGGATGAAGAGAATTAGGACGCCACTGACAAGTAGGGGAGTTGGACAGGGCACTCGGGATCCCGAGCGGGATGTCCCGGGGCCCATGGACGTTCCCAGGCCACTTCGTACTGGGGACTTCTGCTTCCATCAGGACAGCCTTCCCTGGAAGGAAGGGCCCTATGGCTGCAGGGCTTTGGCTCTGAGGGGCGAAAATCTCTCTTGGCATTTCACGTCTATTATCTGAGAGGTCATTAACTTTCCTTTGGCTTTTTGTATCACTTTATCTTTTGTTAATTTTGTGTTGATTCCTTTACATTAACAACAAATATTTTTTTTGATTTTGTAATAACACTATCGTGGTTTGATTGCAGTAAAGTCATGCACTGATTTTCAAAGGGAAGAAATGCACTTTCTTTGAGGCCTTTAAAATTATACTATTCCTTAGGTGTTTGCATATTAAATTTATATATTATTTAAAATGAACACTTTATATTGAAGAGTCTGTGGCATAATGGTTTTTCTCTTACATGACTGGTCATGTCTCTTAAAAATATTTAACACAGAATTTCTTCTTATATAAAGTAGAGATAATAGTATTTACTCTTCATTATCAACTATGGATTGTCTTGTTTTATCTTCTCCTTTCACTTAGCACCCTCTCGTTACTCTAAAGAAAATTCTAGAATTGTATTAATTTATCTCTAAATATTTCAGTATGCATTTCTAAAATATATTGACTCTAAAAATATAATCACAAAGTCACTACTGCATTTGAGAAAATTAAAATACCTAAATATCATCCTATATCCAGTTATTTTAGGATTTTATTATATTTTTCTTTTCCTTCTAAATCCAAATAAGGTTGATATATTGCAATTGATTGAGAGGCTTCTCAAATTTACATAAATTTCTATGTCCATCTGTGATCCTGTTTCTTTTTTTGTCTTTCACCTTTTTGTTGATGAGACTGCATCTTGTCCCTTTTCCCCACAGCCTGGACTTTGCAGATTGATTGCATTCTCCTGTCACTATACATGTGCCTCTTTCCTCTGTACGTCTTATGAGTTATTAGAGAGAAGGAGTGCCTTCATCAGTGTTGGGTTCAATTTTCTTGCAGGAGAAACTACTTCAAAGGTACTGCTTTCAACTCACAATAGCTAAATTTTGGAAGGGGCCTCTGTGTCCATCAACAGATGAACAGATAAAGAAAATATGGTATTTATACACAGTGAAGTAATATTGTGCCATAAGTAAGGATAAACTTGAGTCATTTGTTGAAAAATGGATGCACCCTAAGACCACACTGTTAAGTGAAATAAATCAGACACACAACCTTATTTATTCTTTTTTTTGGTACTGGGGATAGAACTCCAGTCCTTACCTTTGCGAGGCAGGCAGCGGAACCACTGAGCTAAATCTCTGGCCCTCACAAGCTTATTTATCATGTGAGTTTTCTTATATGAGAAATCCAAAATATAAATAATATAAAGAACCAAAGGAAAGCTAGACAATAGGAAATAAGGAGATAGATCTTCAGTAAATGTGAAAGGGATCTTGAGATGGAAGAAGGGAGAGGGAGGTGAAGGGAAGGAGGATAGAAAGAATTAAGATGTTTTAGGTAGCCACTCTGCAGAATAAATATAACCTCTGTGTACTACAAACATGTACTAATAAAAACAAAAAACTGAACAACAACAACAACAGCAACAACAACAAAAACCTGCTGTATTAAGACACACAAACATCTGGTTGTTTCTCTGTTGTGATGTTCCCAGCCATAGATGCTCACTGTCAGGTTCAAGTCTATAGAATACATCATTTACAAGAAAATGCTAGAAAGTCCTGGCACCTATATTAATCCCAGGATGCTTTGAAAGAACTACCAATAAATTCAATGTTCTCTTACACATTACTTATGGTTTTGTCTCCTAAAAGCATTTAACAAATAATTTAAGAATAAAAACTTGTAAAATAATATAATAGTAAAATAGCACTTTAATATTTTACACCTTATATACAATATACATAAGTGCAATTTCACGAAGTTATTTATCTTAAAGAATTTGTTTCCTTTGTTCCTTCTCTGTCATTGATTATTCTTTTAAGCAAACTGAAATTTTTTTTCTAACTGAGTTTGCTTATAGTACAAGGGTGAATGTTTCCTCAAATTATTGAGGGGACATGTTCTCATTTACTGACTTATGCATTTTTGTTTATTTATATTTACTTACTTTACTTTTCACTTTTCTTTTTAAAAATTTTATTTTATTAGTACATTTTAAGTATACAATATAATGACATTCATCATTGGAAATTTGCACCTTTACATACATAATCTCTCTTGGTTCTTATTTTTTCCCCCTTCCCCTGCCCTCCCTTCAACCCCTCCATCTCTCCCTATTTACAAAGACTTTGTTTCCATTTTTTCATTTTCTCATATTAATTCCATTCCCTTCTTTCCTTTCCCCTACCTCTCCAAATTCCCCTTCCACTTTGCCCCTTTTCTTCCTATTTCACATTATCTATAATAACTTTTGGTCCTTATTTACACTTTCGGTTTCTCACACTAGAGAAACTATTCAGCATTTACACACGTGTGTTCTATTTATTTCACTTCAGAGTATCTCCTCAATGTGCATCCATTTAGCTATAAATGTCTCTAATTTCTCATTTTTTATGGCTGAGTAGTACTTCCTTTTATTTAAAAAAACACATTTTCTTTATCCAGTCTCCAGTTGAAGGGCATTTGGGCTGCTTCCAAATTTTAGCTATTACAAATTGTGCTGCTATGAACATGGGTGCACATATATCGCAGTGGTATGATTCTTTTAATTCTTTGGGGAAGATACAAAGCAGAGGAATAGCTGGGAGAAATGGGAATTCCAGTCCTAGTTCTTTGAGGTATCTCCATACTGATTTCCACAGTGGTTGCACCAGTCTACAATCCCACCAGCAGTGGAGCAGGGTTCCTCTTTCCCCACAGCCCCGCCAGCATTTGTTATTGGTTGATTTCATAATAGCAGCCATTTTTTCTGGGGTGAGGCAGAATCTCAGCATTGTTTACATTTGCATCTCTCGAATGACCAGTGATGTTGTACATTTTTTTCTTATTTTTATTTGCTAATTCTACTTTGTCTGAGAAATGCCTGTTCATTTTAGATGCCCATTTTTGGACTGAATCTTTAAATTTGGGAGGTGTGATTTTTTAAAGTTCTTTATAGATTCAAGATAGTAGACCTTTGTCTGAGGAACAGCAGGTGAAAATTTTTTCCCACATTGTAGGTTGTCTCTTCACACTGCTGGTGGTTTCCTTGCCATGCAGAAGCTTTTTAATAAGAAGAGATCCCACTTGTTGATTGTTTGTGCTAGTTTACAGGCAATGGAGGTTTTGTTCATAAAATCTTTTCCTATACCAATGTCTTCAAGAGTTCTACCTAACCTCTGTTCCAGCCGATTCAGCGTTTCTATTTTGATATTTAGATCTTTAATCTATTTTGATTTTAGTTTAGTGCATGGTGAGAGATACAGGTCTAGTTTTAATCTTTGGCAAGTTGAAACCCAAATTTTCCAGCACCATTTATTAAAAAGGCTATCTTTCCTCCAGTGAGGGTGTTTGGCTCGTTTATCGAGATGAGGTGGCTGAGTATGTCTGGAGTTGTTTTTGCATCTTCTAATCTGTTCCACTGGTCCTCAGGTCTGTTTCTTTGCCAGTACCATGCTGTTTTTACTACAGTAGCTTTGTAGTATAGTTTCAAGTTGGGGATTGTGATACCCCCTGCCATGTCTCTGTTACCTAGAATTGCTTTTGCTATTCTGGGCCTCTTCTTGTTACAAATGAATTTTTGGATTGTTTTCTTAAGGTCCATGAAGTATGCTGCTGGGATCTCAAGTGGAATTGCATTGAATCCATATAGTAGTTTTGGAAGTATGGCCATTTTCACCATAGTGATCCTTCCTACCCAGGAGCAGGGGATGTCTTTCCATTTGCTGATATCATCTTCAATCTCTCTTTTCAGAGTGTTACAGTTTTCAGAGAAGAGGTCTTTGATTTCTTTCATTAGGTTGATTCCTAGGTATTTCAGTTATTTGGATGCTGTTGTGAAAGGAATTTTTTGCCCTATTACTCTCTCAGTGAGTTTGTTGTTTGTGTAGAGGAAAGCTATTTATATTTGTGTATTGACTTTGTATCCAGCTACTTGACTGAATTTGGTTATTAAGTCCAGAAGACTTTAGGTGGAGTTCTTGGGGTCTTCTATATAGAGTATCATGTCAATTGCAAATAATGACAATTTGACTTCTTCATTTCCTATCTTTATTCCTTTTATTTCTTTCTCTTATCTAATTGCCTTGGTTAATGTTTCCAAAACTATATTGAACAAGAGTGGTGATAGTGGACATCCTTGTCTTGTTCCTGATTTTAGTGTGAAAGATTTCAGTATTGATGATTTAGTATGATATTGGCTGTTGGTTTTTCATAGATGGCTTTTATCACATTGAGGTAGAGACCATCTATTCCAATTTTTTGTAGGGTTTTTATCACAAATGCATGTTGGATTTCGTCAAATGCTTTTTCTGCATCTATGGAGATAATCATATGGTTTTTGTCCTTGGCTCTATTGATATAGTGTACTACATTCATTGATTTGCATATGTTGAATCATCCCTGCATGCCTGGGATGAATCCCACTTGGTCAGGGTGTATGATCTTCCTGATGATCTTCTGCATTCTATTTGCCAGTATCTTATTAAGGATTTTTGCATCTATGTTCATTAGTGAGATTTGCCTATAGTTCTCTATTTTGGTTGGGTCCTTCTCTGCTTTGGGGATCAAGGTGATGCTTGGTTCCAGGAATGAATTTGGGAGTATTGCTTCCCTTTCAATTTCAGTGAAGAGTTTAAACAGTAGTGGCAGTAGTTCCTCTCTAAATGTCTTGTAGAATTCAGTGGTGAAGCCATCAGGACTGGGGCTTTTCTTAGTTGGTAAGTTCTTAATTACGTTTTCAATTTCATTGATTGATACTGGATTGTTTAGAAGTTCTAGTTCTTCTTCATTCAACTTTGGTAATTCATACATATCTAGGAATCTGTCCATTTCTTCTGTGTTTTCCATCTTATTGGCATATAGGTTCTGGAAGTAGGTATTGATGATCCTCTGGATTTCTGCTGGGTCTGTTGTAATTTCACTCTTTTCATTCCTAATTGCATGGATTTGGGCCTTTTCATTCCTTTTTCTGATAAGGTTGGCTAAGGGTTTGTCAATTTTGTTGATTCTTTTTATGAACCAACTCTTGGCTTCATTGATTTTTTGTATCGTTCTCTTAGTCTCCATTGCATTGATTTCTCCTCTGATCTTTATAATTTCCTCCCTTATATGAGCTTTGGGGTTGTCCTGCTCTTCTTTTCCTAGAAGCTTGAGGTTCAGCATCAGGTTGTTTAATTGGGCTCATTCTGTTTTCCTAATATGTGTATTCACTGCTATGAATTTCCCTCATAAGACTGCTTTCATTGTGTCCCATAGATTCTGATATGTTGTATTGTCATTGTCATTTAATTGAAGGAATTGTCTGATTTCTTCTTTAATTTCCTCTGTGACCCATTGGTTATTCACAAGTGTGTTGTTCATTATCCATGTGTTTATGAAATTTTTGCAGTTTCTTTTGCTATTGATCTCTAATTTCATTATACTATGGTCTGACAGTATACAGGGGATAACTTCAATTCCTTTGCACTCACTTAAATATGTTCTATGAGCAAGTATGTGGCCTATTTTGGAGAAAGATCCATGTGCAGCTGCAAAGAATGTGTGTTCTGATTTTGTGGGGTGCAATACTCTGTAAACATCTGTTAAGTTCATTTGTTCAAGAGTTTGATTGAGTTCTAGTATTTCATTGCTTATTTTTTGTCTAGTTGATCTATCTATTTGTGACAGCGGGGTACTGAGGTCCCCCACTACTATTGTATTAATGCTTATGTGACTTTTCATGTCTGTTAGTATTTGGTTTATATAGTTGGGTGCACTAGTGTTTGGTGCATATATATTTATGATTGTCATCACTTACTCTTGGATTGTTCCCTTTACAAGGATGTAGAATCCTTCTTTGCCTGTCTTAGTGTTGGCTTGAAATCCACTTGACCTGCAAAGAGGATAGCTACTCCTGCTTTTTTGGGGGTTCCTGTCACATGGAGTATTGTTTTCCACCCTTTAACTTTCAGTCTATGAATTTCTTTTTGAATTAAGTGTGTTTCTTATATGCAGCATATTGTTGGATTTTGCTTCTTGACCCATTCTGCCAGTCTGTTTCTTTTGATTGGTGAGTTTATAACTGATACGTATTGACTTATCCTTGTCATGACTTTTTCTTTTTGTTGGATTCTCTCTGTTTACATTTAATTTCCTGTCACGCCCAATGGATTCATTCTGCTATGCTTCCTGGGATTGTGATCCTCATTGTCTTTTTCTAGGATATTGTCTAAAATTTTTTGGAGTGCTGGTTTGGTATTCTCGAAGTTTCTAAGGTGCTCTTTGTCATGAAAGTATCTTATTTCTCCATCAATTTTGAAAGATAGTTTTGCAGAGTACATCAATCTGGGTTGGAGGCTATTTTCCTTTAGAGCTTGGAATACATTACTCCAAGCACTTCTTGCCTTTAGGGTTTGCATTGAGAAGTCTGCTGTGATTTTGATGGGCTTTCCTTTGTACTTGATTTCTTTCTTTTCTCTAACTGCTTGTAGAACTTTGTTCTTCTGCTGGGTTTCTGGAATGTTAACAATTATATGCCTATGTGTACATTTTTTTGATCAAGACTCTTTGGAGTCCTATATGCTTCGCTTATCTGTATGTCAAGTTCTTTTCCCTTCCTTGGGAATTTTTCTGCCATTACTTCTGTGAACAGTTTTTTTTATGTCATCTGCATTCTCTCCTGTTTCTTTGTTGACTGTGATCAGTCTTATGTTATTTTTCCTTGCATCATCTAGCAGCTGCTGGATTGATTTCTCATGGTCCCTTACAATTTTTCTTTTCCTGGTCATTAATTGCAATCTTATCTTCTATATCTGAAAGTCTGTCCTCCCATTGGCTCATTCTGCTGTGTAGACTTTTGATGGAGTTTTTAATCTCCTGGAAATCTGTTTGCATCTATTTTATGGATTCCATTTGTTTCCCATGTTAGGATGCCATCATGTTCCTCAGCTCCTCTCTAGATTTATTAATCATGTCTTGCACTATGGGCACAATCTCTGTTGTTATCTGAAAAATTATTTCTGATTTCATTTTTTCCAGATCCTCTTTAGTTGCCAGTTCAGGGAGTCCAGGTTGTTCAGTATCAGAGTGTTCCATCTTGTTTCTCTTGTGGTCAGATTAGGTGATCTGAAAGTCTGGTTTTGAGGCTTGTTTACCTGTCTTCTCATTTTGAAGGTGTGTGAGGGGGTGCTGCTGAAGCCTGCAAGGCTACCTCCTCTGTGCTGGGAGCAGTGGCATGGCAGCCTGGAAGCCCCTCCCTCTGTGCCAGGAGTGGTTGTTTATTTATATTTAATTAAGTATATATTTTGACCATTTTTTACAGTGGTGAAGCTCACTTGCTAGGCTTGTTAGACCAGTGGTAGATTAAGTCCTCCATTTGTAAACAATAAATTCTTATTTCACATGCAATGTTTTGTTTTCTCAATATAGTTTTCCTTAAAACTTTATACTTAATGTTAATAAATGAAATTTAGTAATTTATGTGTTCATAACAAGATAATTGTAAGGATGTGACTTGTATTTTTTTTCTTCACTTTCATTTTATTACCAACCTACTTGTTATATATTTGGTTGCACTCATTAAAAACACCACCTCCACACTGAGTCCTGTATTTTGAAAACCTGTCTCTGAATAAGAAAGGGTGTGTGCTTTGAGGTTCCTCTGCTGCTCATGGATGGAGCTCTTAAGGCAAATACATTCACTCCATTTCCTTTTATTTCCCCATGGTTTTCCATTCTCACTATAACTGCTGGTCAGAAAAGCAGGGATTAGCACGATAAACCCTGGAAAAATGAAGCTGTTGTTTCTTAATCATCTGGAAGTGGCCAAGGTTTCTAAAATTAAAGAAACACATAAATCAAACAAATAAAACCCAGGGAATATTTATATTTGGAAACAACTTCTTTTAAAAATGTGAATACAACATCCCTGTTTTAAATTGACCTTTCTCTATAATCAGAGTATATTTAGTTGTAAAAAGAAAAATGAAAAAGTAGCATTCAGGCTGTGCAGTGACCTTTCAGAAGGACTCTTCACCCCCGGTGACCTTTCTAACTTGTCAGTTTACTTTTTTTTTTTTTTCCATGAGGTGTGAGAGAAGGCAAAGTTCTCTCTGAAGAAGTCAAGCAAATTAAAGATGATAAATTATTATGTCAGGGAGAGAGCCTGAATAAGAAACATCATTACAGAATGGCCAGATGGTCTGGGTAAAGACACTGAATATACCCAAAGAAAACCACAGCTGTTTATAAATGCATCTGTTGACAAATGTTCACTTTGAATGGAAACCTACTCCAGTGAACCAATGAGGCTATTTAATTGAAGTTTAATGTGAAAGCAGCAGAAATTTAATAATAGAACAAAACTTTAAAGAACGATCAGCCTTCGGCTTAGCACGCACCCTGGCTCTTTGAATGTATTTTTATTGTATACTAGTTGGAGCTAATCAGAACCAAATGTTTGAGTATGAACTCCACGTACTTCGTCTCAACCTTATATTTGTGTCTGGGGTGGTAAAGAGTTTTCCACTCAAAGCTTTAATTGTTCCTATCCATGTGCGTGAGTATACAGGATGTATATATCCTTAGAAATTAATGAGGCTACGAGTTACATCCTGATTCCCAAGGAACAACTTATAACCACAGGAAGCTTTCAACTTTTGCTTTCTCTCTAAAATAATAAAATACCCTCAGCTGCCTCATGAAAGCAAGGCCACATGTTTTTTCTCAAAATTCACAAAATTCTTTAAAATGTAGGGCTGTCATGATTTTAAGAAATGAGGGATCTGTTCCCATGAAGCCTGGTTGTCTCTTGTACATAGACAGAAAGACTTGTCAGTTCTACACCATAATCTGGCAATTCTAGAGCACAGAGTATATCTGAAGGCTCGTGTTTGTAGGCAGGTAAATTCGTAAATTCCAAATGATATGGCTGACATATCTATAAATAGAGTTGATATACTAATCACAAAAGGTACTTTTAGTCTATCTGTTTTCCTTGAGGGCACTAACATGTTAATGTTTCATGTGTGTCATTTAAATGTGTATGTTTTTCAATAACACATTGATGTGATTTTCTGTGCATTCTAAAAGGATAAAACATCAGTAGAGTAGAAGAATGTAATGAGCTACCACTTTGAGGTTGTCTCCTATTTTGAGATGATTTTTGTTGTTGTTGTTGTTTTTTACCATGGTTGCTAATTATAATATGCATTTGTGTGTTAGTGTTTGCTAATCTTCCACATAACATGTGCATTAACCTCTTACCTTGAAAGTGTTCCCATCACTTTTCTGCTCAATGAAATTATTTTCTCCACAAACTTCAGCCAACTAGTAATAACTTTTACCGTGGAAACCTTTTCAAATTTAAACATTGAGTAATTGTACACACATTGACTAGAGACCACACAGTTAAGACAGCAGCCATTCCTATCTGAGGTTCTCCAAGTTACAAAGCTTCAAGTCAGTGTTTGCTTAAATAACACCAATATAGTACGGCAAATATCTCTATTGCATGCAAGAGCTTCAATGATAGACTTTAAACTTCAACTTTAAATCAACATTAATAGTCTCAGAAAGGAACTTTGTACACCACCTCCATAGAGGCTTCTTGGGTCTGTTCACACTTGACTTCTCGAAGTTTCTTGGGCTACACTTTCTTGTTACCTCTCTGAAGGCTCTTCCCTGGAGCACCCAGGGTGTCTTAGCATATCTTGTGATAGGTAAGTTTATCTTTCCTTTTCCCATGACTCAAAACTAATATTATTAACTTTGCTAATGGATGCTCACATGCAGCCTTTATTGTGCATAGTGGGAAAATGTTGCCATTGGATCAGTGCTTCTTCAGGTCCTCGGATTGCTTGGCTGTGAGGTACCAATCCAGAAATGTGAGCTTCACACCCTCCATGTAGTGCTCACTCTCCCAGGTCACTAAGTCAATTTGTACACCGAGGACAAGCAGGTCCTCTCAGGGCTGTTTATGTGAACTCCTGCCTCAGGCAGATCAGGTGCTTGTGGACCATTCTAGATCTGGGCATCACTGTTGCAGTTAAGGCTGGGAGCATCAGTCAATAACAAGGCAGAGTACTGTTAACAATTTACAACAGTCCAGTGGATTTTCTTGTCTGTGAAGTCCTATAAGGGCAAAGACCACTGTCCTCACTTCTCCTTGGACCTTTGGTGTTGTTTTTTGTTTTGTTTTGTTTTGTTTTGGTACCAGGGATCAAACTTGGGACCTTGTGCTTTTGAGGCAGGCGGCAAAACCACTGAACTAAATCCCCGGCCCCCTTTGGTATTTTTAATTCCACCTGAAACTCATTTTCTTAAAAAAAAAAAGGGACTTAAGTATGTTTGCCCCTTTGATGACTACTAGAGGCCAGAACATATTCTAATTGGAAAAGTGAAAATAACTTTCTCAATCATCTGGCTGTTCTGTCAACACCATGCCAAACATCTGGATATTTGGGATACCTCCAGATGATTGACTGAGTTTTTTATTTTCAGCCAATATGATTTCTGGCATCATGGAAAGACAGCATCAGGTTTTGTTTACAGGGTGGCCCCAAGCCAATGGCCAAAGAGTAAACTGGTGCCTACCCACAGGAGCTGGCTGTCTGACGAGAAGCATCTGCTATTCATCACCTCTTTGTTCTCTTCCCTAGGAGAGGTGTGGAGGGATGTGTGGGTGGGTGTTAGGAGTGATAGCAAGAGGTGAGACAAAAAGAGAGCCTAGATTTTGAAAGGTCTTTGAGAGCATATTGGGGAACCCAGAGAATCCTAGAAGCACCCTCATCAGGGGTCCATGTGTTCACATTTGGTTTTAGAAATATGCACTCTGGCCAAAGATTACCAGATTGATCGAAGTCAAAGTATCTACAGGTAGTGAGTAGTTAGAAAAATATCTATTGCAGTAATGGAGATGAGAAATTGAAGATGGCCCACAGTATTGGCAGCAGTGACAGAGAGATGGTGAAAGTGTTTGAACATTTCTGGAGGTGATCAGAAACATACTGTAGGTAAATCACCATGCAGGACTACACAGGGCTTCGTAGGACAGGGTGAATAGGGAAGCAACTGGACAATGATATAATAGACCACAGGAGATGGAAGGGCCTGAATACAGGTAGTGATGGTGGGAATGGGGTAGGAAATGAATATGAGAAATGTGGTAAAGTTGGAATGCCAGGGATTCAGCATGGTCTCGCATGAAGAGTAAGGAGAACGATGTTCTCTAAGATGATGCAGTGTCAAGACGGAGTGACTTAAAAGATCATGCCAACAAAGGAAATAAAGATATCAGGAAGTTTAGCTTTGTCAAAGAAAAGGGATTCACTTTTATAAACCAGTGTTGTATAGATGCATTTCCGTGGAGGCAGCAGGCTCGGGACTTTTGGATGTGGAGTTAGAGCTTAGGCATGAGGCTGCCATGAATATGTAGATCTGAGGCCAGAAAAGTAAATAAATACGTCAAAGAGAAGAGAGGGTAGAAGATCTACTCTCATGTCACAAAAGAGATGAGGAGACAGAAGTCGTGGGACAGAAAAGCACTAATCCTCAGACAGACGTTAGGGAAGATCAGAAGTGGCAGTGGCCATGGAATGCACAGAGCATAGCCCATTGCACTGCCCTCTGCCATACACAGGCCCAGGCCTGAGACTCTTTGGAACCTTCCTGCTTCCCTGAGCCACCACCTTGCAAAACGAAAGGGGAACCCGAATTGTGACAGAAGGATTATTTTCCCCTCAGTCACCCCCTGGCTCTGGATCCTTAAAAATCATCATTTCAATGATGATTTGGACAACAATTGTAGTTCCCCTGTTCCTTTCTATCCTCAATTTGTGCTGTATGATAAAATTTCTCTACTTTACTGCTAACTTTTATTCCTATGGTTTATCTGCTTTCTTCATTTTTCTTATGTCTCCTTCTTGGTTGCTTAGATCATTCATTTGTCCAGTTTTTGCTCTCTGGATTGAGTCTGATAAAACTCCAGTTTCATAGCTTATACCCTTACCTTTTTCTCTAAACAAAGAGAACCTATCTGTTAAGACCATGGACTTGACAGTAGGTAGATCCTCACTGTTCATGCCCATCAGCAACTACCCCTTACCTACGACTGTCTTCTGATTTCCATTGGCCACTGACTCAATCACTCCATTTAGAACACAGAGTTCATACCTTTAGTTTGAATATATTTAGTGCAGATCCCAGTAGGCAAGCAAACTTCAAGAAGAAAATGATTGGCTAAATCCAACAAAGAGTTTGAGAAGGGTACTGGAGAAAGGATCCTTGGTAATGAATAGTGGATATATAAAGACACCAGACTGTTGAGAGAAGGAGAAAGATCATAAAGGAGACAATGGAGAATAAGCTTCTCCATTTACAGAAACTTAGTTTATGTAAGCAAATGTTTATTTAAAGGCAGTTTTCCTCAGCATCTGATTTAATATCTTTTATAAAAGATTCTATAATGCAAATTTGAAATTCAGCTGTGTGCACTTTTTGTTGCTAAATAGGTTATTGTAGCCAGTGTGTGGTCAGTGCAGATGGTAGCTTCTGTACTTTTAGCAAGAAAAGTGTCCTGGTTTTTAGTTTTTAACTGTTCATTGTGCCTCACATTGAAATGCATTTTAAAAAGTGATTCTTATCGGTATCAAATGCTCCCCAGCTGGTCCTGCTGGAGTTTTATCTGAAACACCAACACAGATGAAAATCAAATACAGATATGAAAAAATAATATGAATTTATGGCAGGCTGTAGTCAATAAACAAGGAACAAAGCTGGCATTTTCCCTCCCTCTGAAAGCACTAACAATATTGCTGCAGACTGGAAAAGGACAAGTGTGAGAAGCCAGTCCCCTGGAGTCCTGGAATGTGGATGGCATGAGGGCAAAATCAAACCCAGCTGGCGGTTGGAAAGCCTGACCCTAACACTTGCAATGTCCTTGGGAGGTTCTTCCCGCTTCTGGCTGTCTTTGGGCATGGAAATGCTCAGAGTTGGGAACTGTGTCTTATGTAATAGACACAGACACAAGCATAGCTACTGTCCAAACTGACAGTTGTTGCTTTGAACTCATAAAATCAGCCCTTCGATCTTGGCATGAGTGCGATTTAGAAGTTGAGTCGTTCTGCAAGGTTGGATGGGTAGTCCGAGGCAGGTACGGTTTTTCTTCAGCCCTGCATCCCGTCCTTCTTCCTCACTGAGAGCAGAGCTCTGGTTTTGCTCAGGTGTCCACCGCTGCTCCATAGGTCTTAGTGGAGAACGAGCTTGCCCAGAGGTAAATCCTGGTGACCTTTCTCCTTGCTAGGAGCGCTTTTATTGGAGGGTACATGATCCACATTTGGCAGAAGAGATGTAAAAGAGGGTCTGCTGGGGACCCCTGGGTGCTATTTCCCATGTCCATGTTTGCCTCTGCACCCTGCTGCTCTTGATGTTACACATCCTCCATCCATGAGTGCAGGTGGTCTGAAGGGACATCTGGTGAATATCCAAGCAGGGGACAGAGCACCCCGCATCCCAGAGATGCCTTAAGCTAGCAAACCCAGGCATACTGAAACCCGCCTTCCCCAGAAGGTCCCTGCTGGGAGGTAATATATTTGCTCCCTATTTATTGAATCAGATAGTTATAAGTTACAAAGAAAAGCATGTCAGCTTTTTCTGGGTCTGTTATTTCAACATGTTATCTAAAGGGAACCATTGACCAAAGTGTGGTTTATGGAATCTAGTATTCTATCATATACAAAAGCAGACATATAAATTGGAAGAGATTTCTTGTTGTATATGAAAGAAACAAGAGCCATGTTTTGAGTAGCACTTCCTTAAAAATCACCTCAAATAATAATTTCAGTGTTACTATTACCATTATGTGTAAGGAAATATGCTAGATGTCTTATATGTCTTATTGCATTCATTTCTTTTATTAATATTAAATAGTAGGTATTACTGTTCCCCAGTTTTCAGGTGTGGGTCACAGACACTAAGCAATTTGTAGAAACACACACAGTGAATATGGCAATGATAAAAATCACTAATATTTACTTTGCACTCACAATAATCTTCTTCCCTTTAGATTTGGTAAGAATGTCAAAATATATTTTGGCTGCTTTCTCTGTTTCACAGACCCAGAGTAAAATGCATTAAAGCATCCTCTTGACTCTGTGAAAGAAGCAGGCGTCCACTCTGACCCGGCAAAGCACGACCAGATAGCTGGCTCCCCCTTGTACTCCAGAAATTCTTCTGTTGCATCCTAGAAAACAGCACACACATAGACCCAGAGTCCAGGCACTTCCAGAGCAAGTCATCCAGAGTAACGTGGGTGAAATCTTGTCCCATGGTAGCTGGTAGAAGAACTGAGTGTGACTGTGCAGGCAGTGAAAGTTACTAAGAGTGTCAGAGGATCAGCAACACATTCAAAACAGATGGAGAGATCCAGGTGTGGTAGCGCATGCCTGTAATTCCAGCACTCAGGAGGCTGAGGCAGGAGGATCACTGCAAGTTCCAGGCCGGCCTGGGCTGCATAGTGAGTTCAGGGCCAGCCTGAACTACAAAGGGAGATACTGACTCAAAAAACCAAAAAACCCCCACAAAAACAAACACCCCCCCCCGAAAACACCCCACCACCACCACCAAAATAGATGGAGAGAGCAGAAGACAAAGAAAAGATGTTATAATCCTATTCACTTTGTCTTGCTAAAGTTCTTACTGGTTGCTAATTTTTACACACTGTGTGGCTGAGTTTTTGTCTTTTTTCTTTTTCATCCCACAAACATTTACTATGAGGTCTGTTTTGCTTTGTTAGGCTTTAGAGATGCACCCCTCAACATCTTCATGGTATACCTGGGGAGACTCCAAGTCCTTTCTCTGATCTGCAGGGATCTCACCATTGCTGCTACTCTGACCATTTTTTGGCCCCTTGGCCCTGGGCCCCTTGGCCACATCCACATAGCCAACTTCCACATCTGGTTGAACAGGTTTGGACCCATAGTACTTACTTCACACCCCTCCCCTTCCCAGCCAGACCACGCTTCTCCTAGACACTTGCTTGGCTGGCTCAGTTCCTCACTTGATGTAGATCCACACATGGATGCCATCTTGTCTGTTACTACTTTCTCACTGTTCTTCATTTTAGTATTTATTTATTACATATTTATCTATTCATTTATTTTTTCTTAATTCTACCCACCATGGGGGGGCTTTGTTTTGTCCATGACTATGTCCTTAACCTTATAATAGTGATCGACACAAAGACCTCAACAGCTATTTCTTTTTAAAAGGGGGGGAAAGATGATCCTAATGGGTTTGACAGGAACTCTAGGACATGGCAGAAGCTGTTTCTCAGCAATTCCCAGTCCAGCACTAGCCATTTAATATAAGCTAAAGGGTATAACAACTTTTGGATTTAAATGGACAAACTATTAAATAGATATTATAGATATGAATAAAGCCCAACGTTATCTTTTCTATTTTTGCCTTGGAACACAGTTTAACAATAGCAAATACTATTAAAATTAGCTGCTGCTGCTGCAATTTGAAAAGTCTGCAGGTATTATCTTGATTATTGATGTGGAAATTACTGTTTAGTGCCAATTTGATACCATGGGGAGGTAGGGTAGTTCTTCCTTGTAACACAGACACTTCTGCACACTGAATAATAGAGTAGCACTAGCAAAAATTTAGGGCAGGCAAGAAGGAGTTTCTGTTATTGATTTCACATCACACCTAAATGAATTTTGCAAAAGCCTTGGCATTTGGAAATGTGAGTTGCATGAGCAGCATCTACCCAAGCAAATCCAGTACATTCCATTTTTGCTGAACATAGGGCTGTCTTAAAACTTGATGCCAAAAGCATATGTTTGACTCTGGAAAAGGGCATTCCATGCACTCATCAAGAATACTTCTTGGCAAGTCTAAACTAATGGTACAAAACACATATGTGTCTCCATGGTCGATAGTTCAGAAACCAAATTGGTTATATATGGAAACCATTGTAAAATTGGATATATTTATAGAAATGTCCATGAAACATGCAGTTATTTTTAACAAAAAAGAGTTGACGTTGTTTAGAGCAGATGCATAAATTATCTTACAGATAAAATGATTCATTGCAACACAATCTACACCTTCAGCTATCATCCACTAGGATCACAGTTGTTTACCATATAGATGGGCATTGTACAAAAAAAGATCTAATAAGCATGAGCCTTGATATCTGAAGCAGTACATGCTGTCAGAGAAGAATGAGAGGCTGATGCTTGTGGAGAAATGAGATGTGCTTGAGAAATTAGCCACACAGCAGAAAGCCTGCTCAACCAAGTGTTGCCCTACAGGAGTTCTAGTAATAGATGTGAATGAATTCTTCACTGGTACCCATTGAGTCCTCTGTACTTAGGAAAGCTTTCAGCTCGTTAATGTACAAGGAAGAGGACAACCAGGCTCTTGGACCCTAATTGCTTCCAAAACATATGAAGTTCTGAAACGAAATTTTAAAATCTCAGTTTGAGGTGTTACATTATGAAGCTCTAAATAGATAACCTTATACATTACTCCTGTAGATATGTAGAACTATATGTAAAGTTATAAGAATTCAAAGGACAAAAAGGTCACTATAGCTAGAAAAGTGCTGGAGCAAAAGTTACGGAAGCTACCAACAGGAAAACTTAAATGATCATTTTGCCTGCTTGCTAAAGGCTCAGACTGAGGATTTAATGTGAGAAGAAAAAGCTCCCAGAGACCATAGCCTTGAAGGAGCAAGATTTAATCAAAAGATTAAAGAATGGAAAGTTTCTTGTCTTCCACAATTTGGTACTGTATTAACAGGGCTCCACTGTAAGAAAGCTGGAGGAACAGCAAGATGACATCTCCATTTAAGAAATAGTTTTTAGTAAAACCTAAGGACAACAGAGAATACAAAAACAATGGCAGTAAACCTGAAACCACCCAAGTTTAGCCAGATAAACAGAAAACTTCACATTAAAGACTATTTACCTTAGTTTTCAATTAATAACAAATGCCAAAGGGACTATGAGGAAAAGAAGCCCTTCTCCACTGCTGGTTGGAGTGTAGACTGGTGCAACCACTGTGCAAATCAGTGTGGAGATACCCCAAAGAACTAGGACTAGAGGTCCCATTTGACCCAGCTATTCCCCTGTTGGGTATCTTCCCAAAAGAATTTAAAGCACCATACAACAGTAATATATGCACATCCACGTTCACAATTTGGAATAGCTAAATCTTGGAACATCCCAAATGCCCATCAAACAATGAGTGGATAAAGAAGATGTGTTTTTTTTTAATATAATGGAGTATTACTCAGTCATAAAGAAGGATAAACTTGAGAAATTTCTAGCTAAATGGAGGTACCTACAGACCATACTCTTAAGTGAAATAAATCGAAACGTGTAAATATTGCATTGTTTCTCTGGTGTGAGCAACTAAAAGTGTATAAAAAGGACCAAAATGTATAATAGATAATGTGAAGTAGGAAGAAAAAGTTTAAATGGGAAGGGGAAGTGGGAAGGGAGGAGGGGGAAAAGAAGAAGGAGGAAAGGAAAAATGAGCAAAGAAAGACAAAATAGAAACAAAGCTTTTGTAAATAAGGAGGAGAAGAGGGGGTGAAGGGAGGGGAGGGGAAGGCAGAAAATAAGGATTAAGATACATCACATACAGGTACAAATTCCACATACAGAATGTGATCATTACGTGTATCTAAACTGTACCAATAAACTTAATTAACAATAAAAAATATTCGACGTGCTATGGGAAGAAGTGGAAAAGCTGGACTACCAAGATAAGCAACAGGCAGTAAGAACTGCAGATGTGACTGAATTAGACACATTTGATAGGTAGTGAAAAATAGAAGTGTGGCTGAGCACTCTAAGGCCTTTGCTGTCCTGCAAACATACTGAAGAACTAAGTAGCTATGGTAAACAGGGTTCCTCCACAACTGGAAGATGATGGCGCCGACAGCAACCTGAATCTCCATAAATGAACAAGGAGCAGGAGCATCTGTCCATCTCCAGGAGGGGAAACACACCCTGCAGAGGACACACAAGTTAGCAGGACCACTGGACCAGCCGTGGGGCCTCTCTACCCAGCCTGCCATTGCTATCTAAACCATTGTTACCTGCTGAAAACCTATCCAATTCCTGGCCAAACTCTCAGCACCGTATGAAATTCCCAAAGCACAGGGAAGATGGTCTGCTCTTGCCTTCAAGGAAAGCACATAGTAACGAAATATTTCCTTTTGATTTGGAGCCAGTTGCTAAACTTGTATGTTTGAACACATGGATGTCTTTTTTTTTTTTTTTTAATGAGCAAAGCACAAAACCAGAGACTGAGCAGCACTTTCAGAAGCACAGAATCTGTTCTTATTGTTTAGCTTTCCAGAAACATCTGGAATTTGAGTTCCAGTTTTCATTATTCTGGAAAGCCATAAGCTGCCTCCTGACATTCACCTCCAACTCACCTTATTGGAACAAGGATAAAAGGATCCCTAGATTTTTCTGCAGAAGTAACATCCAAGACATTTCCTGACTCATCTCAAGAACCTCATTGTCCAGAATCGTTCATCCTTAGGAATGATTGCTAAGATGTAATTTCATGTTACTGACTCAAATGCTGTTTCACTTACTTCCTGGGCTGATAATTAACTCATTTTCCTAGGATTAAGTCTTCAATATTTCCACATAGCTTATAAAGGCTAACTTTAAATATCATTTGATCTCATTGCTGATATCAACTGATTTAGGGCAAAGAAAGAAAAAGACTGTAATTAGATGAATTTCATATTTCTGTTCTTTTGCATTTCATTAAATTCTTTAAGAATAAAACTGATTGTTTTTCACTTTTATCTCCCTGGATGTGTGAAAATCCCACTGATCAAAAGTAGCTGAACTAGTCCATTTTTCTGGTAAATTGCCCCCAAATGCTGGCTATTAGCTAGACTTTCCAGTTACTCAAATTATTACTGATGTAATATTAGATGAGGCAAAAGTAGCAGGCAGGTGAAGGGGGCAATAAGAGCTGTGACACACTTCCTAGGGTAAGGAGTCTGGAGCCGCTCGTCTTACACTTACGGCTGTATTGTGTCTAAGGGGAAAAGAGATTAGAAATAACAAATGTGCAATTAAGAACATGTGAAGAGGACCAGAAAACATCTCTGTGGCTTTGAAAGACTTTTTCACCTCTGACAGCCACGTGGCAGGTAGGGCTGAGGACCAAGTCAAGTCTGACTGCAATGAATGCAGGTTATGTCATCCACCGAGAGCACTGGTGAGGAAGAACTGGGAGCCATGCACACTGGACAGAGACACTGGAGCAGAGAATGAGGCAAGGAGAAATTTGCCTTGTGTGCTCTTTTTTAATTTGAAGCGGTTTTATTGGGATATGATTGATATGAAATAAATGCCAAATTTAAATGTATAATTTGACATTGACATATCTATACATGCATGAAGCCATCACTGCGATCAAGATTATTAAAACAGCCACCATCTGCAAAAGTGATCCTTTTCAGCATCTTTCCCCATCTCATCCCTGTGCAAACCATTCATCTGCTTCCTGCTACTATGGATCAGTTTTCATTTTCCAGAATTCTGTATGAAAGGACTCATTCCATACATCACTTTTTATTTGTCTGACTTCCTATTCAGCACACTTGTTTTGAGATTTATTGTTTTGGTGCCTGTAGCATTCATTTTGTCAATGGATAATATTCCAGTGCATGATATGTCATGATTTGCTTGTCTAGTCACTTCGTAATGATTTGTTTCCTGGCAAAAAATAAATCTGTTGTGAGCACCTGTGTACAAGTGAATACATGGACACCTGCTATTACTTACTTGGGTAAGCACCCAGGGTGGGATAGCCACTGTATACAGTCATAATTTGATGTTTAACTGTGTGAGAAACTGCCAAACTGTTCTATAATGATAATACCATTTTGCATTCCACTACTTTTGTATGACAGCTCCAGCTGTTCCATATCTTCCCCAAACCTTAAAATCATTACTCTTTCTTCGTCTTTGCTCCTCTAACAGATATGTAGACATAGCTCATGCAAAAGGCAATGAGAAGAATATTGAAATTTACCCAGGAAGGAAACAGATTATACAATTAGAACACAAGACATTAAAAATTATTATGCATCTGTATTCCATATGTTTAAGAAGAATAAGAAAAACTCAACAAACCAACAAAGAGAAGATATAAAATATCCAAATGAAATTTCTAAGAGTGAAAACAAAACTGAGATGACAATTATACTGAATGAGATTGACAGCAGATTAGACCTCACAGATGATAGCATTGTAGAAATGAAACAAAATCAAGAGAGAAGATAAGACAAAAATGAACAAACAATAGAAAGCTGAGCCACAGCTTCGAGGAACACAAATGTTGCTGAAAAGTTTTTTACACTTGATGCCAACTGTGAGCTCACAGGTCCAAGAAGCTCAGAAAACTCCACACACCAGGGAGAAGAACAAGAGAAAGGAGGGAGGACAAGGGGAAGAGGAAGAAGGAGAAACAGGAGGAAGAGGAGGAGGAGAAGAAAGAGGAAAAGGAGGAGAAGTGTAGAGAGTGGCTTTAAGCCTAAAATATTACAAAGCCAAGACTGAATGATAACAGGTCTATTGTGTAAAGAGACCAGCCTTTCATCAACACAACTATGAGACATGACCAGTCTACAAGAGCGAGTGTCTGAGGAGCATTAGGAAAGGAGACCCTAAATGCAGTGAGCCAGTGAGGATGGGACTTAACACTTGGTTAGATACTATTGCCATGTATCACACCTATCTGAGATTCAGGATTAATGTTCTCTCAAGTTCCAGAAAGGGAGTTAATAGTTGGCTCAGTCAAATAATCAAAATATGGACTTAATTGGGGCATACAGTTATTCAGTTCGAATTGCTAGAACTTTTCTTGCATTCTATTGAGAAGAAAAAAATCTGGACACTTCCAGAAGTTGGTAATAGTTACCTGAACTTGCTCAGCCACTCAACATCTCAGAGGGTCTGAAGAAAGGATAACACACTGAGAATTGCATTTGTGACAACACTGTCAATATTTATGCAGTGCCCTGTGGTGGCTGTGTTCTGCATCCTGATTGGCAAGGGACACTGGACAAAGTAAAATCGCCAACAAGAACAACATTGTTTCCAAAGCATTTTAACCCACTTAGTTTAGTAGGTTTGCAGTTGCCAGTGTTCATGAGACTCCTACCATGAAATGGTAATATTCATGATACATTGCAGCTGAGAACACCCCCTGTCCACTTTGGATTCCTCATGAAAATGAAACGACAGAGGAGTTAGTGGTTAAAGAAGTGAGTCCGTTTTCTGGGAAAAATAGGGTGCTCTGCAACACAACAAAGGCAAGGAAGGTTTTGTTCAGAACTTAAAGGATTATGGCTATCTCTTGTCATTCCCCTACTCAATAGGCTGGTCAATGAAAAAACTTAGAAAGGGCCAGGGATTTAGCTCAGTGGTGCTGTCACCTGCCACTCAAGCGCACGATCCCGAGTTAGATCCCTAGTACCAAAAATAAATAAATAAATAAATAAATATTAAAAAAACATAGAGATTCAACCAAAAAAGCAGTCAATCACTCAGAACCTTTAGAAATAAGTGAGTCACCATCAACAGAGTGCTAGAATAAAACAGGGCCAATATGGAATGCGTGGTGGAGATTAGTGGCCATAATTACCACCTTAGGTCTTAGGACCAGATAGGGAAGCATGATCTGTCATTTTGTTATATTACTCGATTGCTTCCTCTTTCCTATTTTTTCTATGCCTTCTTACATGAAGTACAACATCCAGCAACTAATATTTAGTTTTCGTCTGGCCATACAATTTAACTGATGTGTCCCCTCTTTGTTGTGATAGTTGCTTCAGTCTTTTGCTTTTCCTGTGGTAGAGACACGAACTACATAAAGGTCAGGATTAAGCTTTGATGGGATAAAGACAGAACTTTCTTTTGCCTATCCAGTCCCATTCTTCACTCATTTGCACCTTGTATTCTAATCCCACGTAATCGACTGCATCAACTACAGCAATAGATTTTGTGATTCCTAACTCCAGTTGTGTTTGGCCAACTGGACACCTTGGAAAGGGATTGGAGGGAGGTAGAAAAGTGAGGTGAGGGCTCTTCTTTTCTCAGACCAGATGAGCTGGTTGGGTTCTTTGACACAAGTCATTGCTTCTCTCAAAGTGGCTGAGTTCACCCAACTCTCCTTCTAGGCCTAATTGTGTCCACTCCTGGCCCTTCTCCCTGAAAAAGAGGTAAGTACGGGACAGCCACAAATATCTTTTGCTATAGTCAGCTTTGTTTTATGGTTCTGGTTTCCCTATGCCTACCTTTGAAAATACCTCTTGTGAACAGACTCTATTTGATTATACTGAGTTATAGACAGAACTTGACTATTGTATTTTTCTCGGAACTAATTTTTCTTTTCTTGAGGAGCTCAGTGTCAGAAGGAAAGGCAGAAATAGGCCCTACTGTGGGGATAGGCTTCAAGTGTTAAGCATGACTAGAAATGCCCTAGATTTTAACAGAAAGTGAGAGGAGATCTATGAAATTAGCCTAAGTGGTCATTCATATGGTGAAAGTCAGCAGAAATGGGTTAAAAACAATCATTGGGAAATTAATTAAAACCATTCCTATTTGTTGTCTCTCAACAAATATCTCGATTATACCCGATATTCAGCCACTTTGTAGTCATTTTCAAAGAAGCACAACATAATATAAATAAAAAGGAATTTCAATACTAAACATTTGGTGATTTTTAAAGTTTTATTTTCTTTGCTTCATCAGTTTTTTTTGTTCTCTGGGGGCGGGGAGAGAGGACTCCAGCAAGCAATAAAAATAAGCACTTCTATGTTCTCTTATCATCTTTCCACCCTCTCTGTTCTGAATTACTAAGATAAACCAAAAGAACAAAAACAGCAAAAAGGAAACAAAAAAAAAATCAAGCCCAAGAATTCATCTGGCACAACAAAATCATCTCATCAGCAAAGGAGCCTGAAAGGCAGAGTCTCAATGCAGAGTGGTGAGGGAAGTGTCACCTTTGCTACCTGTTTCGTGCCCTTCACACAGGAGGTTCGGGAGAGCCCCTAAACACATGGTGTGGACCCAGGGAACCTAGCAGTTCTAAAGGATAGAGATGATTTGGCTCATTTTGATATCTCTGAAACCAAAGTCTTGAACCCATTTGCTTGAGAAGAGCCCTTCCTGTGATGTTGTGACTAAGATAGTTGTACACGTTCCTGTATCTTATCAGTCACCAGCCAGACAGCTCCCTGACTACATAATTAATGGACTTCTCTCCAACCAGTGTCTGGAGGGATCCGCACCCACAAACACTCAGTCCTGGACTCTATTTGGCAGAAGCTGCTGTGGTCCTTTCTGCTGTTTGGTCTCCTACTAGACTGTTGTTGGGTGAGTGCAGAACACCTGTCCTTTCTGGGTTACTTTCTACATTTGTGTAACACATACCAGGGACAGTATCTCATGTCTCCAACAGTGCTCTTGTGTGCGACTCCCTTACATGAATTTTAAAACCACTTTTAAAGTTCTCTGTTTAATTTCAAGGAAATAACAAAGTATTTGCCCAGAGTGGTTGCTCAGAATACTATTTTCCTTTTGCAGAGTTTCTTTTATTGGGTGCCAGGCTGGTCTATCTGTCCACCACTATTTTCTCCTGTGGCACTTGGTCTCTGAATCCGTACATGGCAGGCCAATTCCTGGAGACAATAAACTTTCTTTTGGACCTCCAGCTGTCCCCATAACCTCACACCTGCCTCCTTGCAATAAAAAGCAGTGATGGTCCTTGGGAAATATTGCTGCAAATTGTAAAGCTGTAATTCAACATTTCCTTTTCTTAGCAGAGGCCATGTCTGTAATCTGGAGGAAGGTCTCCTAGGAAGTCTTTCCAGGATTGTTATGGAAAATATGCCACACAAGAATTAGACCACAATGGAAAGAGCCTCCTGGTGAGTAGCCTTCCACTGAACTTCAAAAGGACAAAGGCACTTTAATTAAAACAACCTTGAAATTATCCCGGCTTCTTTGCGTCAGACACAGTCAGGAAAGAGGAGTTCAGCAAAGTCCCTGTGGAAGGACTCAAGTACCCAAGCTCATGAAATGTTCCTAAGGATAAAAGGGCTCCAACTCACAGACAGCTACGATCTGATAGTTTGCAATCATACGTAGCTAAAATGTCTGATGTATCTTGATTTCTTTCTTGTTCCTTGGAATGAATCTATTACTTTTACCTTGGTGTATCAGCTAGTGTTTGCCGTAAAACAAAGCTCTCCAAAATGTCATGGCTGAACTGACTATTCATCATCGTGCAGATTAAAAATTGGGGCTGTGCTCAGCTCTGCAATTCTGCCAGCGTCGGTCACTCAGGTGTTTGCAGTTGCATGAGCTTCTGGTGAGGTGGGAGGAGGTTGAGAGTTGGCAAGGACACTGGGTACCTCCTTCATGAGGCCTCAGCCAGAAATCAGCCTGTGCAGGCTAAGATGGAGGCAAGAAGAGAAGTCGGGCAAACCACATTGTGAGAGTGCTTCTCCAGTTCTCTTCATTTCACACCTGTTATTGTCCCATTGGTCAAAACATGTCTCATGAGTCCTTATGGGCGTGCACTGGCAATACACAGGTTATAAGGAATAGTAAGAAATTAGAGCCATTAGTACAATCAGTTCAGCACACTTGGTTGTTTTCTTCTGCCTCCCATGGTTGCATCTCCTAGGCAATGCATCACCCCTACACCACACCTGTACCAGTGTCACAATGTGAAAAGTCTGAGTGGTTAGACCATCACGTCTTCTCCCCTGTGACAGCCTGCCTATCACCCTTGAACTCATGCTGTGGAGAAGTAACTCAGAGATAAGAGCTGCTCACAAGATCCCAGATGTTTAAGTGGAGTGGTAGATAACCAGCATGAGTACTAACCAAATAGAAGATAGATAGTCAAAATAATAGATTCTGATATCTTCATCTGCCCAGAAACAACCAAAACACTAGCTTCATGGTTCCTCTCTCCTTTCCTCCTCTTCTTTCGGCCTAACTAAACTTCTTGTCACTCAGCTGCAGTTACCTGCTATTTTGATCAAATCAAACCCTAAGGAATTTGGCACTAAATGAAAATGGGAAATCAGTTGCCTCCCACACTCCCTAACTTGGGAACTGCCAAGAAAAATTGGGCTTTTCAAATGCATTGTTTCAGAGTTTGGAGATGCTTTCAATGGTAGTAATACAACACCCACCCCCACAACCCCATTCTATCCAAAATCCCAAAAGAGAATAGCAGAAAAAGCTATTCAACCACTTGCCTCACATAACCCCAAATTGCTTTCCATAACCATAAAGTAAGGCCATTGAAGAATATTACTTGAGGGTCTTGAATTCAATCTAATGGCTCCACTCTGTATAATTCTGTTTCAGGGAGTGGGTCAGACCCTTTCTACAGTGAAGATGAGTAACTCCTTCCCAGGAGATGCTCACTAAGTATCCTGGAATGTCAGTGCCATTCATCCAGCCGAGAATCTTTGTTCCATATAAAAATGTTTCAGAGAAAACTTGGTTGTCTCAAGTTCATTTAAATAATTTTGCTTTAGAATAAGCAAATACAGCTTTTTAATTTAAGTCATTGATCCTATGAGATGGTTGATGCAGATATGAGTCATTCTGTGAACTCAGGCTCTTCCTCCATAACAGCAGATCTGAATAACCAGGACGACCACTCACTTGCCAAGCATGCTCATGCTCCATGCTCCACACCGGGCTGTGGGTAGATCCGTGGAGTCTCTGTCCTCAGGCCCTCTCTTACAGATAAGTAAGGGAGATGGACTGGAAGCAGAGACAGACACATAAATAGTTAAAATCGTGCGTGCCATGGAGAAAGCACAGTGGTAGCCAAGACAGAAAATAGCAAGGGAGTACGACTCGCATGCTATTTGTGTCTTAAGTACAATGGAGTTTTTCAATTTTAACTGTTCTATCTTTGCCTTTGAATATTTACTGCATTAAAATTTAACCTAATAATTGTGACTTTGGAAATTAGGTCTGTCATTTTATTATTTCTTTTCTGTTTTGTTCTTTTTTCATTGTTTCTCATTTTCTGTCTTCATGTGGATATTTGACTATTATATTATTCTATTCTTAATTTATTCATTGGCTTTTAGTAGCACATATATGTTTAAGTTAATGGTACTGATTTTTTCTTTCTTCTTTTTTTGGTACTGGGGATCAAACTCAGGACCTTGAGCTTGCAAGGCAGGCAGTGGAACCACTGAGCTAAATCCCCGGCCCTAATGGTACTGATTTTTATAATAGTGTTAATAATATGAAACAGAGCTCAATAATTCCTACTTATGTTCTACAGTATGAAACAAGACTTGAAGCGTAATGCTCTAGACTCAAGGAATGGACACTAAAAGGGTCCTGAACACTTGAAGCCTGCCTATTTTTTTCTATTTGTAATTTTTTAAAAAAAATTTTGTGTTTCTGCTCTAATGACATCTGTGCTGCTTGACTGCCAATTTCATTTTCTGTGAAGTCCAGACACTTACCTTCCCTGCAGATGAAGCCATTAGCAGAAGACTAGTTGTACTATAAAGAAAAATACAGTGTAGGTTAGCATAGCTGTCTCTGCTAATTACCACGAACAACCGCATAAACAATGCAAACGCTATGTGAGTTGATGTTACTATTCCCAGGAAGCACATTTTTATTTTGTTCAAGCAAAGAATTCCACAAAGTCTGCTTAATCACCTTAGAAGTAAAACATAAACATAATGGAAGCGCTGGGGGCCCTTTTATTTAATTCCATATCAAAGAAATAGACTTGTCTATGCTGGAGAAGTAATAGAAGTTAAGATGAATTTGTTTATGCCCAATTGATCTTTCTGGTCTTTCCTTCCCATGGCAACAAGCTCATCTCTCTGCTGATTTCACTGCAAGCAGAGCTAGGGAGTAACTTTTCTGATGCATAGGCATGGCTTCTCTGAAATGCTGACTGGGATTGGAAAGAATGAATATATATATATATATATATATATATATATATATATATATATATGCATATGGTTGTATTTGTTCACACTTTCATACTATTTAGCAATGAAGAGGACTAAGTTACTGATGAGCACACATGAATGGGCCTCAAAGCATGTTGCTCGGTTACAAGTTCCCTTCACAAAACACCCCGTATCCCATGAGTCCATTCTTGATAACCTCTAGAATGGTAAAACTATAATGACAGGGATGCAGAGTGGTGGTTAACGGGATGCTTCTGGTACAGAAGACTGAACCAAAAGGCCAACGAAGAAACTTTTATGCATGAGAGACATGTCTTAGACCATGACTGTGGTGGCGACAATACAATTGTATACAAAATATAATCACATTGCATACTTATAAATATAAACGTTATTGTCTATAAATTAAACACTCAGAAAGCCATAAAATATTAAAGATGAACAAAAATCCTAACTTGAAATTGTTGCAAAGACAAATAGTCTTTTAATAAAATTCTCAGCAACATACAGGCAAAATAAATTCCCAATCTGTGTGGATTGCCAAAGGCCAAGCTGAAAGCCCTATTTGACTTTGCTGCACTACTAGAATTTCCAACATATACTGAGTTTTTTTCATTATATTTTAAAAATGGGAACCCTGACCCTTGAGAAATTGAGATTATGTATATGTTAAATGTAGCTACTCTAACATTTCAGCTAAATTGCTTATTACATTTTGCACACATAGTATGCAATAAATCAAACTTTGCATGGATTTCAAGTGGATTAAATTAATCAACTCAGTTTTCACTGTAGCTATAAATGCCATTAATGCTAGCTCTTCATTGCTCATGCAAATGTGGGCAGAAGCGCAGGTTGCTAAGTGTGCAGTGTTCCTGTACCACCCACTTGCAGTAAGGTTCATCCTTACGCTCATTATTTTTAATAGTTTAATTGCTCTGAAGAACTGTCTCTACGTCAGACTCTAATCTAAACACATATACTTTTATTTAAGCTTTCCAAGATGATTTCAACCTTCACTGATTTGTTTCTCATTTTCTGAATATGTACAGTAAATGCGGTACTTTTGAACTGTGGTCGTGCCTAATTGTATAAAATCTTCACATTGGTAGTAGTCAGACAAACTGAGAAATAGGGGTTGGGATACTAGAAAGCAGGTAACTTTTATAGATGAGGAATATTGAAAAGAGAATAATATGGCAAAGAGAATAACGCCGAGGCAGATTTTCTAGGTGTGGGTTTGGGGACTATTCCTTCCTGATAGAGACCTTGGTGAAGGAGGAAGAGCTGAGAAACCCAGGTCAGAGCGCTCTGCCTTGGTGGGGTAGCAAGGTGACCATGGCAGGATTAGTGACTCTTACGACTTCTCAGCTAGCTGTTTCAGTTTAATAGTAACTAGAAACTAACAAGAATTTCGTCTACCTCAAGCAAACAAGCATCTTTAAATTGACTGAGAGACTAATATTAACATTGTTCTTTCACTACTTTTTGTCTATGCAGTATTCTTATATCTCAGCTGAAAAAATCTTCGAATCAAAATTCTTCTAGCACTGTTTTCCTTGCCACAGGGCCTTGACTGTGTTACACACCAAACTATTCTCAATAATTGCTATTTTATTAACATAGATTACATAGAGCAAGAATTCTTGGCTTCTATGTATGCATTCTGTGGTAGATAAGCCATAGATTCTGCGAGCCAAGCTAGAAAAATCAAATTCTAAAAATACCAAAAGTTGTTTTTTCTCCTTGGTCCAGTAATTTCATTTTTAAAGCTATGAGGTATGATCAACAATATAGTGAATGTTCAAATGTTTAAATAAATTAAAGTAAAAGGCATACTGCCATTAATTGGCCTCAAAATACTCCCCTTGCTTTGGACACACTCATCCCATCATTCTTGCCATTTTCTGATGCAGTTCTGGAGTTCTCTTTTGTGAGTGTCTTCGGTTGCGCTGCTATGGCTGTCTCGATGTCCTGAGTCTACTCAGAACATTTACCTATCACTGTCATTTTGACTCTGGAGAAAATCTAGAAGTCACATGGTGCCAGATTCAGTGACTAAAGTAGATGAGAGCATACCATAATGTTTTTATGAGCTACCTTCCCATTGAATGGCACTGGACAGCAGCATTCACCATATTTTTTATCACACCTTGTGAGTCACTCATGAAAGAGGATTTCCAGAACTGCTTCAGAAAGTGCCAAAAACAATGAGCTAGGTGTGTTCAAAGCAGGGGTGATTAATGGCAGTGTGTATTTTAATGTAATAAATAGTTTTGTTTAAACACTCCACACATATTTTGATCACATTTCATATAGCCTAAGTAATAGTGAAGGATATATTAAAATATTTAGCTATACAGATAATGAAAGAGATAGAGGGAGAGAAAGAATGAACAAAAGAAAAGAACAAAGAGGGAGGGGTAGATGGGTGAGCTGCTTTTGATACAAATGACTGGCATTTTGTTTTTCCAGTTCTAGGCTGTGATTCCGCTGACTCATTCAATGCATAGAATTGTATGTTCCTCTTCACTCGCAGTTCTCATTGCATGAAGAATATTTTTATCATTAAATAAATGACACAAAGAATAAATGTTTCTTTTCAGAATAAAGTTTTAAGACACACCATGATATTATTATACAATATGGCTTTGGAGAGTGACTGGGAATGTATATAGCTGTGTCTCTCATTTCTAATCATTATGTTAAAGTGGTGCCTGCAGTTACTCTGTTGCTAACAACCACAGAGAAAATACTTGGTTTCCTGGTCCAACCTTAACCCCGGCAACCAACATGGCTCAACTGGGGATGGGATGCAGGACTGGGGCTACTTTAGTACAAGTCACCTTTTTCATATGTAAGTTTAATGGTTGCATGCTCTTCCATCAGGAATCCGAAGCATCATATTTATAACTATTATTGTTGAGATGAAAATTTCAATATGTTATGTAAAGAAATAGACTTTCCAAATTCATACATCTCAGAGATAGCCAAGAGAGCAGCAGCTGCTTGAGATAAAAAACACATTTTGATGTCGGACCAGCTATTATGTTTAAGGGCCCTACATTATTTTCTCTCAGTGGCTGCCTTGTAATGAGTTTTGTTAGTCAGATAATGAGCACAGTGGCAGACACTGAAATAGACATTGGAAGCTGAAGCTCCTCCTCTTGGGGGAGAATTGTTACTGCTGTTTGTTCCTAGAAGAGATAAACTCAGCACAGAATTTCATCTTTTCTATTCTTCTCTGGAAAGCAAATACAGAAGCTGTACTTGGGCAGGCTTTATTGCATAGAGTTCTTAAGAAAAAAATGTTTAGGAAGTATGTTTATGGAAGGTTTTTTTTAACCTGAATTGCTGTTAAATGAAGGGGAATAATTCAAGTTTGCTTTATGATGAGAGTAGTAGAAATTTGATGGTCATAACCATTTTGCACCCAGTAGGAATTTTCTCTGTGAAACAGTATGGTTGGGCAAATCAACTCCCCACCTTCAGACTGGTGGAATTTTCTGACCTAGGTTATTAATAGGTTCAAAACTGTGAAACAGGCTCAGGAACCAATTGAACCAAACGATTACCTTCATGAAGAATCAATTTAAGGAAAAACAGTTTTCCCCATTTGTATTGAAACTGAGAACTCTCCAATTAACACAATAATTGAGCCACAATACAAAGGTTTGTTCATAAGTATAGGGATTTTTTTTCAGTGTTTTTGTCCAAACAAAATAGAATCATATACCTTAGCCTTGAGTTGGAAAAATATAGCAACAGAATTTTGCAATCACAAAGTTATTCATTCAGCAACCATATTCTTCACTTAATAAATAGATAAACTGATAACCAAAGAAATCACATGTTGCACCTGAGGTTACATAGTGAGTTGGTTACCAAGTTAGGACTAGAGCCCAGGTCATTAACCCTCAATTCATAGTATTTCTCCTTATTGGTCTTTGATTCCTTAGACAAATATTGAGTGCTACTATATTTCTATTACTGAGACAAGTATAGGAAATCCAATAATTAAAAATATGGTGGTCATTTCCTTTCCCATATATTTTAAATTTTATTGGAATAGAATGGTGTAAGATTAAAATAAGTACTTAAAACAAATTATTAAAAGGTAAAAAATAACTTTTTAGAAAGCTGTAGTTGCAACAAAGAAAATAACAGGAGTCAGCACAGAGGAGGAGGTTTCCGGGCCAACATACAACCGCTCCCAGCAGAGAGGAGGAGGCTTGCAGGTCAATGACATGTGAATGCTCCCAGGGCAGAGGAGGAGGCTTCCAGGCTGATGTACCTCCACTCCCAGCACAGAGGAGGTGAGCAGCGTGTGCACCAGCAGCAGCCTCCTTCCCACCATTGAAATGAGAAGACAGGTAAACAAGCCTCAAAACCAGACTTCCAGATCACCTAATGTGACCACAAAGGGAAACCAGATGGAACACTCTGATGCTCAACTACCTAGACTCCCTGAACTGGCAACAACAGAGGATCTGGAAAAAATGAAATCAGAAATAAATTTTCATATAACAGCAGAGATTGTCTCACAGTACAAGACATGATTAATAAATCTAGAGAGGAGCTGAGGAACATGATGGAATGCCAACATAGGAAACAAATGGAATCCATAAAGCAGATGCAAACAGATGTCCAGGAGATTAAAAACTCCACTGAAAGTCTACACAGCAGAATGAGCCAATGTGAAGACAGAATTTTAGATGTAGAAGATAAGATTGCAATTAGTGACCAGGAAGGGAAAAATTGCTTTAAAATTGTAAGGGATGATAAGAAATCAATCCAGCAGGTGCTAGATGATGCAAAGAAGAATAAGATAAGACTGATCAGTGTCAATGAGGAAACAGGAAAGAGTGCAGATGACATAAAACAACTGTTCACAGAAGTGATGGCAGAAAAATTCCCAAGCAGGGGAAAAGAACTTGACATACAGATAAGTGAGGCATATAGGACTCCAACTAGCCTTGATCACAAACAATCTACACATAGGCATATAATTGTTAAGATTCCAGAAGCCCAGTAGAAGAACAAAGTTCTACAAGCAGTGAGAGAAAAGAAACAAATCACATACAAAGGAAAGTCCATCAGAATCACAGCAGACTTCTCAATGCAAACCCTCAAGGCAAGAAGAGCTTGAAGTGATGTATTCCAACCCCTAAAGGAAAACAGCCTCCAACCCAGATTGATGAACCCTGCAAAACTACCTTTCCAAATTGATGGAGAAATTAGATACTTTCATAACAAAGACCACCTTAAGAACTTCATGAATACCAAAGCAGCACTCCAAAAAACTTTAGATAATATCCTAAAAAAGAAAATGAGGATCACAACCCCAGGAAGCACAACAGAATGAATCCATCAGGTGCGACAAGAAATTAAATGCAAAGGAGAAGAATCCAACAAAAAGAAAAAGTCATGACAAGGATAAGTCAATACTTGTCAGTTATAACCATCAATGTTAATGGTCCCAACTCACCAATCAAAAGAAAGAGACTGGCAGAATGGGACAAGAGGGAAAATCCAACAATATGCTGCATACAAGAAACACACTTAATTCAAAAAGAAACTCATAGACTGAAAGTTAAAGGATGGAAAACAATACTCCATGTGACAGGAACCAAAAAAAAAGCAGGAGTAGCTAACCTCTTTCCAGACCAAGTGGATTTCAAACCAACACTGATTAAGAGAGACAAAGAAGGACACTACATCCTTGTAAAGGGAAAAATCCAAGAGGAAGAGATGACAATCATAAATATCTATGCACCAAACACTAGTGCCTCCAACTATATAAAACAAATACTAATGGACATGAAAAATCAAATAAGCACCAATACAATAGTAGTGGGGGACCTCAATACCCTGCTGTCACAAATAGATTGATCAACTAGACAAAAAATAAGCAATGAAATACTAGAAGTCAATCAAACTCTTGAATAAATGAACTTAACAGATGTTCACAGAGTGTTGCACCCCACAAAATCAGAACATACATTCTTTTCAGCTGCACATGGGTCCTTCTCCAAAATAGAACACATACTTGTTCATAGAACATAATTAAGCAAGTGCAAATGGATTGAAATTATCCCCTGTATATTATCAGTCCATAATGCAATGAAATTGGAGATCCATAGCAAAAATTTCATAAACACATGGAAATTGAACAACACGCTTGTGAATAACCAATGGGTCACAGAGGAAATTAAAGAAGAAATCAGACAGTTCCTTCAATTAAATGACAATGACAATACAACATATCAGAATCTATGGGACACAATGAAAGCGGTCTTATAAGGAAAATCCATAGCAGTGAATACATGTATTAGGAAAACAGAGCAAGCCCAACTAAACAACCTGATGTGAAACCTCAAGCTTCTAGAAAAAGGAGAGCAGAACAAATCCAAAGCTCATACAAAGGAGGAAATTATAAAGATCAGAGGAGAAATCAATGCAATGGAGACTAAGAGAATGATACAAAAAATCAATGAAGCCAAGAGTTGGTTCTTTAAAGAATAAATGAAATTGACAAACCCTTAGCCAATATTATCAGAAAAGGGAAAGAAAAGGCCCAAATCCATTCAATTAGGAATTAAAAGGAGGAAATTACAACAGGCCCAACAGAATTCCAGAGGATCATCAATACCTACTTCGAGTACCTATATGCCAATTAGATGGAAAACACAGAAGAAATGGACAGATTCCTAGATATGTGTGAATTACCAAAGCTGAATGAAGAAGACCTAAAAATTCTAAACAACCCAATATCAACCAATGAAATTGAAAACATAATTAAGAACTTACCAACTAAGAAAACCCCGGATCCTTATGGCTTCACTGCTGAACTCTACAAGACAGTTAGAGAGGAATTACTGCCACTATTGTTTAAACTCTTCAAGGAAATTGAAAGGGAAACAATACTCCCGAATTCATTCCAGGAAGCAAGCATCACCTTGATCCCCAAAGCAGAAAATGACCCAACCAAAATAGAGAACTATAGGCCAATCTCACTAATGAACTTAGATACAAAAATCCTTAATAAGATACTGGCAAATAGAATGCAGAAGATCATCAAGAAGATCATACACCGTGACCAAGTGGGATTCATCCCAGGGATGCAGGGATGCTTCAACATATGCAAATCAATCAATGTAATACACTATATCAATAGAGCCAAGGACAAAAACCACATGTTTATCTCCACAGATGCAGAAAAACCATTTGACAAAATCCAACACGTATTTGTGATAAAAACCCTCCAAAAATTGGAATAGATGGTCTCTACCTCAATGTGATAAAAGCCATCTATGAAAAACCAACAGCCAATATCATACTAAATGATCAAAATCTGAAATCCTTCACACTAAAATCAGGAACAAGACAAGGATGTCCACTATCACCACTCTTGTTCAATGTAGTTTTGGAAACATTAGCTACAGCGATTAGACAAGAGAAAGAAATAAAAGGAATAAAGATAGGAAATGAAGAAGTCAAATTGTCATTATTTGCAGATGACATGATGCTCTATATAGAAGACCCCAAGAACTCCACCAAAAGTCTTCTAGACTTAATAATCAAATTCAGTCAAGTAGCTGGATATGAGGTCAACACAAAAAAATCAATAGCTTTCCTTTACACGAACAACAGACTCACTAAGAGAGGAATTAGAAAAACAGTTCCTTTCAGAATAGCATCCAAAAAACTGAAATACCTAGGAATCCACCTAACTAAAGAAATCAAAGTCCTCTTCTCTGAAAACTATTGCACTCTGAAGAGAGAGATTGAAGATGATATCAGAAAATGGAAAGACATCCCCTGCTCCTGGGTAGGAAGGATCAACATAATGAAAATGGCCATACTTCCAAAACTGCTATATAGATTCGATGCAATCCCAATTGAAATCCAGGAGCATACTTTGCCAACCTTGAGAAAACTATCCAAAAATTCATTCAGAACAAGAAGAGACTCAGAATAGCAAAAGCAATTCTAGGTAACAGAGACATGGCAGGGGGTGTTACAACCCCCAACTTGAGACTATACTGCAAAGCTACTGTGATAAAAACAGCATGGTACTGGCAAAGAAACAGACCTGAGGACCAGTGGAACAAATTAGAAGATGGGGAAACAACTCCAGAGACACTCACTCACCTTATCATTGACAAAAGATCCAAATACCATTGAGGAATGGAGGAAAGATAGCCTCTTCAATAAATGGTGCTGGAAAAATTGGATTTCAACTTGCCAAAGATTAAAACTAGACCTATATCTCTCACCATGCACTAAACTAAAATCAAAATGGATTAAAGATCTAAATATTAAAATAGAAATGTTGAGCCAGCTAGAAGAGAAGTTAGGTAGAGTTCTTGAAGACATTAGTGTAGGAAAAGATTTTATGAACAAAACCTCCGTTGCCTGTGAACTAGTACAAACAATCAACAAGTGGGATCTCTTCTTATTCACAAGCTTCTGCACAGCAAGAGAAACAACCAGCAGTGTGAAGAGACAACCCATAATGTGGGAAAAAATCTTCACCTGCTGTTCCTCAGACAAAGGTCTACTATCTTGAATCTATAAAGAACTTAAAAAAATGACACCTCCCAAATTTAAAGATTCAATCCAAAAATGGGCATCTAAAAGGAACAGATACTTCTCCAACAAATAAGTAGAAATAGCAAATAAACATAAGAAAAAATGTACAACCTCACTGGTCATTCAAGAGATGCAAATGAAAACAATGCTGAGATTCTACCTCACTCCAGGAACAATGGCTGCTATCATGAAATCAACCAATAACAAATGTTGGCCGGGCTTGGGGAAAGAGGAACCCTGCTCCACTGCTGGTGGGAGTGTAGACTGGTGCAACTACTGTGGAAATCAGTATGGTAATACCTCAAAGAACTAGGACTGGAAGTCCCATTTGACCCAGCTACTCCCCTGCTGGGTATCTTCCCCAAAGAATTAAAAGAATCATACCACAGTGATATATGTGCACCCATGTTGATAGCAGCACAGTTTGTAACAGCTAAAACTTGGAAACAGCCCAAATGCCCATCAACTGGAGACTGGATCAAGAAAATGTATTTTTTTTATAAAATGGAGTACTACTCTGGCATAAAAAATGAGAAATTAGAGACATTTATAGCCAAATGGCTGCACACTGAGGCCATACTCTTAAGTGAAATAAATAGGACACACATGTATAAATATCACATAGTTTCTCTAGTGTGAGAAATTGAAAGTATAAATAATGACTAAAAGGTATAATAGATAATGTAAAATAGGAAGAAAAGGGGCAAAGGGGAAGGGGAATTGGGAGGGGTAGGGGAAAAGAAAGAAGGGAACGTAATTAATATGAGAAAATGAAAAAATGGAAACAAAGTCTTTGTAAATAGGGAGGGATGGAGGGGTTGAAGGGAGGGTAGGGGAAGGGGGAAAAATAAGAACCAAGAGAGATGATGTAAAGGTGCAAATTTCCAATGATGAATGTCATTATATTGTATACCTAAAATGTACCAATAAAATAAAATTTATATAAAAAGAAAATAACAGGATTTAATGTGTTCGCCAGTGGCTTCTGAGTATTTAGAGATGTGACCATTGTTTAAATAATTATGGGCAAGGAAGCTCCTTGGAGAAATGATATGTAAGCTGGATGGTATGAAGGGGTGTCTTAGTCACTTTCTCAGTGCTGGGATGAAATACAAGACCCCTTCAACTACCAGGAAGGAGATGTATTTTGGCTCCAAATTACAGTCCATGGTTGGCTTGATCCAGGCAGAAAGAGCATGGCAGAAGGACCCGGAGGAAGACACACATCATGGCGGCCAAGAAGCAAAGAGGGGAGAAGATGGGGAGGGAGATGTCCTTGTCTGGCTCACACCTCCAGTGACACACAGGAAATAAAATAATTCCAAATGGCCCTGATGTGACAGAATCTGGCATGAACAAGTAAATCCTTAAAAAGGCTTGAACAGCAGGTATTCTAACTTTTAGATAAATGCATTTTAATTCAGATGGAGTGAATAACATGATCAAATAGCTCATAATTAGAAGCCAGAGTTTGAAATTAAAGTACCTGACTCCCAAAATCCATGTACTTGTCAATCAATTTCACTGGTCTCATCTAATTGACCCTCAAAGCACATAATTTGATCTGCCCATCAACTTACTTGAATGATAAAATAATAATGTACAAGGCAATGGACGCTCCAATACCCATACATCTGTTCTGTATTAGAATTTAGGAGATTTGGATAACATATTAACTGCACTTTAATGGTCAACTTTGATGGCCAGCACTTTGGGGCATTTCTATGCACCCAGCAGAGGGAGGGCCTACTTTTTTGCTAAGGCTTGTTAGTTCCTTTTTCTCTACATTTTTTCCACTAATATGGAGAACTCTGAAGAAGCATTCTGATAACTGTCTCACCTGGCACAGAAATGGACGGTTCTTGACATATGCAGCAGCAAACCCTGGAATAGAGACCTATTCACAAAATCACTATAAAACAACAGTGAAGAGACCTGGGGTGCTGTGTAATTGTTAAAGCACTACTCAGGGGTTCTTCCAACCTCACTGATTGAGCATCTAAGCGTGCTTGAGCTGTAAGATTGGGAGTCTGCTTGTTTACATATATCAAATTCACTGTTGTCTTGGTTATTTTCTTGTTGATGGGACAAAATACCCAAAACCCACAAGTTAAGGAAGAATAGTTTATTTTAGTTCATGTCTGTAGAAGTTTCAGTCTATAGTTGGCTGGTTCCAAGGTAGGGGAGTATGGCAGAGGAAAAACAGTTCATGGCTTGGCAAGCAGAAGGTAGCTGCCTTTATTCTGGTTTCCTTTTTACTCCAACCAGGCTAGAAGTCTATCGGTTGGTGCCACCCACACCCAGGGTGGGTCTTTCCTCTTCAGTGAGTCCATCATCCACACCCAGAACTGGGCTAGGCGAGTTAGTTGACTGATCAGTATCACAGACTTATGACCCAGTCACTCCGAAAAGCCTCAGCAATGAGCAAAAGAGGCTTTGAGGGGACATCTAGACACTTGCCATAACAACTGGAGAGTGTTTAATTCTTTGCTTTACTTATAAAGACAAGATAGGAAGACAGGTAGAGCAGAAACTAATTGGAAAAAAAACACATTGATACTACTCTTGGAATCACTGTATTTTCTAACATCTTTGGGAGTCTCCATTTTGGGTCTAAAATCACCTGCTTAGAGAAAAGAGAATAGATTAATAACAATCACTATTATATGTTTATAGATATATTCAGATATAAATGCTCCCAGGATTAAATGATGGGAGCACATTATCTAGACACTTTGGCAATTACTTCATGCAGTGACTTCATTTGATATGGTTAGAATATTCTGTCCCAATTACCAAAATTATTATATTGTTTCCAAGTGATTATTCGTGATACAAAGATTAACAGTTCATCAGTATAGGATTTTCAGTTGACAACAGAGATTTTTCCAAAGAAAGTATTTAACTTTTTCTTATTTAGCTTAGTTCTAAATGGCAGAAATCTTGTGGCAATAATTTAGATTTCCAATTAGCAGTAGGAGGTAACACTAGTGTTTCTTTCAGTAAACTCTAATTATAATTTGTAAAAAAAAAAAGTAAAATAATAAAAAGTCTAGTTAAAAATTCAAGTGTTATTCTAACTGGACCTTTTATATAAGCCATGATGGGATAAATAAAGGCATCTGACATTTTACATTTCAAAACCACAATATTTTACAAATACTGGTGTTAGAGTAATTTGGATTAGTGTTTCTTAAACTAGTCATCAGATGCAGACATTAATTATTTTCCAAATCAGTAGCTCCCAGACTTTCAGATTTTATAGGCCACTGAAACTATTTTCCCCCTACTGGGAGTACCAATAAAAGACTTTCAGATTTTAATTTCACTAAGAAGAGTGTTTTAAAAAGCTACCATTCTCTAACATTGCCTTGGTGTAAAAGAAATTATGTTAGAACCTTCCAGAATTAGGAAGAATATAGTTACAGAAAAATTCAATAGGTTTTCTGGAGTAAAACTTGTTAAACAAGTTTCGAACTCTGCCAGAGAAACCAATGCCAAGAGATTATAAATAATAAGGTCATATATGTGTGCAATGAGGACAGAGTGTAAGCAGTGAGCCTCTAGCGAGTGTTAGCTGTTGACTTTTTACCTAGCACCTACTGGCTGTACATGTTACACAAAGGCGGTTCTATTTCTTGCTCTACATGCAGCCTTGCACACACCATGGCCCATCGCTGTAGCATACTCCTTCCTCCATAGACCCAGGGCCTGCCAAGGAAGGGTTTCCCAGCGATTTGGGGAAGGACATGCACATTCTTTATGCTAGTGGTTTTGTTCCTGACTGCACTTCACAAACATCTGGAGTCTTTCAACAAGTACAAAGGCCTGGTTCCTATTCCCACAAACTTTGATATAATTCCCCTGGGAAGGAGACGAGACGTGGGTATTTTTAAACTCTGTAGGATAATCTGCGACTTGGAAGGGTTGAGGTGTAATTTTTTAAGTAGTTGTTGGGCTCTGATTGCTTTCTTAGTTTCTTACTTGTGTGCTTAAAAATGAAGTTACAATGGCAAAATATGCACTGGCATGTTTGATGCTATTTATCTCAATTTAAATATTTCTTAAAACATTTAAAAAGAAAGAAGTGGTATCTTTAAAGAACCTTTTTTTTTTTGTAATTCGAAGATATAACCTGAATATGATCGGTGGGGTGTGAAGGATCTAACTCAGAAACACCGCTACCTCTCAGCTACATCCACAGCCCTTTAAAATTTTCTTATGTTGAGACAGACTCTGGCTAAGACTCCCAGGAGGGACTCAAACTTTTGATTTTCCTGCCTCAGCCTCCCAAGTTCTAGGATGAAACCACTATGTTAGGCAGAATATGGTTTTAACCACGTGATTTAGTATAGTGTCATACTAGGGATGAAGGCTCGATGTTGTGAAGCCAAGATTCTATGCAGTGGGGAAACAAGCACAGAAGCTTTGCATGATGCTCTGACTAGTGGGTCAAGCAGAGTCTCAGCAAAAAGAAAATGAACACTGTTGGATCTTGCACACTGAGAAGTTCTGGGAGAAGTAATTAACACTTTTCATCTACATGGCATCAGGCCAACACCAGCGAAAGGTCTTCAGATTGTCCCTGCCTTGGCAGCACATACACTAAAGGTCTTCAGATTTCCAGAAAATTCTAGAGTCAAAAGAACATCATTAGCCTCTTCTCTAGGTATGAAGAAAAACTAAGGCTTGGATTCATAGCTTGCAATCAGTAAACCGTGGCAAGAATACTTAGCAGTGAGGCTGATGTCCTATTGCAAAATGTTGAATGGCTTTACTAAATGTGGAACTATTTTTAATATAAATATTTTGGGGTGACACCACCAAGAATGGGAAAGAGCCCTGAAAAGCTTTTCCTCCATTAGATCATTGGAAAACAATGTTAGAAGCAATATTTGTAAAACTCTATAAATTAATCAAAGGATTAAAAGAACCTTGGAGGCATTTATTTGTATATCTATAAAAGATTAATTAGACTTATTACATTTTAACTTTCCTTATTATCATTACACTCTCCACAACCCAGGGCTAACCTTGAAACCCATCAGCCTCAATATAAACAAGCTAGCAGCCACTTGGAAGGGCAAAATGAGGTCAGAGCTCCTGAAAAGCCCCATTTCCAAACCAAAGTCATTTCTGAGCTATTTGATCATTCCCTGAAGAACCATCTCACAAGCAGTATCATTATTTCCTCTGACCTGTGGCTTCCCATCCTAGCTCTAGTAGCTTTTTCTCTGGTGCATTTGTTGCAAACAATGGGTGGCAATTGTATACCACTGTTGCTGCTTGATATGGTGTAATAATTGTGTTTTTTTTTTTTAAAAAAGAATCTAACTAAAAAGGGAGGGCAGAAAAGCAAATAAGTTGCCCTTATGAAGATTTTTTAAATTCTGACATATTCCTGGGAATGTAGAATATCTCAATTCTAACTTCTGGAAAGTTGAGGCTCTGTGTGTGCAGGATGTGAGGGCTAAGGCAGGGTTTTTAATGACTTGGTCCCTGATGAAGACATGCTCACATGTGTGAAGAGCCTCTTGCAAATTCCAAAGGCTTATTAATTCCATAATTTAAAGAGAGCTGTGTCTCATCCCAGCATGTCCAACTGGCAGACCCTAGGCTGTATGTAGCCCTGGACAGCTGAAAATACAGCCCACACGATCACAAACTTTTGACCATAGTATGGAATTTATAGTGATTTTTTTCATGACTCAACTTTGTGGTGCTGGAGGACAGACTGCACAGGTAATGAAAGGATGCTGTAGGGGCCACAGTGCAGAGCTAACTCTGCCCCCATGAGCGCCGCACACAGTAGAGACCTGTGAACGTCAGACTTTACACACGCAACTTGGCAGGTAAAGCATGACCAGTGATAATGCTATTGTAACCTACCCACATATCTGTGTGCCTGTGTTCATTATTATTAAGCAGACATACAAGTTTTCTCTCTCTTTATTTTTTTTGGTACCGGGGATCGAACTCAGGGACCTTACACTTGTGAAGGAGGTGGCAGTACCACTGAGCACCACTAAATCCCCGGCCCTCAAGTTTTCTTATTGAATTATTAAACTTGGGTTTTGTTATTTTGTAAGATAATTTAATAAATTAAAACATAAAGAAGTCTGTTACTTACATTCATTAATTATGTTATATATTTTACATGCAGTCTAAGGTAATTCCTTTTCACCCATGGTTTAATCTTTAGCTGACTGGCATGTTAACCAAGCAGAGATTTCAGTGGCTACACTTGACAAGGAATATAGATTTTACAGATTTAGTTCAGAAAAATCATTAAGGAAATTGTATAGCAACAGTAACGAGAAGAGAAACTGATTTCCAGTGCTGGCACAGTATATTATTTACTATGGGTTGTTTTTAATGACAACAATTAAAAAATAAAATAGGGAGAGAAATAATAAAGTTTGTCCATACACATGATCAAAATAATCCAGTTAATAGGAACTGTCCCTGAAGAAGCCAAGACATTAGAACTAACAGATAAAGACTTCACAACAGCTATTTTAAACATTTTTAAAGATCTAAAAGAAAATATGAGGATAGTTTACCAAATACAGAATATAAATAGAGAAATTATAAAAGGAACTAAACAAATTCTGAAGTTGAAATATATAATAACTGAGTTGAAAATTTTGTTTAATAGCACATTGGACTTGGAAAATGAAAGAATCAAAGGAAGTGAACAGAAGTCAATTGATATCATTTAATCTAAGCAAACAGGTAGACAAGGAGCAAGAAAAAATAGCAAATCAATAAGGCCCTGAGGGGCTATGTGCAGCATACCACAAGTGCATCACAGGAGTCTCAGAGAAAAGGTGAGAGGGAAATGAGTAGAAGGAATAGCTGAATGAATATTGACCAAATTCTTCATATAATGCATGAAAGAAATTCTATTTGGACATTCAGGAAGCTCCACAATTCCAAGTGGAACAAATTCAAACAGATTTTCACCAACACAATTTGTTACTAACCCTTAAAAAAGACAGAGAAAGAATCTTGATAGCAGCAGGAAAAAAGTGACTTCATGTAACATGACCTTCAGCAAGACTAACAGCCAGTACTGCATCAGGAACGATGGGAGACACAAGATGGTAGGATGATCTATTTAAGTTCTGATGGAAAAATAAGAGCAAATACTAAGACATTCAGAGATAAACCAAAATGAAGTTTGTTTGAGTGGGTTTTCTCTAAAAGAAATACTGAAATCTTTTAGGTAGGATTAAAAGAATATCTGACAGTAACTCAAATACAAATAAAAAAGAAGGACCACAGTTAAAGTAATAACATACATAAATATAAATTATAATAAAATGTATATTTTGTTTTTTCTTGCCCCAACATGATTTAAAAGACAGTTTCATAGATAAGAAGTATAAATCTTGTTGATAGACATACAATATATATACTTCCCCTGTTATTAACAACTTCTGTTACCATGGTATACTTGTCACAGCTAAAGAACTAATATAGATAGTTACTATTTAAAGCCCACAGTTATTCATATTTCTTTGGTTATTGCCTTATATTTCTTTTAGGACTCCATATGAAATTTAGTCATCCTGTCTCCTTAGCTCCTTTTAGCTATGACAGCTTCTTAGATTTCTCTTACTTTTGATGATCTTGACAATTTTAAGGATGTTTAAGTATGTTATAGAATGTCCCTTAATTGAGATGTGTTTATGTTTTCCTCATCATTGGACTGTAGTTATTGGTTTGTGGTGGAAGATCATACAGGTAAAATACTTTTATCATCATATCAAGGTACCATAATAGCAACAAAACTTTTCTCTCTTCATGTTATCCTTGGTTACTTGACCGAATTAATGTGTGTCAGATTTTTTTCACTGTTAGATCATTTTTCCCCTTTCCCTTCTGATGTCTTTGGAAAGAAATGACTATATGCACACCACACTTAATATTTAAGGAGTAATGTTCCTCTTCCTTTAGGATGGAATGTCTACATAATGTTTAGAATTTTTCTATAAGGAAGATTTATCTATTGTCCTCTACATACTTAAGTATTTATAATCATATTGACATGACTTGTGGATATATTATTTTATTCTTTGTTTTATAATCTAATACTACTTCATTTATTATTCCAATTTCCTTTAGCTTTGGACATAGAGAATTCTTTCTGTTGGTTTCTGTATCCCTATGACATACCCTATTACTATGGTTTCCTTTTTTCTGAGCATTTATTTACTTTGTAGAACTAGAAGATGCTCTATGCATTATTCTATATTCCCCAATCTTAGCAGCAGTCATTTCTCCCAGGAGTCAGTGTTGCAAAATTTAAATGCTCACTTAGCCATGGAAAGAGAGCTGATGCTCTGCTCCCAGTGTCCTGCCCTCCTTGGCACACCAGCCCCTCCTGTTCCAAGAGTGAAGGGTGGGTGCCCCACACTGTGGGAGGCCCTGAGGTCTAGAACGCTGTTCCCTACCAGGGCTTGAAGCCAGCATCTTTTCTCTTCCATCCTGCTGGCACTCGACCAGTTGTTCAGTACATTTACTTTCATCCCTGTGTTGAAGCTAGTACTTATTTTAGTCTCTGTTCTTTGTAACCTAGACTGCTTAGAAGAGTTCAGATGTTAGATGTTAGTTTGTGCTATTTCTTTGCTAAAGTGTTGTATTTATATAGTCCAGACACACCACGTATTGTGTGTGTCATAAGTTTCTTCTTTCACACAGTCCAGGGTAAAAAGAGTCAAACCAAGTTACCCCAAGAAGAAAGAGTCCTTTCATCTTGTCACAGACACCCCTCAAGAAGGCATAATTTAGCTGGGGCAGTGGAGCATGCCTGTAATGTCAGGTACTTGGTACACTGAGGCAGGAGGATCACAAGTTAAGGTCAGCCTGGGCAACTCAATGAGACCCTGTCTCAAAAATAAAGTAAATAGGACTGGGGATATAGACCAGTGGCAGGGTACTGGCCTAACACCTGTGAGGCCCTGAGTTTAATTCCCACGACTGAAGAAAGAAAGGGGGGGGGGGGGAGGGAGAGAGAGAGAGGGAGAGAGGGGGAGGGAGAGGGAGGGAGACAGAGGGAGGGAGAGAAAGAAAAGTTATTTGGGTGTGGAGGACACAGGCCTGTAATCTCAGCCCTCTGGGAAACTGAGGCAGAAGGATTGCAAATCCTAACACGGTCTAAGTAACTTAATTTAGTGAGATCTTATCTCAAAATAAAAAATAAAAAAGGGTTGGGGATGTAGCTTAGTGTGGAGAGCACTAGGTTCCATCCTCAGTATCAGAAAACAAACAAACAACTAAATTGGAAGGTCTTGTGTTCAATTCCAGTACTGCAAGAAAAGGAAAGATGGAAGGAAAAAAGGAAGGAAGGAAGGAAGGAAAGAAAGAAGGAAGGAAGGAAGAGAGGGAGGGAGGGAGGGAGGGATCTGAGAGGATTTTTTGGCCCAGATTCTATCTGATTGTCATATGGATCACATTTCTTCATTCTTCAGCTGCATGCAACACAAGTGTCGGATCACCATCTGACTTCCGGGTCAGTGTGATGCCCTCAGTTTGTCTATTGTGGAGTCTAGGGCTGCAGGCATACATTTTCCAGGCTCGTGGAGTGATTAAGGGTGTTGTCACTAAGGACGCTGCTGTGTGTCACATAGGCTCTTCCTGCTGATAAGGCGCTTTATTCTTGTGATATGGCATAAATGCCCATGGCTCTTCTAGATAACTGGATGGCAGAAGTTCTGTAAAAGATTCTATTTGCCTTTCCCCTAGGAGTCCAGTAGACTTTGAGTCAAATTGGTGATTCTCTATACCAGCACATGGAGAGACCAACACTAGTTTCATCTTGCTTTCCTAGCATTATTTTCCCTTTTATTCTTTCACATCACATGTGTGTGTTTGTGTGTGTATTTTCTGTAATAGATACAGTAATTTGAATGCTAGCTAAAATATGGCCCAGTCACTAGTCAGGTAAATATTATTAGGTGATCATTGTTTCCATTAATTTAGTAAGGAAATTAAAGGTATGTGATTGTCTCTCCCACCTTTATTTATTCAGTTTTGTTTCTATTCTTTCACTATTTATTCATCATATTTAGTCCTCTATACTCTAGGATATTATGTTCCTTTGCTAATGAATCAAGAGGAAGCCTGATATTTGGTCATTTATATATTTAAAATTTGTTATTTTTCTCTTTGTTTTTACTTGGCAGAGCTCTGTGAGATGGAAATCACATTCTCTCAAGAAGGGAAGTATATGTCATGTTCACACTAACTCAGAGGTGGCATCTATCTTTTCTGTTGTTTTGTGCCTGATTAGACTATAGAAGTCTTTCCCGAGTTTCATTTCAAGCCATTTGAAATGTATCTTGCATTTCAGTGGATATAGATGACTTATAAGAACCTTAAGGTCAGCCCAATAAAAAATGTGCCTCCTTTTGCCAAACATCACAGTGCAAACATCACTGGGGCAAGAATGTCTTATTTTTGCCATCCTTCCTCTGCTAACAGAGCTACTGTTTCCTCTGAGGACACATTCCACTGGCTTGGCTGGAGCTGTCCCAGCTTTTTAGTCCTGTTAATTGGCTATCTCATAATTCTGGACGTAGTAGTTGGTTGAAGAATGAGGAAGTTACCCACAAGCTAGAGGCTTCCCCAGAGTTTTCATGCCACAATTATTGAAACTCTTGATCTTTCTAAGGAAAAAACAAGCTTGCAGAAAATGAGTCTTGGGCTGCAGGCAGCTATTTGGATTCACGTGAAGAAAATTTGTTCTAGATGTGACAGCAATAGGCATATCAGCTCCATCCCATGACTTTTCAGTTATAAAAAGACAATGACCTTGCATTTTTGTTTCAATCAGGTGGAGCTAAGTTTCCATCTTCTGTGAGTGGGAGCCCAGGCTAGTCAAGGTATATTTTATTTTTACTTTAAAAAAAAATTCTTTTATTGGTACATTTTAGGTATACAATTCATTTACATTTATCACTGGGTGCTTGTACCTCTACATGATGTATCTTGGTTCTTATTTTTTCCCCATTCCCTGTGCGCTCTTCACCCCCTCCACCCTTCCCTATTTACATAGATTTTGTTTCCATTTTTTTCTTTACTCATAATTTTTCCTTTCCCTTCTTTCCTTTCCCCTTCCCCTTCCACCACTCCTACCCCTTTTGATCTTTTCCTATTTCAAATTATCAATTAATTACTTTTATTTTTTAAAGTATAAACCAAGAATCGCTAGAACATAAAGGAAGTGTAACTGAGCTTGAAGGAGCCAAGGAAGGCAGCTCAGAAGATGGAGCAGATGAGCTCAATCTTTAAAACGTTTTTTTCAAAAGAAAAGGAAGTAGATTGAGCTGACCAAGCAGACCAAGTGTGTTAAAAACATGGGACCAGGCAGGGGAGGTAGCTCCGTGGAAGAGTGCTTGCCTAGCATGCATAAGGACCTGGGATTGAGCCAACGCATTGATAAAAAGAAAAGGAAAAGCAAGCAAAGAAGCAAAATCACCAGTTGCGCTATGGTAAGCGCAGCGCGTCAGATTCTGAGATCTGGAAGCTGTGGTACTGGGTACATGTGGAGCTCTTGGAGGCTGCACTCCGAGGAAGCAGCTTTGCATTCAGACTGTTTCTTAGACATCAGTGCCTTTGGATGACAGGAATTAGAACACGGTTGGATAGAGGAGAAGACAAATGTCAAAGTCTGCTGAGCTTTGGGCTGAAAAGATTATGTTTTTCCTTCCACTGCAGTTATCCATTGGCCCAGGACCACCCTGGGAGATGTCTTTAGGCAAGAGGGAGCTCTGTAGCCTAAGCAATTCCTGAAGGGGCTACAGCTCCCAGCAGCAGGGGAACAGCTCCTTTCTAATGAATGGGGTTGGGCAAGACATCCTGTGTCTGGCAAGGGAGCGAAACGATCAGTCTTTCAAAGTGCTGGGAGTCAGTGTGGTGGTGCAACCTGTGACTCCAGCACTCTGGAAGGCTGAGTTAGGAGGATCCCAAGTTTGAACTCTGGGCAACGAAGTGAGCTTTTTCACTCAATAAATGAAAGAGCTGGAGATGGGCCATAGTGGTATAGCAACCCTGGGTTCAATCCCCAGGAACCGCAAGAAGTGATATTACTCTGTGTAAAGAGCCTCAAATATTATGCTATGCATTTTAGCCTTTATCCTACAGCATTAACAATCCATTGAATGATCTCAGGTAGAAAGTGCAAAAAAGCAGGTGTTGTATTTTTCAGACAAGTACTTTGCACAGTGTGAAGGAGGTAATTCAGAAGCAGAAAGGCCATTTGGAAACCTGGAGTGATCCAGGATGGAAAGGATGTAAGTGAGAACTAATACATTGGCAAAGAGAGGGAGTAGGGAAAATACTTCAGGAATGGTGGAAGAAGACCCCCAGGCTTTAGCAGTCAATGCAATTATAGATAAAATAGATAAACTTAGAAAAACTAATTCTGAGAAAATGAAAGGAGCTAAGAATGAAGGAATAGTAAATTATGCTGTTAGAGGAGAAAAGGAAACAAAAAGAAGGTACAATGTGTGATCAGAATATATGGTAAGTATTAAATTTTTTTAAAATTTAATAGGAGACAAATTGCCATTGATCCCCTTCAAAATCTGTCTCCTTGCTTCAAACACTCTAATCTCATCACTTTTGCCACTCTCTAAAGCAGTTCTGAAAGTCCTCTTTTGTGAGGTTATTTATAAAGTGTGGTAAAAAACATGGCGAATGCTGCTGTCTCTGAGTGGAAAGTGAGGGAAAGGCGGCTCATAGGCACAGCACATTGCACCCTCATCCACCTTGTTCACCAGACGTGGCACTGTGTGACTTCCGGCTCTTCCCCAAAGACAAAATGACCATGAAAGGTAATTGCTTTAAATGGATTCAGTATAGTGAAGGAGCCATGACAATGCGACTGAAGATTCTGCACTCCCCTCATGGTCTCCAGTGACATATGGCTCTGAGACTTGTTGGTGACAGTGAGTATGAAGACCTTGTTTCCCTGGTCGACCCTCTATGTACCCACCTCATGACAGCAGAGATGCAGGCTGGGATTCCTCCTTATATCCTGGTGAGAGCGAAAGTCTGTTTCTCCCTTGGCCTTTTCTGATCTAGGCAGGAGAAACCCTTTTTTCCTGTGGTGTTGGCTGGGGGAGAGCAGTTCTTTTGTAGTAGCTTTCTATATTACTAGCCTGCTCGTACTTGGGCTCTTGGCTAGAGACAGAAGGCTGTATTTTCCACTCCCTCAGCCTATATAGGCTTAGTGATGTGCCCTGCTTGTCCATAGTTCCACCACAGACCACTCTATGCTTATGGTTCATGAGTTCGAACTTGCTATTGCAATTTTACCTAAAGCCAAGAAAGTCTCCAATTGGCACGGATGCTCCAGAATCATTAAAGAGACACATCCTGAGAAACCCTTTAGACTATTTCTCACATCAGACTACTAGATTACTCTGTTGCCTGCTGCAAAATAAGTTCACTAGTAACAAATTATTTTATAGAATCTTAGATCATCCACATTATAACTGCACTACAACACACCATACCATTAAAACAATGCTTAGCTCAAATCCATTAAACTTCTACTTCTTAAATAAGAGACATGCCCATCAAGGATGTTCCTCATCAGAGTTACTAAAATCATCTGTTTATTTTAACAAAAAACAGAGAATAGAAATAGCTGTTCTTATTCTGGGGATTCACACCACATAGTTTTCTCAACAACCGAAATTGGTTTCTTCATGCACTCTAAGTATAATTGATTATTAACATTATAATAACACAACAGATAGAATAAAATCAATTATAGTAATTGACTATGTGCCAATATTTAGTGATTTCTCGTTATTTTGCAAAACCAGTTAATTTCCAACTGTGTGGTTACATTAAGCAGGTAATATTTTATAAGGATCTGTTCTTTAATTATAAAAAATAAACATGTTCTTTTCTTTATTTCCCATAGAACAAAGTATTTCCTATTTCTGTACAACTTCTTTCTTTCTTACACACACCAGAAAAAACCATCTTGACAAAACATAGCAGAAAAGACTGATAAAGGGTGTTGTGTAAGCACACAAGCAAGGTTGTCTGAATTCAGGTAAAGACAGGTGGAGCAAAAAATTTTTAAAAAGACAGGTGAAGTTTCAGGGTTTCTCTGGGGATGCATCAGAGCAGGTAATTGGACAGGTGAAGGAGGAAGCTCAATTGTATGCTGTATGCATTTTTGGTTTATAATGAAATGAGCATATTAATTAGTCAATCATATTCAAATAATTTAAATATAGCCAAATGAGGGGTTTTTTAAATCTCTCGGTTTTTCTCCGAGCTGTCTAAATTGTGTAGCAAAGCCATAGGCACAGTAAAATCACTGAACCACATCAGTTATCAATTAAGAAGCCTATGTTTCATTGGCCCCTTGGTAAAGCCACCCAGCTGGAACTGTGTCACTGGGAATGGTTGAAATTAATAGCTGACAATCGGCTTAACACAAATGAATTTCAAGGAATTTATAACTGGATGAAACTCTACCTGTTTGGAAGGAATTCTTACTCTTCCTTGAACGTGATTATGTTGGTGGTTCTTTGCATCAGTTGTTACTAGCACACTTTGTAACTGTCTCCTTGTCCCCGCCCTATGAGGTGCCATGTTCCTATCACACTGAGGAAGATGGCGCAGAAAAACACAGGTGTTGGGCAATGAGCATCGGATAAACTGAAACTTATTTTAGGAATGCAATGAAGATGCATTTGTGTTCCCCAACATTTCATTACATCTAGCTCAAAGCCCATTCAAAACAAATCCCTTTCAAAAGAAATCTTTTTATCAGCAGTTTTTAAAACTCCATTTTTAAAGCAGAGAGGCCTCTGGTACTTAGAGGACTACATTATACATTTTTCTTTCCCACAGAGGTCTGCTTTGGTTCCCTGTGTCACATTTTCCATAACAGTTTATCTTCAATTACCACTGAACTAAAAATAAATAAATAAAGCCTGTTTCCTAAATTGCCATTATTAGTAATGCCATTTCATAGTGAATTTGGATGCTTGAATAAATAAGTGCTTTGCTTAAATATTTGACATAGCAGTTCAAAAAAGTGCAATTTTTCCTACTGAAAGTGAGCATATGATTCTGTTGGGGCTATTAGAAAACAGTGGGACAGGATATTTTTTTAAATTGTATTCTATTGTTTGAACATCCTCTTGTAACCTTGATTCTGTGGGGGAGATGGACTGCAATAAACACAAACCAGTCAGAATAAAGTACAAAGCTTTTGTTTGGAAACCTAGGTCCTCCTTTTCTGGATCTTCTGCTTCTTCTTGCTCCAGGAGGACATCGTGGAAAATCACAAATCACGTCTTCAAGACCAAGATGTGTGTTTAGTGCGTCTATTTGTAGGGTCTTTCTGCTTAGTTGAAAGGAAATAAAGCTATAGCATTTTGGAGCTGCAGCAGCCTTTTAGAATTAGCCATCTCTCTAATTTTTTCTTTTGCAGTGGTCACAGTGAAAGCCAGAGACCTGAGTGGATGCATCTGAAGCTGTCACCGGCACTGCGAGACGTGGACTCTGGGGGCCCAAATCCAGCCTGGAGCTGCTTACTGTGTGCAACTCTAGCCCCATGTCTTCTGCTCTCTGCTTCCCCTGCCCTACAAGATTCTCTGCAGTGAAGTCTGACTCTGCCACTGCCACCAGCTCCCCAGAGAGAGAAGAACCTGGTCCCCGATGGTGCAGAGTCATCTCAGCACACGGTCTCCCGAGGGAGCAAGACCACAGCCTGGCATGGGCCCCATGTGGGGACCAAGACTCTTGTGCATTCCTATTGGAAGCAGACAGGACGACATCCATTGACTTTTGAATGTTAACAGGTAATTTCTTAATGGCACCAGGAATGGGATAATTGGGTAGGATGGAGGGGAAAGGAAAGACTAGTTTTGATCAGTCTCCAAACAATATTTTGAATCATTTCCTCCTAAATAAGAGGAACACACTGCACAGAAGCAGGTCAAATGCAATTTTGGGGCAGCTGATGATAGTCCTGTCTCTCACAGGTGTCTATTTCAAAAGAGCTGTGTGTCTGTGTGCTTCAGTGGCATACAGTGTTCGGCTGCAGTCAGGGGACACGGGGCTGGCAGGGCCCTGCTGACAGCGGGTGCACAGGCTGGCCCCAGGCGGACCGAAGGGAAAAGGTCATTGCGGTGAACAGGCGAGGAAATCTAACCTGCCTGGGGGTCGGATGCAGCTGTGAACTGAAATTGTAACTGCTGCATTCATGCCGAGAATGATGTAAGAGTGCCGCATACAGAGAACCAGGGAGCTCTTTCTCACTTAGAAAGTTTCGCGTATTGTTTCAAATGATTTAGCGATACCTAAAATGTAGCTCAAGGTCGATTTCCACCATCACTCCAGTTCGTAAGCGGTGCCTGTGGGGTGATGATGTCTGTCCAGGCTGATCTCCCAAGGCTTCCCAACCTCACTACATGCCCCTAGCACCCAGAACTGTGCCGGTTGTACAGTAAGCATTCGTAAAGTGTTTGTGGAACGACTGTACCTTTGCTCTGGACAAAGCTAAAGGCAATGCCTGCCTGCATAAAGCGAAGATGGTTTGTGAATGAGGCTTTCGATTGAATACTAGGGAAGGAAGCTCAATGACTGCTTCTTATTTGAAAATCCAAAATGCGTGCTAAGGATATTACAGGGGAGAATGGCAGGAGAGTGGAGAAAAGCCAGGGGCTCTTCAGTGTGGCAGTGAGGGTGGGCTTTGGGATCTGCCCAGGGGCTTGGTGGAGGACACTTCTGGGTGTGCCAGGGAGGGTTGTGGAGGTGGGGCCTGTGTCTGGTCCTTGGCCCCTTCCTCTGGCACTGTTTTCCTGCTCTGTTTCCTGGCCACCATGAGCTAAGCTTTTTGCTCCACCATGCCTTTCCATCAAGATGTTTCTGCTCTGGAGCTTTTGAACCATGAACCAAATTAAACATTTCCTGCTTTAAGCTGTGGGTGTCAGCTCTTCTGTCAGCTCTTGTGTCCTAGCAACAGGCAAGTTCACTAATATAATACTGAGTGAAGAGGCAGGTGCCTCTGGGACGGACTTCTCCTCCAGGCGGGAAAGAATCAGATGTCCCTTTGTGGACCCTTGAGCCTGTCTTGGTTTCTGCAAGCCTCTGGCTTCACTGTTTGGTGGAGGAAAATAATAGATCCCATAAGGTCAAGAAAGGAATCTAGTCCCTCTTTCATGATCCACAGGTCCACTTTTATCCTGCAATCTGAGCAATGCGTTGCTCTTCTTGTGTCCTAAACCCTCACACTTTTGTGTTCCCTTTGTTGCCTTACTTTAGTGTCTCTAAAGTGGAAGCACATCACAGTCAACAGTGGGACTTTCTAAACCACCAGTGTTTCCAGGCCCAAGTCCTTCATCCACTTTGATTTATCTGGGCTGGGGTGAAATCCAGGAGTTGATGTATTTTTTCAAAGCTTCCCAGAGGACTGTAACATTTGGCTAAGGTTGAGAATTTTTGCCATACCCTATGTTTCAAACAAGATGTATTTTTCTACTTTCCCATAGAGAATATATATTTTTCTTACCTTTACAGCATCACGTACCTATCCCTTCCCTTTGCCCCGGGCTGATTGCTGCATTTTGCAGTGGCCTCCGTGAATACACCGTCTCATTACTGACCTTTGGGACCATTCTGACTCCCTACAGAACATTTAAAAACAGCTTTTCAGAAGGGCTCCAAAATGTTACTTACACACATAAGTATATGCAATGTAGATATCCAATTTTATTCTATTCTGGTTCAGAAAATGACCATCTCAACAAAGGAAAAATGTCAACAAGTGGTCCTTTGGACAATGAACAGTGTTGAGATCACTACCATTGGAATTTTAGAAAATCTGGAAAAGAAACCATCACTTTATCTTCAAACATCTTTTTTTAACTCTTTCTTAGAAATGATCTCTGTAGATTAAAAAAAAAAGCCTCAAGAGCCTATAATTTATTAACAGTAGGAGAAGATATTTTTATTTTTAAATGCTACCTTTTATAGAAATATTTAAATTACCTGTGGCTCATATTTCATTCTTAGGAAATGAAGAGTTTATAATATTTTAGCCCTAGTATTCCATAAAATGTGATGAATAATCAGTAACCCAATAGAATTCATTTTTTTTACCAAAGCAGATGAAGAATGAAATAGAAGATTTCAAAACCAAACATTGTTTCTAGTCTGGCTACTATGACTAAAACAAAATCCACCTCTTGCCTTCTGCTAGGAACTTTACAGCTGGCTCCAGGATGACCGTGACCCTTGGCAGGAACCCTTTGATCATAGCCATCAATTGCCACCAAAATTTTCCATTTAGTAGGTGCACATTTATGAGCTATAACTACTTCTTCCTTCATATTTTGGAGTAATGTAAGGCCTGAAAGAGTTAGGGCAAAAATTGAAATATATCAGCACAGATTTTTTTTTAAGGAAAATAATTTTCTGTCCATCATTAATAAGTATAAATAAAATTAAAATACAAAGAGTAAAGAACACAACTGATGACATTTCAGGGGCTTGAGATTGAATTATTAATTTGTATCATTAAGTGAGAGAACCAGGCAAAAGCATAATGGAAAGTCATTGTTGAACCCCAATATAAACCCCCATAGAAAAACCCCAAATCTGGCAGCCAAACTCCGACCATTTTCAAGAGGCAAAAAATATTTCTGTGACATGAGCTAGCTCCACAATCTAGGTCTAAGGAATAATAGTGCTCCTTACTTGTTTTTATTTGTAAGCATTAACCTTATGCATAAAAGGAAAATGTAAACCTGGGAAACCTGAACAATGGAGTCCTCCAGTTGGGAAGTGGGAGTAGATAAGAGAAGTGATAAACACCATGTGAGCAGCAGTTTGATAAGCTGAATTCAGCACAATAAATACTAAATATTTTCCATTGCGATGCTTGGTGAGTACATGGCAACAAGGGGAGTTGGTCTGTGAAAAGTAAATACATCATCAAGGGCAGATGCGGTTGTACATAAAAAGACTTTCATGAATACTAGTTGTATTTTGAGTCCATTTACTAGTAAAATTAGTAAATCAAAAGAGAAGTTGAATAAAAAGTTAGCAACCTTTAAATGAATTTGCATCATTTAAAATACTTTAGTATTGGTCACTGATAAATTCCAGTCTGGTAGGCTTAACTATCTACCCAGCATTTTCACCCAGTTGACTATTAGACATCTCAAAGTTGACCTGTCCTACAACCCCTAATCCCCTCCTTGTAAACTTTTACTCCAGTGTTTACTTATCAGTTTCAGCTAATGGCACCTATATCTTTCTAGTTTCTCAGGACAAAAACCTTGGAATTCCTGGTGATTTATCACCCACTAACAGTCTGACGGTGAATCTCTTAAGTCTACCCTTAAAAACACCAAAATCTCCACCTCTCACCATATCCACTGCTAACAATCCAAGCTGTCCTAAGCCTCACTGAGTCACCGTGACAGCCTTCTTATGCTTCATTCTGTTTCCGCCCTGCCCTTCCTGCATCATAACACATTCTCCTCACAGCAGACAGGTGACCCTACTGGACTGTGGCTCAGATAGAGTCTGCTCTGGTTGATATCTTTAAATGGCTTCTCATTCCAGAATTAAAACTAGAGTCCTGTGCTAACTCAATAGGCCCCACAAAATGTAGTCCTTTGCAAGCTCTGATTTCCGCCGACACCTCTCCCCTTAATCTCCCAGCTTAGTCCCTAGAGCTCCTCAAATACACTGAGCAGGCTTCTCTGCAGAGACTGCCACTGTCTTTACCAGGTAGCTCCTAACCCTGATGTCTGCACAACTTATCCTTTGGCCCCTTCAGGATTTTGCTTTAAAGTTGCCCTCCCAGGAAACCCTTCCCTGACCACCCTGGTATGGTCTGGACCTGGAATGGTTCCAGAGGCCAGTGTGCCAAAGGCCTGATCCCAGGGTGGCCATGATGTGAGGTGGTGAAACCTTTAAAAGACAGGCCTAATGGGACGTCTTAAGTCACTGGGGCTGCCCTTGAAGGGGATGTCAGGATTCCAGCCGCTGACTCCTCTTTTGTGTCTCAGCCATGAGGTGACCAGTTTGCTCCACCACATGATCCACACCATGATGTTCTACTTTGCCTCAGGCCCAAAGCAACAAGATGACTGGTCATGGACTGAAAGACTGTGACCAAAGTAAACCTTTCCTCTCTGTAAGCTGATTATGTTGAGTATTTGTAACAGTAACAGAACTGGCTAACACCACCCTAATCAAAAATTATATACATCTCAATATTCAGGACTCACCAACCCCCCTTCAGTGTTTTAATTTCTCAAAGCTTTTATCACCATATGACATTATATTAGTGTGGATGTGCACATGCATATTTCGGTATTGTCTGTCTCCCCCTAGTAGCATGCAAACTTCCAAAGTCAACAACTTTTGAATGGGATTATCGCCATTTCCCCATTGTCCAACAGCTAGGAGATCCTCAGTTACCATTTGTTGCATTAATGAATACTTCAATAAATGTATTACATAAAATTTAGTACTTTTGTCATGGTTTATTATTTCACTCCAGTTCTTTCTGGGCCATGCTGGCTCACATTTCATTATCTTCTTTGCCCAATCATATGTTACTTAAAGTTTTATATACTTGTGATAAGCTCCTGTGTTTTAGGGTGCACCATTTTCATTAATTTTTTTTCTTTTTCTTTTTCTTTATTTATTTTGGGTACTGAGGATCGAACTTGGGACCTTGTGCTTGCGCGGCAGGTGCCAGAACCACTGAGCTAAATCCCTGGCCCAAAATTGCTTGTTTTAAATTTACAGTAGATATTTGACAATTTTTCTTCTCCTTCATGCCAACATTTCTCTCGTAAATATTCTTCGTCTTTTTTTCTATTTTTACTTTTTATTATGTTAGCTGGTAGAGCCCATACCAATTTATGCTAAATGATTCATTTTGAGTGCGGAAAGTCTCCACTCACGTGCTGTTTGCAGAAGGGTATGGTGAAGTAGGGGCCAGGACACAGGGCCCTCCTTGTGGCAGAGTGTCACAGGATCTACATGTGAGAGAGCCTTACTTCTCTCCTGACCACAGGAGCTTACAAAGCTACACAATATCCTCTTTCTTGGATTCCTCTTTTACCAACCACTGATTCCTGAAAATATGGCTGGTCTGGTCAATCCTTCTCTAATTCCTTACCTACCTACCCAGCACTGTGTGACTCTTGCCAACCCAAGGACAGATCTGCTATGGGTTCCCTACTCTTTCCCAATGTGGCTAGTAATAGGAATTATTATTTCATAGTCCACATGAACTTCATTTCTTTGGGAAAGTGTGTCCTGTTGGCTATTAAGGGTGATGACCCTGCAGCTCTGGATGATTCATGTTCATACTCCCTATTGTTTTAAATGTTACAGATTCTCCTCTTTCTCTGATTTGGAGTTTCATGTTTCTTTTAATTTTGTTAAAGATAGAATTCTGAAGTACACATAACAATATGTTAAGATCTGTTAAATTTAAGCAATGGAAATACAGAATATATTGTTTTGCTATTGGGGGTATTTTGGATACTTCATAATTAAATACTTGATTTTATTTTTATCAAATTTACATAAAGCATATAAATTAAATTCCCTAATTAGTAGTCTTTCATCTACCCCTCTTTCAGGTCAGAAGGGGATAATTACAAGGCTTGTTTATAAGACCGCTGTATACAACTAAATTTCAAAGTATTAGATTAATTTTCTAGTGGTGCAATGTTATTATAATGTTAGCTTATTAATTTATAATTATTTGTGGGCAGTTAACTGTGCCCATTTGACTACAGTGCTACTATGATGTGCTATGATGGGGGAGTTATGAGGTGTGATCACAAAATAAAGTGCATATTTAAGTTTTTAAAATATTTATTAGAGTAAAAGACATATTGTCATCAATCCTTCTTGCAGCACTTCCTCTCTCTTCAAACACACTTCTCCCATCCTTCTTGACATTTTCTGAAGCAGTTCCAGCAGTCCACTCTTGTGAGTGTCTTCAGTTGCTCTGTCATGGCTGCCTTAGTGTCCTGAATCACCTTTCATGATGACTTTGACTTTGGGGAAAGCCAGAAGTCACATGGTACCAGATCTGGTGAGTAAGGTGGATGAGGACACACCGTAATATTTTTACAAGCCTGGCTTCCATTGGATGACACCTATATTGATTCAGCATATTTTTTTACCACAACTGGTAAAAACAATCATGAAAAAGGACTTTCAGAACTGTTTCAGAAAGTGGGGAGAATGATGGGAGAAGTGTGCTCAAAGCGAGGGAAAGTATTTCAAAGTGGATTAATGGCCATGTGTTTATTATTGTGATAATTTTTTAAGTTAAGTACACATCATATTTTTAATCAACCCTTATACATGTTTATCAACAAGTAACTTGGTAAAGAAAGAATATGATCAGGCTATTAGAGTATCTAATGTTAAATTAAGTCAAGCCAAGTTCTCTTCTTGTTTAACTTCTAATTATCTATTTTGTAATGTGGATAAATTTATCTTATTATTGAGTTTTTACTTGAATACACTGGTTGAATTATAACAGAATCCTACAGGTATTTGATTTCTTCAGTTTTTAATTATGATTGTACATTTGTGCTATGGTTAATATGAGGTTGCCTTGCTTTTAAATGGAGGTGTATAATCTCATATAACTGATATTGGTGGAGGATATACTGAAAGGAATAATTTGTACTCTTCAATAATCAAGGTAAGTCAACAAATTCAGATGATGCTCAGTAATGAAGGGAACCAGTACAATAATCACAAGCTATTAAAATACAAAATTTTATTTTCTCATCCATTAAGGATATCCTAAATATTACATTTAAATTTGAGTTTTTCTGATGTGGTAGGGTTTCTCAAAACTCAAATGAATCAAGATAATTTAATCAAATTCTACAACTGAATTAACTTGAAAGAAGTAGATTCTAGGCCCATCATTATAATTACAATTAGATAAAGAGAAAGAGAAATCACAAAGTATCTGAAATTACCCTGTGAGTGCAGGGAATTAGGATAATAGTCCTGCACATTGTTGACCCTCCAGCCCAAAGACAAGCTCATGGCCACTCTAAGACCTCCTGTCAAGTGTGACCAGATGGACCCCACAAGCAGTCAAGAATTTGACCAATTAATAACTTGCAAACAGCCCAGTGAAAACTATTTTGACTTTATTTGCATTCAAGAGCCTTTTGAGGGAACCAATCAGGGAGCAGTCTGGATGGCAATACAGACATAATTTCTTTCTCTCTGCTTCTTCATTGCTTTCTTTAACTCTTCCTTGGATGCTTCCCCATCTCGGTCTCTACCTCAGCTTCACATTTACCCTAGTGTGCTCCTTTAATATTTAAGGAGAAAGCATAAAGAGTAAGGTTACCAGAACCAGCATCTCCAGAAGGTGGAGGATTAACAAGTAGTTCATGTCTGTAATTTTTTTTTACTATTGGAATACTGCAAGTTCTCATCTACAATCTTCTCATACTTTCTTTTTTAAATCATTAATTTTATTTGTTTGATTGACACATGATATCTGTACATATTTATGAAGTACAGTGGAATATTTTGATTCCTGTATACATTGGGTAGTGTATTAGTCACCATCCCATCATGAAGACAAAATACCCAACACCTGTAGCGTAAAGGAGGAGAGGTTATTTTGGCTCATGGTTTTCAGAGGATTCAGTTGGGAGCATGGCAGAAGGTGATGGCAGAGGAAAGCTGCTCACCTCATGGCAGCCAGGAAGCAGAGAGAAGAGAGAAGCTGGGGACAAAAATAGACCCTTTCAGTTCTCGCCCCAGTGACCTGCCTCTAACCAGGCCCCACCTCCAAACAACAAGTTAGCTCCAAATTCATAATGGACAAATCCACTGATGCATATGGTGCCCCCATGAGCCAATCACTCTCCTAACACGCAGGACTTTGGGGGACATTTTAGAACTAAGCCATAAGAGGCAGTGATTTCTTGGGGTAGCATATCTATCACCTTAAATGTTTATCATTTGTTTATGGTGAGTACATTATCATATTTTCATTTTTAAAAGTTATTTTCACAGTGAACAATTCTTACCAGCTAAGAATTAAATTACCTTTTAAAATTTTTTTATCTTTCTCATCCTGTAGATCATGAGCCCTTTGAAGACATGAAGAATGTCTTCCTCATGTTTATGGCTTTGGTGCCTACTACAATGTCTGGAATTTGATGCAAATTTAGTTTTTATATAAATCTAATTAATATGACAAATGTGAATATAGTTTCAATGTTATGACTATTTTCTTGGCTCATCTGTTGCATTCAACCAATGCCTGAAGAAGTGTCCAGTGATTTCTCATATTTTGATTTATCTTGAACCACAAAAGCCCTTCAAGATGATATATAACCTTTTAAAAACATTATCAGTAACATACTTATTATAATTAAATCCTAGACTTTTATACTTTTAAAATTCCCATATATGTTTTGTGAACAACTAAAATGCAATGGTAAAAAAAGAAAAAAGATCACAAACACAATGAGCATTAGTCCTAGAAGTCAACAAAGATGCTATGAACAGACATTAGTTAATATAACCATACTGTTAACTAACTAAGCAAGTTAGTTTTTAGCCAGTGAAAAAGTGTCAGATGATATTGGCCTCAACACTAATGGCGGCTGTTGGATATACGGTAAACAACTTTTGCCTTTCTAGAAGAACATTGCTCCAGCTGTCTTCCATAAATTATATTAAGTGGGAATATATAGATGCTTATAATAAACATTAATCACATTTCAACATATCACATTTCAACCAAGCTCACCATATTGCATGAAAGATACAAGTTGATTTGAGGTCTCATTCTTGCTCATGTCTATAGTCAGTACAAGCTTCCATTTATCTGAAGTCATATATCCTCATTTATAGCTTCACATATCATTAATTATTGAATATGTATTTATTTCTCTTTAGTTTGACAAATTATCATACTGTGCAGTTTTTAATATAGAGCAATTAAGAAAAGTAATTTTGTTGATTAGATTAACTCAATATTTTCCATCTCTTCATAAGTGCATATTAAAAATGACATTACATTACAATACCAGGAAATCTAATTCTCAAATAATATCAAATCATACACATAGTCGTAAATGGCTTGTTTGGGGGATATCTTAATGACGAATTTACATAGACCTGCTCTGTTAGTGAACCCTGGAAGTCGTGTACTGCGCTACTTCCCTGTGGAACTCTAGAAGTTTAAAGGGTCCTTGCCCACCTGGGGCTCTAGACACTGTTTTCCCTTAGATGTCCCGCCAACTCCAGGCCCCCACTCCATTCCCAGTGGTCCAGCCAACCCCCCGTTTAAATGTTGCAGATAAGGTGTGTCTTAGCTGTGACAAACTCAGAGCAAGCAGACTACATTCCATAATCTGGGCGAGGTTCATCCAATCTGTTGAAAGATTTAACAACAGCAAAGAGTAAGTTTCTTAAAGAAGAAAGTCCATAGCATAAAAACCCAGTCTGACTATCTGGCCTGCTGCACTGTGGACTTCGGACTCTGGGGTACAGCAGCAACTCGCACTTGAGTCTCTCTCTCTCTCTCTCTCTCTCTCTCTCTCTCTCTCTCTCTCTCTCTCTCTCAGAAAGGATGAGTACCAGAGATAGAATAAAGGGTAAAAGGTTTAGAATAGAAGTAAGATTTTTAAAACATCAAAAGTAATTTCAAAGTTTGCATGCAGCTGCAGGGTCAGGAGCCCACTGTGACCTCTTCCTGGGCCACCCTCAAAGGAGTTCGGCCCCCAGAATTTAATGAGGTGGTGGGCAGGCTGCCCACTGTCACTGTGCTGTCAGCAATTCCAGGCACCTTATGTGGTTTCTTTGATTGTCAGCACTATACAATGTAGGTTTTCCTCTAATTGTTCAATGTTTGCTAATTTTAACATGTTTCATAAACCCCACTCAACTTAATAACCTTGAAATTTAAGTTTTGCTCTTCCTTTTTTAATATCTAAAAGAACTAGCAGGAGCCAGTCCCCTCAGGTTGTAGACAGAGCAGCTGACCCAGAAGGCAAAGTAATTTCTGTGCTTTTGAAGTCAGTGAGAGGTGAGCACAAATACCACTCTGGAGTGACCAGTGATCTCCTTAATTGAAATTATGATACAGCTCTGCACCACCATTCTTTTCTGTCCTCTCTTGTTCAGATTGACCTTGATGAATGTGTTTCCTATGATGGAAGTCAAAGCGTGACATCTTAGGAGGCGTGAATGCTGCTGTAATTTTCCTTGCATATGGCACTCTATGTCCACGAAGCATTCGGTAGAGTGATGGCTTCATCTAACTCACTGCCTCTGCCAATTTCAGTGCATTACAGCTAACCACCCACACTCATTATGTATTTTATTATTCCCACTTCTCTTTAGAGAGTGTAACACAATTCCTTGAATTTATCAACTATGCTAAATCTTTGGAATAATACACCAACAAAATTACAATTTAAGAACTACTAATAAATGTAATAACAGATTTTCTGCAGCTTATGAGATAAGCCAGCATCAGAGAGCACTCCGATATAACTTGAAAGGTCACTATCATAGCTAAAGACCAGGCAATACCTCTAGAAACATGTTCTACAATTCTAGAAACATGTTTGTACATATGCGTGGTGAGACATAAAAAATGATATTCTTAGCAGCATTGTTCACAACCACAAAAATTTAGGAAGAGCCGTATCAGTCTTGAGACAACTAAAGAGATGCATTCTTTGTGGCAGAGTAGTACTCCACGGTGTCCATTCATCTGCTGATGGACTTACAGGCTCTTTCCAACATTTAGCTATTATAAATTGCGCTGCTATAAACATGGGTAATGCATGCATCATTATAGTATGATGATTTTAACTCTTCTGGGAAGATTCCTAGAAGGAGAATAGCTGGGTCAAATGGAATTCATACTTTTAGGTTTTTTTTTTTTTGGTACTGGGGATTGAACTTGGGACCTTGTGCTTGCACAACAGGCACTGGAACCACTGAGCTAAATCCCCAGCCCTCGTACTTTTAGTTTTTTGAGAAATCTCCACATGGATTTCCATAGTAGTTGGAGTAATTTATGTTTCCATCAACAATGTAGAAGGGTTCCTTGGTTAATGGTTGTACCTCGAGACTATAATGTTAAAAGAAATAAATCAGAAACAGAAGTTTACATCTTAAATGATGTTTTTATATGAGAAAAGAGAATATAAATAAAAAGTAAAATAAAGAATAGATTGTAGGAAGTAGGGAGATCTTTTTAAAATGAGAATAGGAACAAGAGTTGGATGGGGGAGGGAAGGAAAGGAAAATGATTAACCAAAAAAAAATGTAAGTAGAGCTTTTCACAAATGGGAAGGAGATTAAGAGTTGGAGGGACCATATCAGTGAAAATGAGCAAACCCCATCAAATATATCAACAGAGATAAACTTTAGAATCATTCATAATTTTTCTGGGAAAAATACATGGTTACGGATGGCTGCATATGTTATGGCAACATTTTTATAACATCAAAAACAAAATAAGAGAAAGTTATATATTTTATAGATATATACATATATGGTAAAAGCAAAGAAAATCAAGAAAATTTTTTATGTAATAGAAGATGTCTAAGAGGCAAGAAATGCATAGGAGTAAGATCTGAGTGAAATACACATAGGTTCAGCAAGGTTGGAAAATTTCTGTCTAAGCTGCTATTGTGTATCATATGGTGCATACATACTATATACTTTGGTACATGAAAATCTTTGGTAAATGAAAGATAAATGGTACATGGTAAATCTTTGGTACATGAAATCTTTCATACTTATGAAAGGAAACAGAGAAGAGACAACTCTTACTGCACCAGAAATAAACTTGAAAATGAAGCAGAATTTGGATGACACAATATATTGTCTAAATCTACTGTCTAAAATTTCCAGATTTTAATAAAATTATTTAATTTATCAAATTGATTCCAAGTGACTCCAGATTTTGTAAGAAAGAAACACATCACAGAAGTTATTATAATTATGCTCAAAAAATTGAAGAAAACTGTTTAAAGAAGTAAAGGAAAATATGATGACCATAATTCAACTCATCAAAAGTGTCAAAGAAGAAATACAAACTATAAAATTAAAAGCAAATGGAAATTCATAAATTGAGCATTGTGATAACTGCACACAATGGCTAATATAAACTGGAAAAATACATGAACTTGAAGATAAATCAATCAAAAATACTGATCAGAAGAAGGCAAAAAATATTGAAAAACGACATTTTCCCAGGGCTCAGGGGAAATTAGAAGGTATGGTGCTACAAATACGTGGGAGTGCCAGAGTGGGGAGAAGAAGAAACAATGTCCCAGATATTATGGAGAACACAACATAACATCTGGCATATGCAGATGAAAGTCAATAAAGAAAGAAAGTCAATAAAACCCAAATATAAGGGACATTAAGAGCTTCACAACTAGATACATCCTTGTCAAATCTTTGAAAGTCAATAACCGAGAAAACCTTGCAAACAGTAGGAGAAAAACACTGAAAACTAAATTCTTACCAGCGGTAATGGAGGTCAGAGGCAGCAGAATGACATATTTAAGATGTGAGAAAGAGCCATATTGTTGTTTCTTAAACACCTAAGTACACAGTTGCCACCTGACCTATCAATTCCACTCTTAGGCACATAGCTAAGAAAACTGAAAATGTGTATGTCCACATAAAAACTGTTACATGGGTTTGTAGCAGCAATATTCATACTATTCAAAAACTGGAAACAACCCAAATTTCCATTAACAGATGAATGGATAAACAAACTGCGTCATACCCAAACAATGGAATATTATTCAACCATAAAACTGAACAAATTCTGATATATGGAACAACATAAATAAAACATAAGATCATTCTGCTAAGTGAAAGTACACAGTAAAAGGTCATCTGTTATGATGGGATTAACATGAATTGTCCAGATTAGGGAAAGTAAGTCAATGGCTTGCAAGGCTTGGAGACAGGAAGAACTGGAGAGTGACTTCTAACCGTGTGGAGTTTCTTCTCAGGTGACAAAAATGTTCTGGAATTCAAGAATGGTGGTTGAGTCATACATCCAGAGTCCATTAAATTATACTTTAAATATGGTAGGTGGTATGTACATCCTATGTCAATTAAATTGTTATATTGAAAACTCAAAGGGGAGGAAAACTCTCAGGTAGGAACTTTGAATAGCAAAACTGCAATTCAAAAGTGAAAGCAAAATATATACATCCCCAAACAAACAGATAGTTTGTTGTTAGCAGACCTGGCTTATATGAAATGTTATAAAGTAAATTCTTACTCCTTGTAAGAAAATGACACCAAGTGGTAACATGAAATACTGGAAGAAATTAAACTACTATAAATGATAAATACGAAGATTGTAATAATGAATTCTATAAATGTATTTTTCTTAAATCTTAAATTCTTTAAGTGGTAAAATATATAAATTAATACTTATGGCACTGTATTATTTGGTTTTGAACATATATAAATGTATTAATATATTGAACAATAATAGACTAAGGTGGGAAAGAGGGATCATTTGAAGCAAAATGTCTATTTGTTTTACCAGAATTAAGTTAACATTATTCTGAAGCAGATTCTTGATAAGATGCCTACTGCAGTTGTTAGAGAAATTAATAAGAAAATGAATCAAAATAACATAGTAAAAGCATCAACAGAGAAATTAAGCTGGTACACTAAAAATATTTCTTTAGCATAAAGAATGCAGAAAGGTAAGACTAGAACAACAAAACCAAAAGAAATCTAAAACAAATCACAAAAAGGCAGGCATAAATCTAATCAGTCTATATCAGTAATTGCACTAAATTTGAATAAACAACCTACTCAAAAGGTAGAAAAGGCTAAAGAGAATAAAGCGCAAGATCCAACTATATGCTAGCTATAAAAGAAATATATTAATTTCAATAATCTATATGAATTGAACATAAACAGTTGAAAAAAGATCCATCAAGGGCCAGGGATTAGCTAAGTGGTACAGTGCTTGCCTGGCAAGCAAGAGGCCCTGAGTTTGATTTTGGTACCGAAAAAGAAAAAAGAGAAAAAAGACCAAAAAAAGCCCCTTAAAAAAAGATATATCAAGCAAGCAGTAACCGTAAGACAACAGGAGTAGCTACAACCCTACAAGAAATCCATTGATTTTAAGATGAGAACTATTGTTAAAGGCATAAAAGGGCATTCCACTATGATAAGGTCAGGAGATCAAATAAGATACATGTCTATGGGTATATATATGCCTGACAAAAGAAGCCCTAAGTATGTGAAGCAAATGCAGGCAGAATTGGAAGGGAAAATAATCGTTTCAAAAGTAGCAGTTGAGGATTTAAACATCTCTCAATAATTAATAGAGTAACTAAAAGAAAACTCAGTAAGGGTATTCAAGATGTAAGCAGTAATATTACCCAATTCAACCCAACTGACACATTTAGGACCCTGCAGAGAGGTGTAGAAAATGAGATCTCAAGTTCACAGGGAATATCTTCTAAGATAGATCCTATGCTGGGGTATAAAGCAAGTCACAACACATTTTTTAAAAAATGGCAATCATAGTAATCTTTTAAAATCATACTAACTTTTGTTAAAGTTATTCCATTAAGATAGCTATAATCAAGAAGATAGGTGATATTAAGTGTATGTATGCATAATAAATAACTGCAATCCTCTGACATTGTTGGTGGGAATGTAAAATGATACACATTTTGGAAAATAATTGGATAATGTTTGAAAATTTTAAACATGAGTTTGCCATACAACATAAAAATTCCATTCCTTAGCAATCTACCTAAGGAACACAAAAACTTATGTCTACACAAAGCAGTATATATTCAAAGCAGCATTTTCATATTTGCAAACGCTAATGCTGAATCCTAACATTTATCAATTAATGAATGCAAACGCAAAACGTGGTCAATCTGTATGATAAAACACTATTGATCAATACAAGGAATGAAATACTAATATATGCTCTACAGTAAGAAATCTCTGATTGAAACAAGCCAGATACAAATGCACATGTATTGTATGACTCTATTTATATAAAATTCCTGAACAGACAAATTAACAGATATGGAGAATAGATCCATGGTTTTTTAGGACTTGGAGTAGAGATTAACAACAAACAGGCTCAAAACCAGTTTTTATGTTGTAGGCATGTCTTAAAACTGGGTTTTGGTGATGATTGTACAACTCTATAAATTTACTAAATGTTGCTGAGTTGCATACTCACAAAAGATAATCTCTGTGTCTTACAAACTCTACAGTAAGAAAGTTTCTAAAGCAAATATGTGAAATATTCATCTAAATTTGGCATCTGCCATTTTAGTTTTAACTGTAACTTGCCAATTGAAAAATTATCCAAAATTCAGAAAATTGCTAAGGGAGTTCAGCCATGAAAAATAAATATGCTGCCTGAAAAAATAAGGCTAATTAACTAATTATTCATTTTTGACACAGATTTTGTATTGGCAAAACGTTCTTTGAATGATCCATCATCACTGACAAATTGATTTAACATTAAATTACCTAATTATGACTCCTTTCTGTCACTGTACATATGGAATGTGTAGTTATGCTTGATATGCATTCAAAATCTATGTAAGGTGTGCAATATGAAACCACATTGTGCTTTAAAAAATACAATATAGTATAAAAACCACCCCGAACTTACCTATCTACCTCTACGAGTTGCTTCAGTTCATTCCCTTCGTTTCTGCAGTCTGTCTCCACTGTCTGCAGCCAACTTAACCTTAACTGCTTTTTCTAAAATGAACTCTCCTTAATATACTTGAAATACTAATTGCCTTAACATCAAGTCAGCATTTCTGAATTCAAAAGAAATATAACTTGGATGTAATCAGAAATTTATTCCTTAAGTACCTTGATCTTGTCTGGAATTTGGAGCTGGCAAAATGTACATTAGAATGTCCAGTGTGCAGTGGTTGCCAGTGAATACTTACAACCTGAAACTTTAAACAGAAGAGCTTGGATTTGTAGTAGTTTCCAATTTCCACAATGCAAATATTACCAGTATGGTCAATTTCAAACTGGTGAGTCAACAAGCTTGTAAAATTCCTAAATATTTAATAATTGCCTCGTAAGCTGGTACATGTTAAGTGCAGCACACTACTTCCAGCCTGTGCTTGCTTTACTAAAACATGAACCACCCTGATGGCTGTTCTTTATTGAAGCTTTGATTCGTGATGCTGTGTTGCATTTCAACATTAGAGGAGTGTGTTCATTGAGGGCAGGCTGTCACCCAGAATCCTCACAGGGAGAACATTGTTTCTCTGACCACTTGCTCTTAACGTGTATTAAAAATGTAGAGGTGGTTTGTATGGATAATTAGGGCCTTGGTCAAGTTCTCTCTGTCAGAATTTCTGTCCCAGCTCTTGGGTAAGATGGAACTCTGAAATTGGAAGGCGTTTATAAAGAGAAGCTGCAAGACCTTGATACATTTCCATAGAAAAGTGTGAGCCTCTTACTAAGGTCATTTAAGGTCCATTCACAGTGGCACCTCCAATTCTAGGTGTGTCTTAGACCTATTTCCCAGTTACCTCCCTGATTAGTTCTAGTGAGAGAAATTCACCTAAGCTTTAGGGTGCCGAAAGGAAGTGGAATCCATTATTCCTAGGAGACTGTGGTGGCCTTCCATAAGGGCGTTAGACAGGGAGGTACAGACTGATAAGGCAGCGTGAAAGACTCATCTCCTTTACTAAGCCCACCTCAGGCCCTACCTTGGTGACCAGATGCTTCTAACCTTGGATTACCCCAACACAGTCTCACTTTTCGTTCTGCCCTACAATTCAGGCTATGGCACGCGGTCAGTGGGTCCTCTACCTCTTCATCTTCACATTTCCTCCCATGTTTGTGTAAATCCTAATTCTTATTCTTGTAGTGCTCCTGTTATTTCTGTCTCCTGTGCTAATCTAAAATGATACTGTTTCTAGTCGCTATTTGCTGAGCACAAAACCTAAAAGTTGTGAACATAGAATTAAGTTATGATCAAATTTAAAGAAATTGATGACCCCATTAGTAGTGACAAATGGTACACTGGGAACTACTCTGCCATAAAGAAGAATAAACTGGGGTCATTTGTAGGAAAATGAATGCACCTTGAGACCATAATTGTAAGTAAAATAACTCAGACACACAAGATTAAATATTGAAGTTTCTCTTATATGGAAAACCTAAAATATAAAGAGCAAAATAAAACATGATAGGAAACAGTGAGTTTTATAAACGAGAAAGTAACCAAGGATGGAGGGAGTAATGAAGCAGGAGAAAGGAAGGAGGTTTAAAAAGAATTAAGATACGTTATACACATGTACCAATGTCCCACAATGAATGTAATATAAACGCATACTAATAAAAATTTTTCAAATTACAGTTTGTTCTTGTCTACCGTCTAGCACCGTGTGACTTTTGGCTCTTCCCCAAAGCCAAAATGACCATGGAAGGTAAACACTTTCAATGGATTCAGGACATCAAGGCAGCCACAAGAGTGCAACTAAGGACACTCACGAAAGAGGACTCTCAGAACTGCTTCTGAAAGTGTCAAGAACTAAGGGATAAATGTGTTCAAAGCAAGGGGAAGTATTAAGGGGGGATTAATGACAATGTGTCTTTTACTGTAATCAAAATTTTTATATTTAAACATTCACCATATTGTCTATCACACCTCGAAAGGTAGTGCAATTGGGTTGCTATCTTAGTTACTTTTATTGTTGCTGAGACAAAATACCAGACACCCGCAAGTGAAGGGAGGAAAGGTTTATTTCAGTTCACAGCTTATAGAGGTCTCAGTCCATAGTCCGCTGGCTCTGAGGCACAGAGGCATAGCAGAGGGGCATGGCAGAGTAAACAGTCCATGGCAGAGCAGGCAGGAAGTAGCAGCAGCAGCAGCAAGCCTGCCTTCCACGTCTTCCTTTATACTCCATCCAACCTATCAGCCTATTGATTGGTGTCACCTACACCGAGGGTGGGCCTTCCCATTATCCACACCCAAAACTAAGCTAAAACAATCCATGGAATAATTTAGTTATCGCACACCCTTTATCCATATTCACAACTCTAGATCCACCCTGCTTTGCAAAGCATCCCCCATGAGCACCTGAGATTATGGGGAGACAGCAGTTGCCATTCTTAACTGTGCTAGAGAACTTAGAGAAAGAAAAGGATAAGTTTGTGTTTTTTAGAACGTCTATGTTTGCCCTAAAAAAAATCTCTTATATTTGATGTGTGCAGGTTGGAATTTTTAAAAACCAAACTCCAAATCTACTCTGGGAGATAGTTGAATAACAATACTTATATTTAAATCTTTGAAGAGTCTATTATGTTAAAGTTTGGGTATCAATTGAGAGAGAATGGGACTCTGAAAATTAGGATGGGACATTTGGTTAAGATTCTAATTGTACTGAGGAGTTTTAATCCTCAAATTCTTCTGAGTTGCCTCCCTTGTAAAATGGCCCTTCTTCTTTTTCTAATGATGATCTACTTTCCTGAAAACAAACAAACTTATAATGATCTCTCCTGGGAGATGTGCTTTATAGGGAAGGGATCTACATGCACCACTGTCCTTGTTTCTAGACTTGTTGTCCCTTTTCTATAACTAGATTGAGATCCCAGCAACTTCTAGGGGAACAAGTACAATGTTTGACCTAGAAGAATATCGGAAGCTTTTGCCAATTTCTGTCAACAAGAACATAGAAAATGTGTGTGGTTATTCAATTGAAGTAGAATGAATGTCATATTGGATTCTACTAATTCTATTGATATGAGTGCACTAACAAAATTTTGGATTGAATGCATTTGCTCAAGTGGCTGGGGCAGATTCGACACATTAACTCAGTTGCTTGGCTAAAGCTTGACTTAATTGTGGTCTACATTAAATCAAATTGATAAGTCAGAACTTCTTAGATAAACTGTAGGAGAGCAGCACTCAGAATTCCTTGCCATGTGGCCATGGCTACTAGACACTGGTATATCATGAGTGAAATAAATGCATTAGCCTATTCACGTCTTAGTTGAGGTACTCTAATAAAAACAAACAAACAAAAATAGGTGGATTAAAAAGCCTAGACAAAATGGAAATGATCTGAACAAACAGTAAAGAGGCACTCCTCTCACCCAGTCCAACCTGAGCTAGTTCTCAGCCCCAGCCCTTGAGTGAAAGAAGGCATAGACCTTCTTGAAGCACCCTGCTACACTACTGACCTTTATCCTGTAAATCTCCACTCAGCCTTACCTCAGAGAACTTGCTGCCACTTTTCAGATGACTGTGCTTTTGAAACAAAAGGATATCTTCAGAATATCCAGGGATTCCTGGGCACTGGCTCTTTCCTGACTGGTAAACCTGGTACCCCAAGGGTCCCAAAGCGCTGTGGTACATGATCAAAGGCCAGGTAATTAGTGAGATTTAGGCTCATGTCCACCTCACAGTAGATTCAGTGAATCCCCAGCCAATCTCCTGGTCTCCGCTCAGCTCTAGAATGTATAGTTGGGACAGACCTACTCAGTGATTGGCAAGATTACCATATTGGTTCAGTCAGCTAGGGAGTGAGAGGTTTTACAGCAAAAAAAAGGTCATGTGGAAAACTATAAAATTACTTCTTCTTGCAAAAGATTAACCAGAAACAATATCAGACTCTCCAAGGTTTTCAAATGCTAGTTCCGTGACAGGAGCTTGAAGACTGCTATGCTGGTAATCCTTATGGTATCCACATTCAACCTTTTGTGTGGGTGGCATACAGGTTTTCTGTCACTGAGGAATTCTCATTGTAATTAATCACTGCAAGCTTCATAAATTGAGATCGTAATCACAGCTGCTCTCCTGAAAGGGATTTCTGTCCTAGAATAAATTCACACAGGTTATGGTACCTGGTGTGCAGCTATTGAACGAACATGAATTCTTTTCTGCATTTGTTGCAATGACCTCTGTAAGCCATTTTCATTTACTTAGCAGAATGGTAGGACATTTTCGCCACCAGGCCATAAGTTTAAGTCGGTTCTCTAGTTCTCTGCCATGACCTAATGTGCATAGTGCAGCATTACTGCCTCACTCAGGATTAGCCTTGCAGAAATGTCATGAAGGGACATTTTTCCAGTAGCTGGAACTTTAAGCCATGTCCCTGGTGCTTCTTCTGTTTCATGGAGAAATGGCCAAAGATAAGTTGACTGATTCAAAGAGAACCAATTCAGTGGGTTGACTGGATGGTCAAGGTCTGGGAAGGAACAAGAATGGAGAATGGGTGTTAAGAAGGATTCGGGAGAAGTTGTGTGGATGAACTGCTCAGAACAGGCACAGAGTGAGCCAATAGGCTCGATCAGCAGGGCCTTTCTCCACAACCTAGTCCTGAGCTTTCATTTATTCAGACTGAGCTGCAGGACTGGGGTGCAGCTGAGTGGCAGAACACTTGCTTAGCATGTGCCGCATCTTGGATTCGGTCCCCAGCACCACAAAATAAAAACCAAATGAACGAAAAACAGATGACACTGATCTGCTCTGCTCATTTCCATGCTCTTGAGCTTTTAGCAGCGGAGCCCCCCAACTTCCTAGGGGTGAAGTGATGGACGAGAGAGGGATTGCACAGCTACTGTATGGCAGCTTGGTTAAATTCGGACGCTCCCACCATGGAAAGGCATCTATTTCTCCTCAATGGAATTAACAATTTGGATGCTTTTGCATTGTCAGTCTAGGCCATTTATACCAAAACCTCATTTGTTGACTTAATGCTCTAGCACAGTTTTCCATAGAGCATTGGTTCTGGACAAAGGAATTCATTTGCTTCCCTTGGATTTGCATGGCTCTGCAGATAAATTATCAAATAAATTTTTAAATATAAATCACATTTTAAGGTTTTCTGTGATGTGTATGGTCATTACTTTTATATTTTTAAACTATTTTATTAACTTTTTCTTATTCCTAAGCACTTTATGTATTGAAGATATTAATATATGTAACGTTTTCCCATCACACTGAATATTAGTTGTTGGTACACTGCTCAGGCCTCACTTTCTGCCTTTGATGCCAATGGCTGGCAAAGAAGAATAACTACTTACCTTGAAGTTAATCATTTCCCTGAATCCTGGCATAATTTTCACAATTTACTTGCTGAGTATGACATTAAGCAAGTAAATTAGCATTGTTAACCTCACTTTCTTCAGTTATAAAATTGAATGTTTGATAGATAACCTTGTGATACCTTCCAATATTTTATGAAATATGGTGAATACTGCCATATGTTCAGATTCCTAGGCACTTTGGTACACCTCTGTAACCTTCCTGAAATTGACAATGCATATTTTCCCTGTAAAGCAGAAACTCTGATATATTCATTGCCTTGTAATAACCATAATTGCATTATGCAGATCTCTACATTTTTCTAAAGCACTTTAAAAGCTTTGAAAAGCTGTGAGAATCGTATGGATCATGTCCCCCAGTGATCTTATTTGACAAATAAGAGAGTGCTGGTTTAGAAAGTCTAAGTTGATTGCTCAGGGCTATCCGTGACGACGGTTAAGCTTAATTATCAGTTTGATTAGCTTGAGAGAGGCCTAGAGATTAATGAAGCCCACTTCCAGGTGTGTCTGGTGGAATCACAGAGATGTGGCTTTGGGGATCTGGTCCTTTGTGTCTTCCCCTTGGCTCTTCCCCTGCTCTCTGCTGCCTGGCTGCTACCTATTGAGGAGGCTTGCTTTACTACACCTTTCCACCATGATGCTTCTTGCATTGGGCTGGAACCAGAAGTCCAAATAAACATTTCTCCTCTAAGCTGTATACATCAGGTATTTTGTCCCAGCAAGGGAAAGCAGACCAAGATATCACCCAACTATGGCCCATTAGAATCTGACCCTGTGATGCTGGTTAATCTGGTGCTACTCCCAGCATTCTACATGGCCCGTGCTGTAGAGAGAGCCTCGTCTGGGTCTCGATTACTGTGACTGCCTTTAATATTTTAATCTTCATGCTGACACAGTTTTAGTATCTATTTCTACATGCTTTCAAAGTACTGAGCTATGTCAGTTTGGCAGCCTTGACCCATAGATCTAAGGAGCATACACTTTGAAAGACACTGGTCCATTCTTTGCTTATTATTTGACTTTTAAGACTGGCTTTCATACTTCTAACTTGATTCTGCAGGAAACCTGAAGTTAGTCTTGTTTTCTCAGTTTAAACAGAGTCCTGGACAGCTGAGCACATAATACCTATGGTCTGATCTGAATGTTTCCCCCAAAAGCTCATGTTGGAACCTTAGTTCTTCAGTGTGGCAGCGTCAAGTGGAGGTGACCCCAGTGAAGTGTTTGGGTGATGAGGTGAGACTCTAGTAAATGGATTAGTGCCTATTTTGTGGGAATGGTTTGGCTGTAACGCGATCTTGGCTCCCTTTCCTCTATTTTCTATGCTCCTCCTTGCCCTTCCTCTTTATGTGATGAGTTGGGGCAGCATCATGTCCTTGCCAGAAACCAAGCAGATGGCAGCACCATGCTCTTGGACTTCTCAGCTTTCCAAACTGTGAACCAAAAGAAACTTTTTAAAAAAAATACCCAATTTCAGGTATTCTGTTATGCCAACAGAAACGGACAATGGCAACCTCAGATCTCTAAAACAATTGTGTCCAGCAATAGAGATGATGTTCAGAGCCTAAGGATTTCTCTGCTGTTACATCAAGTTGCATTTAAATTCCAGTAACTCAAGCACCTTACCAGAGTGAAATCACGAAAAGAACACGTAAATGAAACTACAATAAAAACACGAATGTGATTACTCAGTAATGGCATAATAAATAATAATAACAATAAGGGCTGGGACGCAGCTCAGCAGTAGGGAACCTGCTTCCTCTGCAGGAGGATCTGGGTTCCATCTGTAGCAATGCAAAAAACAAACAAACAAAACAAACAATAATAACAAAAGTATTGTTAATATGGTTAAAAATTTGGATACAATTTACATAAATAAGATGCACATCATTAATGACAGGTTAAAATATCACCAGGGAACAGCTAATTGGTGCACTTTATGAGTATTGCAACTGATCTGTCATCTGTGACTTTCTTTCACTTCTTGGAAATAAATATTTGCTTTGACACTCGAGGTTCTTTCCAACCTGTGAAGGAAAGCCCAGATGTATTGTTTAGGCTGCTCTGAATTTATTTCGACATGAAAATATTTCCTTTGGGAGAACTCTTTATCACAGATACAATTAACCTAGCACAGTAAAGACAGTGAAAACCCTTCAAATGACTAGAAGTAATAAATATTCCACAGACACATTTTGGATGCTTCACTGACTTATTCAAAACAACTTTTCCAAACTGTTGACTTTAATCTTTCTCCAGCTCCATAGTGACAAAGTGGACTGGTTTGACCACAGGGAGTTGCAATAGCTAGTGGAAACCGGTGACACGATTTAAACTTCAAGAATCATGGTGGAGCATCATTTTGGCATCTTATCGATGATACTCGATACTACACTCATAAAAACAAAACTATGATGAAATCCTCAAGAAAAATACATAGGTCTTTGCATAAATCAGTATAAATGAATGTCTACATTGAAAAAGTGAAAAAACAGAATAGAGTGAAATCATTTTGTGTACACTGTCAATGAAGTTTTCATGAGAATTTCTTTCACCATTGACCCGTATTTTTCTCCTTTTCTATCGCCTTTTCATAACATTATTATTCCACCAAAAGATTTTCCTACAGTTCATATCGCTTATCTGAAAGATCCTTAGTCACTTATATTTGTTTCAGCAATCAGGAGCCTTTCTATTCCAAAGCTCTACCACTGGACTCAATGTTTCCTTCTCCATCCCCACGCCCTGCCACAATTTCAATGATTTCAACTTCTTGATGCATTCAACTCTGGACTCCAAGTTCATTCCTTCTTTTATTTCCAGGGACCTCTACCTGCGTTCTACCCTAGATATCTTCAGGAATGTGTGGGGCTTAGCCAGGACTCATTCATTACCTGGAGTCAACTCTCAAAGTAGACTTCTTTTTCTGATCCCATCTCTGAGATTCTTTGGTCTCCTTTAAATATCTTTGGTATTTTTGTACAGGGACCTGCAGTTGCTTGAAACTTCTGCTTTATCCTCTTCATTTGCTTTCATGTTTGGTTTATACTACTAGTTAGTGCATCACTAAACTAGTCCCAGGGTCTCAAATCCTTTGATGAATCACCCCTCTGGAGAACAAATTCTGAAATCTAAATAGATCAAACCGTCTGTCTTTTCCACACCCACATAGCTGGCTGCTGCTAACACACATACACACACACACACACACATACACCACAACACACACAAACTGGTGCACCTGTAGGTGAATTGCACACCACCCAGCCTGGGCTGCCTGAGTGTCCCAATGGATTCCCTTGTGTTTAGTTTCTCAGCTCTCTGTTCTCATTCACCACAACTTTTGCTTTTCTCTGTTTCAAGAACCAGATCTGACAAGTTTTCTTCTCACTCTCAAGCCAACAGCTTTACCTCCTACTTTTCAGGAAAAAGAAATTGCTTATTAGTTTAAAAATTAAGAATATATGAACATTTTGAAAGAAAATGTAGATGCACCCACCCTATAATTTAGATGTCACTGTTTTATACCTTAGTGAAGAGAGCCTTAATGCTATGGGTTGTGAAAATATGGCTACTGGGAACCACTTCTCAAAATGTTAATGTCTGTAGAAAAAATAACAGAAAATTGAAACGAGACAGTAACCCATACAGCTTCCAACTGGCTTCAAACTCACATCAGTGTATATCTCTTCTGCCTGCTAAACTAGAATTGTCTGTTACCTTTTCTAAAGTCATTTTATCTCCAGATGGGGTGCCTTGCTGCCTACACTTGTCATCATCAAACCCAGCTGATTCTGTGACCCAAGTGTTTCTCAAATCCCTCCCCTGCCTTGGTAACCATTAGCACTGTCCCAATGCAAGTTGACACTGAGTCTGACCTGTTTTACTCCATCAGTCTCTTGCTTGATCTTCTCATTCTAGGCTTGGACTACTTCAACAAAAGTAACTTATATTTTAAAATTCAAATCTGATCATATCACTTACTTGCTTAAAACTATTCAATGGCTCTTAAATAATCAAGCTAAAATTCCAGTTCCTTAACATAGTGTGTAAGATTCCTCGTAAAATTTAACTATCTAGCATCTTCACATAATCCTTCAAATTCCTCTGCCTTCTACTATCCATTCAGCCCTCTTATTTCCTCAGAGCCACCATTTCTCTCTTAACTCCAAGACTCTGTGGGTGTTATATTTTCTACCAGGAAAATTCTCCCTCTCTCCTCTTTGACTATCTGCAAGTCATTCTCCTGAGTGTCTACTTAGTAAGCTTCCTTACGGTTTATCGACTCGATGGCACTTTTATAGAAATCCTTTGTAACCTTTTCAAATTTGGCTTATATATTTTTCCTAGAGGCCTGAGCACATCTCAGAAAAGCATTTATTATACTTTATCAGACATTCATTTATCACATTCCATTATAACTGTTCCTTCACATATCCAGCTTACCCCATTAGACTCCAAGCTTCCTGGAACAAGGAGATGGTGACTCTGTCTATGCCTCCTCCAACAGCTACCACAGTCATCTGCACACACTAGTTGAGTGAACAGTAAATAAATAAATTGTAGGAACCCTCCTGTTCCATTCTAGGATTGCTAGGATACAGTGCATCCATGCCAACACCATCAGATCTCATTTTTAAGCTATAAAATTGTTAACATAAATACCAACAACTACCAGGTAAGAAGCATAAGTAAATATAACCAACCAGTTGGGAATTTGGAGGAAGAGTGGATTCTCTGACTAAACAGGACAGCCATTACGTAGTCAAGGTTGATTGCTAGATGGAGATTAAATCCCAGTGTTGTTATATCTTCTGATTTTTAAAAATGAATCGAAAAAGCAGATTATTACATGGAATTCTTTTGTGGCGATTTTTTTAAAAGCAGGTGGGGCAAATGAAACATATTTGCAGTACAGATTCAACCATTAGGACTCAGTTTATGACTCTTCTAAAATAGAAGGCTATTTGTAAAAATATTCTTTGGCATCACTTTTAAATAAGATATGTTTTGAACTTGATTATATTAAGTAAAAGTAAATAGATTTGACATTTTTGTTTGTCTTAACTCTTGGACGGGATGAGGAATATCTTTTCGACCATATGCATGAGTGTAGTCATTTGTATGTTAATATGAGAGAAAATTATGAAGGTGCTACTATGCACATTTTTCTACTATGCACATATTGATTTTGAATCTTTGAAAAGTTTTGCTCTCTGTCTTCCTAGTTTGTTCCCTTCTTGACTTCTATTGCAGATTGTTGATTTCTACTGATTTTGTTACTTTCTTCCCTAACCCATATTTCTAGTGCTCATGTATTTCTTCTAACCTTCTTCCAGTCATTTTTGTATAACATGAAGACAAACAGTAAGTATGTTCATAGAGCTTATGTACGTGCGTATAAAGGTAGACATACATGTGAATGGAAAGAGAGGCCAGGGAGCCCATAGTAGGGAAGAGAAGAGTAACTAAGACCTTCAGTACTAAGTTCTCCACTATAATACTGCTTTTTTAATGCCTTTCACCTCTACCGCTCATACAGTTATAGAAGAATAGGATTCTGGATACAAAACTCTGTTCACACCTAAAAAAAAGGAGGTGATCTCATTTTTTCTCTCTCATTTGTCTTTAAATAAAGTTCACCCAGGTCTCCAGAGTAATATTTCATCCAATTATTTCTGATATGTCCAGACTTGCCCTATTATAAGGCATTAAAGAATATGTAATTTGAGCAAGGCATTTTGTGACATTTTTAAAGGATCTGTAGAATATTTTTTAAATGAGAACAACCTCAGATTCAGAAAGAATTAACATAAAATCAAGTTTTGAAACTCTTGAGCAAAAACAAAAATTCAGTGCCAAATAGGTACATTTAGAAACCATTGTAATTAGATGTTTGAATAAATCATTAGAGAATAGATAAATGGATGGAGGATGGATGGATGGATTCACAGCATTATTTTTATGTCCCTTAACTGACTGTAGAGAAGAGTAACTAAGAAAGCTACTTACTCGTCATTAATTACATAGTATTGCCCTAATCCTATGTTTTCAGTGTCATAATTATAAGGACATAGGGTCTACATTAGGTTTATCTTAAAGTAAAAGTTTCTGCTGGTTTTTTTCCTCTCAAGCTAATATTAGCTAACACTTATTAAATGCTTACTACTTGCCGGATTTGTTGTTAAGTGCTTTGCATAGTAACTCTTATTATTTACTTTATTATTTTTCTCTTGATTGACTCTATAATTATCTTTAGCATTTTTTAAACTTTTTCTTTTTGTTGTTTTGTTTGTTTAACAATTGAGGAAGTTCAAGTCTAAAGAAAATGAAATATTTGCCTGAGATTTCAGAATAGTAGGCAGCAAAACCAAGCTCCGAACTTGGGTAATTGCTTGTTTCCTAAGGCTCCCCTGACAGCACCATGAATCGGGTTGCTTCTATCACAGGGATTGTTTCATCACTGTCTAGAGGTCCAAAGCTCAAGATCAAGGTGTCCGCAGGGCTGGATCCCTGATGGCAGTGGTCTATCTACCTTTGCCTGGGGAAATTACTGACACAGGTATGTATCTTTAGTTGTACAAACGACCCAGCTTATTTTGGCAACAGTGAGGAAAAATCACTCCCATCAACCATTTTCAGCTTGGTTCTCTTTCTGTTGATAGCTCAGTATATTTTGTTGATATGTCAAAAACTTTTCTATTAATTATCAGATGTCCATATATAATGATACCTTTTGATGATTATATGCAAGCTTTCTTTGCTCATTTATGATATAATCATTTAATAGGATCATTCTCTACTCTTATTCTAGCATTGGAATTTTTTCATAATTCTTTTTCACAAACAACATAAATGTTGAATAAATAAATACAATCAATCTAGAATTAGCACCACATAGAGGAAAATTAAATAAGCAATCTGTCCAGCAATCCATTGAGATAATCAGTAAATGACAAGTAAGCCCTTGCTGTATATAAAACGATTGTGCAATGGTTCCTATAACCTCCTTATGGAGGAAAAAGAGGAAAGAAGTTAGAAAAGGGAGAGAGGAAAAAGGAGAGAGAGGGAGAGAAAGTCACATTTTCTCCAATTTTTTAGAAGTGAGACTGGAAACTGACTCTCTAGTGCATTGTGTTTTACAGCAAGCAAATGGAAGATTTGAGTCTAGAAACTAACCTAGCACATAAATTCAGAATGCTAGGTATCATTGTCTCCTGTATTTATCAAACTTACTGCTTCACTGAAATGAAATGAGATCACTGACAGAAATTTCTTGAGCATAGAAACAAAAACTTCCCAATTCTACCCCCTTGCAGGAAGGATTCTTAGATTATATTTGAATAGCTCCCAGGACTGGAATTTAACTCAATGCCATTAAGTAACCAGATAGTTATTGTTTACTAAAAAGAAAAAAAACTTTGCCAAGAGATCCTTTTAACTACAGTGGAGTATGATAAGCTAAATTTTACCCATAAAGTAGCAGAGCACTAGCATTTCCTATTGTCTGTCTCTGGGTAGTGAATTATGAATCCACAGAGATACAGGGAGAGAGATTCTGTAGGGGGCTTCTATACACGGCGTTTTCCCAACCCTTCTCTTTGTAAGGAGAGAATCAGTAGGCATCTTTGCTTCCTGGGCTGCTCCCCTCTTTCATTTGCAAAATGGGAATTTATGAAGGCCATGAGGAATAAGAATAAGGGAAAAGAGCAGAAGATGATAAGAAAAAAGAAATTGATGTCAAAATTAAAACATGAAGCCTTTGATTTGCAAAGAATTGAGAAACCAGAGCAAAATACTGGAGAAAAGCAAAGAACCTTCCAAAGATGCCGTGGACATTTATTCCTGAGTCACTAAGAGAAAAGACTGCAAAGGAGGTGGGAAAGTGTAATCCAGCTGTGTACCCAGGAACAAGAGGGAAACATATTTTAGTGAGTAATTAGCAGTCTCAACCACAATGATATCTCTTGAATATGTACATGGAGGTTATCCAGATTTTTATCAATAGTCTAAAGCCATTTTATACTTCCTCAGTATCCCATGTCATTCAATAAATATTTACTAAGCATCCACTGGATGTTTTTCCTGTGTAAACAATGATTCTGTGTGAAGATACATACTCCAGACTCAGTGGGGAAGAGCTAGACTCATGAAGTCAAATTCAACCTTGGGAACTCAGAGTGACAAAATCTTCTCAGAACATTTTTTTCTCAAAACTCAAGACTTTAAAAATGAACAGGAAAAAAAACGTCCCAGTGGAGTTCTTGTTCTATAAAAATTTACATTCCCTCATTTTAATGAAATCTTTGTATTCTTGATCATGGACCCAGCCAGGACATTTTAATAAAGGAACAAAGGGCTTTTCTGTGAGGGAACAGGAATTAAAGATGAGACCATAATGCTTGGTTGATGCAAGAATCCTTTTTTCAGTATGGAATAAAGCAGTATATTTAAAATGTACACAGTAAGTGCTATATGTAAATCGGCCCTTATAACACAGCAAGGATTATATGCATATCAGTAAAGAGATATCTTTATTATTTATGAGCTGCTGTTACATGCTATTATAATCATTAACTTTTAACAAAATGATGGTCACAATTTTCTAACCTACCAGAGGGTCACAACTAAAGGTCAATAAACTTATACAGTACAGAATAAAGTAGATTTCCATTGGCTTAGACTTTAACCTTGAAGCAAGTTAGCACACTTTTGCCTTCAAACTCTTATCTATGAAATGATCCTATTCTTTACTGAGTGGTAGTGTGAATTAAATGATGGCCCACTTGTGATGCGATTGGTTTGTGAACACTCAGTAGGTGTTTGTCTCCTAACAAACATTGGACTCTTCTTATCTTTCCCTCTTATGAATTGTTTACTTTGTTCTATACTTTCTTACTGCATTAATGATTTGGTAAAACTAGGGTTGGACATAATATGACTTAGATCTACAAACAAGATATTATAATTGGGTTTGTTGTCAGGATACTTATGATGATTCTCATTTCAATTGCACTGTGAATTTTTCTCTTGAATTTCAAGTGTTTTTTTTTTTTTTCCCTGAGCACTGAAAGTCCTCAGTGAAATAGAGAAGAAGTTAAGTATCATGTCACTGGCACTGTCCACTGCTGTCTCAGGCAATCTTTGACCCAAAGGAGGTTACACTGTCCAAGTCCCTCTTGCAATGGGATACAGAGAGAGGGTGTCAAATGACACTTCCCCATGGAAACCTTTAAAATCAAACAACAATTTAACCTTTCCTTCAAACTGTCACAATGACCACCAATACTCCACGTGACAAGGTGAGGCCAGCTTTTCTCTAGATGTGAACAGCTAAGAGTAGTGTCTCCTGCCTAAAATAGGAGTACAGCATGAGCTACAAATAATTATTAAGACACTGAGACTTGGAGGTTATTAACCAAGCACAACCTATATTTTGATGGGCAAAACATAATTTTTTGTTTATACAAATATTTATATTAGTTTAAAGCTTCCACAACAAAGTAGCACAGGCCATTTGGATGAAATTTATTTTCTTGCAATTCTGAGGCTGCAGCATTGAGATAAAGACGATGCCAGGGTTGGTTTCTTCAGAGATCTCTGTTCTTGGCTTGCAAATGACCATTTTCTTCCTGGGTCTTCACACAGTCTTGTCTCTGGGTCTATCTGTGTTCTAATTTTCTCTTCTTATAAGAACATAGGGTCAATCCCAATTACATTCTAAACTTTAAAATCTCTATCTCCAAATATAGGCACATTTTGAGGTAGTGGAGGTTAGGACTTCAATGTAAGAGTCAGGCTTGTTCACTTGGCCCTACCATGCATCATTTTATATCATTTACTTGAGACCCTCAGAAATATAAAGCCTGGCTACAAACACAACATTGACCAGAGATAGTAATTAGTTTCAGGTGATACCCTATGAGTATTTAAACCAATTTAATTCAATTTGGGGTCACAAAGACACAAATGTATCGCTAGTATTCATGGATTAGCAATATCCAACAATTGCATCATACGGATCTCAAACAACTACAGAAATATGAATAATTAATCCAATAGCTTTTTTCATTTCTAATGAAATATCGTATTTTTTCATTTTTAAGACTCTTTTTGAAAAATTTTAATTCCTGGGGTGATTTGGATTTGGATACCAACTTCAAGAGAAAAGTGAACTAGATGCCAGAAATTTAGTTTTGTTCCATTTTTGCAAAATATTAGCCAAGTGAGCTTGAATGAACTGCCTAGCCTCCATGGTTCCCCATTTCTCTTTCTCCTTGTTCTTTTTTTTATTAGCACATGCTTGCAGTGCATGCTGGTTGCATTTATCATAGAGGCCGGGAACATGTGCACAACACATGCTAATTCTCTATATTTCCCCTTCCCCTTCCCTCCATCTCTGGGTCCTCTTCCTATTTGATAAAGATCTATCTTCCTGTTTTCTACTTTTATTTTGCTCTTTATATTATTTATATTTTGAGTTTCTCATAGAAGAGAGCCATGTGATAGTTCAGCTTTATGTCTAATTTGTTTCATTTGACATTAGGGCTTCAAGGTGCATGGATTTTTCTATACCCATCAACAGATGAGTGGATAAAGAAAATGTGGTATTTATACACAATGGAGTACTACTGTGCCATAAAAATGGTTCCTGTGTCTTCATTCAGGAAACTAGAAGACCAACAAAGGAATCACTGAGGCTCCTTTGGTTGCAGCAAGAGCCACACTTGGCTCTTTCGACCTCTGGCCCGACCTTCCTAGCAGCACCATTGCTCCCGGGAACCCAGCAGTCTTCAAACCACTGAACAAGCTCACCGCGAGCATTCCACGGTCCTCCTACTCCCTAAAGTTCGACAGCCTCTGTGAGCTTTTTTCTTCCTGTCATGTTCCTATGTATAAGCTAAAGTCGATCTTAGAGTTCGGAGAAGCAAATGAGCCTCAGCGTGGGGAGACACTAGCCTACGCTTTCCCAAACACCTGAGCACCCACTGTTCCCTCCCCGTGAAGTTCACTCTCCGCCCACACTTCCCACAGCACATGCACCATCTCCACCGGGAAAACACCTGTTCTTCATCAAAAATCCCATTCAGGATTTCCCACCTCCTCTGTCAAACATTCCCTGCCACAATCTCTCTCACCTTATGCTGCCCTGCAAACCAACTCCCTCGATCATCTGCCCTCCAAAGCCTGTGACAATTGTGGACCTCCCGGCTTTGTGTAGTCTTTTGCTTCTCCCTCCCTGAGCTCCTCCGAAGAGAAAACTGTCGCATTCACCTTTATCTCCATCCTCCACACTTCGAGATGTGCGTGGTGATGACTGCTCTGAGCCTAAAGGAGACTTGTTAGGCGGAAGAGAGATTCTGTATATAAAGCAACTCTGTCATTGTAAGACACAGAAGCCAGTACAAAGATGAAACTGAATTTGCAAAGCGCTGTATGAAGTTGAGCTCATTGATCTAACAACACCCAGACTGAATTCTTCCCTAACAGGCTCATCACTGGGAAGGGGAGGAAATGGAAGTGGGCTAGGGAGGGACTTTTCGCTCTGCTGCATTGCTATGTTAGAAAGATTTCCTCCTACTAAAACTTTGCTTATTACTCTTTAGTCATTTTCTTTTCCTGGGAAGTTGAGAGCTCTTATTTGAAGATCAATCTTTTAAACTGAAGTACCCACCATGGACTTGAGCGTGATGTCCTAGAACAAAATATTCCTGAGGGAGATTTGAGTAAGGAGATGAAGACAGAAATGCGGTCATTTTCAAAACAGCTCCAAAAGTTAGCCTGTCTCCAAGTCGTTTCCCAGAAGCCGGACTCAAAGGCTAAAAGGGAGTGATGCAGTTAAATCACTGGCTCCCTGAACTCAGAGGCAGATTCTGCACACTCACTGTCTCTCTTAAAATGTGGGTGCATTGCCTCTGCTTTGGGGAGAGGTGGGATGGAACGATAAAAGCAGCTGTTCGCACTAATTATACCTTGCCTTCCGCCTCAAAGCCAAACTTCAGCACAAAGCTAGCATTTGCCATCCTTGACAGATAGGTGGTTCAGTAGGGCACTTTTTAGTTTTGTTTTGTTTTAAGAGCCTATGAATTTTTAGTTTTTCTAGCAGAGAAAAAAATCAATTTTTTGAGGATAAAAAAATATATATAAAAATATTGCAGTTGTTATAGGGCTGGAGCAGAGGAGCAGCTGATTTTGCCATTATCTGAAAAGCAACCTGGTAGTGGAATTCGGCTCATTTAGTGAGAAGGTCTTGACTTATCCTGGAAATCAGCAATGAGTCTGATGACTGCAGTGACTTCTCCTAAATAGGAAAGCAGGGGGTAGAGGAGAAGAGGCTGGCAGATTCCGGGAATGCAGACTCGCACACAAACTAATGTTGATCTTACCCTCACCAGGACAGAAAAGGGTCTAGGGAAGAGGTCAGTCTCGATGATTTAAGGACAATTATTGATTTTTTTGAATTCAACATCCACACGGTTAGGGGGACACAGCTGATCAGAATGACATGCAATAATCCTCAAAGCTTCAGATGTGTATTTGGTAATCTGCTCTCACTAAGGCTGTTCCCATTTTTAAATGTACTTAGCTAGAAAAGCACATTCTCACCTATACAAATGTGTCCAACTCTACATGATGTCTGCAGCCTTTGCGTTAGTAAAGAACACTGGGCCCTTTACCCCAGGTTGAAGATGGATTAACTTCTATAACCCGCACAACCTTATGGAGTGGGGCCTATTGTTAGCTCCCTTGTACACACAAGGCACAGAATTGTTCAGTAATGTGCCTAAGGTCACAGAGCCAGAGAGTGACTTTTAACTCAGGTCATCTGACAGTGAAGCCACTACTGACTGGTTCCACAGGGAGGGGAAAAAAAGAGGGATGCTGGCCCGGTAAGAATTGCTAAAGAACACAGAAAATTAGAATTAGGGGAATACATTTTATTAGTGCTCTGAGAATCTTCAGAAGAGATGATAACACAAATGTTTGCAACCAGCAGGAAATTTGAAATTTATTCCACCAGTGCCTTTCAGATTCATTCAGAAGGCTCAGCTGCTGGAAAGGAGGATTCTCAGATCGTCATGAAACCATGATGTGGACAAGGACAACATGGGAAATAGGGAAAATTTTTACTTTCAGAAAATATGCTTGTATTCTTAACCTCTGATGGTACATATAATATTTGGAGATTTTAGTCATTCCTTTGGCCCTTTACCAGCCCCAGAACAAATGGTAGCAAGACTCAAAGATTTAAGAAAAATCAGAAATTAAATAAATAATACTCTGTATTAATTCATTTTCCTATAATTTTGAGAAAGAACATTGTGCTTTATTTCAAGTCAATAAGCTTTTCAGCTCTCAGAGCACCACTCTGAGAATGGTCAGGAACCACACACGGACAGGAAACTCCCTAAGCTTTTGCTCTGAAAGCTTTTCTTCTGGTTTATTTAAAAAATAATTTTACAAATAATAAAGACATATTAAAAATTTCAGAGAAATAAAATAAAACTACTCAAAATACCCACGACTGCCCAGACATGATCTTAATGATTTAGAAGAATCATAGCGAACAGACACGGATGCTGTTGGCTCTCTGACCCTTTGTATAGGAGCCGTACCAGAGTGCGGCCTTGGAGAACCTGAATCCATGCCGGGCTGGGCCACTAACTGAAGAAAATGCTGCTCTTCCCAGGTTCACTAGAGAAACACCAATGATCTGTGTTGCCTACCCACTGCTAGGGCATTTTGTGTTGAATATTTTTTAAAATGTTTACTTCTATTAGTACATGTTTGCAGTACATAAGGACTACATTCATTGTGCAGACTTGGTATAGGTACATAGCACGTCTTAATTCTTTTCATACCCTTCCTCCTCCTCCTGCATTCTCTTGATTCCTTTTACTTTGGCAGAAGATCTATCTCTCTGTTTCCTCTTCTCTGTCTTATATTTTGTTCTTTAATTTATTTACATTTTGGGTTTCTCATATAAGAGAAACCATGTGGTATTTGAACTTGTGTGCCTGGGGTTTTTACATAACATCAGTGTGAGCTTTCTCAAAAAGGCTGTAACATACATGTCCATAGCCAGCACCAGGTAGCTCTAAGAGAAGGTGAGTCAAGTTCCTGTACTTTGTGATTTGTGCAGAACTCAGGAAAAAGAAAGAGAGAGAGAGAGAGAGAGGAAACTTTCCAGAGGTGAACTCCTAACTCACCAGCAGCCAGTAAGTGTTGAAACATGTATTTAGTACAAACTATGTATTATAGCAACCTCAACCTTAATGGATACTATTTATGGAAATAGAAGCAAAGGAAAAGTAAAGAATCCAGCATACTATCTGACCCTCTGTTCTATGTACATTTTTCATGCATTTATGTCTACATTATACATCCTAGGAGTACAGGATCAGCTCTAATTTTCCCCAAACCTTGCAGTCTCAGAGCCACACAAATTAGAAAAGAAGGAGGAAGAGGAGGGTGAAAAAGAAGAGAGGAAGTAAGAGAGAAGGGTGAGGAGGAGGAGGAAGAGCAGGGGGAGAGGGGAGAGAAGAAAAGGGAGAAAGAGGAAAGAAGGAGAGAAAAAAGGAGGAGGAGGAGGAAGAGGAGGAGAAGGGGAGGAAGAAGAAAGAGAAGGAGGAAGAGGCGGGTGCTGGAGGAGGAAGGAGAAGTCTGGGTTGGAAGGAGGCAGCTCTTTGTGCTAACTCAAACTTTGAAAACCCTAGGGTTCGTATTGTACAGTGCGGCTGGCTCCCGGGCATAATTCTTTGTTTATTTGTGGCGTTGCTGAATGACACTGCAGTACCTGGTTGCTTCTCTGTAAGGCTACTTCTTAGCGGTATTTTAAAAAGGGATGGTAGCAAAGGCCTTGGTACCCTGTAACAAGCACACTTGGAAGGCAAACTACTGCCATGCCTCAGCAGCTGCCTTCCTCAGCCCAAGACATTGTAGGACACAAAGAAATTTCTTCTGGTTTTAAATTCTGTGGGACAGCCAGCTGCAGACTTGAGTTTTCACGTGGGCTTTCTCATGAGATCTATACTTTCAGACAAGTTCGTTAACATTTCTGAGTCTCCATTTCTTTATTGTGAAATAGAGATAATAATGTCTCCTGTAAGAATTAGATGAGGAAACGCTGATAGATATATTCATGCCCCATTGAGCAAAACAGAAACCGCTCCAGATACTTCAGAGAGGCTTTAATGCAGGCACTCGATTACAATGAGGGAAGAAAAGTTGGAAGAGTGACAGAGAGAGAGGATCACCATGCTTGGTAGGAAAACTACCACCACCATGGCTGGCACCTCCTGCTGCCGCTGCAGCTGGACCAGAAGCTGGACTCCTGTTGAGGAGCCCACATTCATGCTGAGCAAGGCTGCAAAGGCTCTTCCATTGGTGCCCCTGGGAGAGCTTGGCCACTTAGGAAGAACTCGGTTGTGTGGGTCCCATCGAGACCCTGCCTCGCTCCCAGCTGTATGCACCTCAGTGCTACCCAAAGGTGGGGGCTGCACAGGGTCTGTGGGAAATGCTCCCTCCCTGCCCATGTACCTATCTCCTGCCAACAGATGGCTATCACGTCACAGCACCTGTAAGCCAGGCCCCACCTTTTCTTCCGCCCACTGGTCAGAGACAGCAAGCCAGACGCTGCTTTGCAGGAGGGCAGCGGTTGTTTGCAGAAGATGGCACAGCTCTGCTCCAAAGAACCTGCAAGAGGCAGGTGTGAACTGCGGGCAGACTTCAAATCAGCTGGAGCAAGAATCATGGATGTCTGGGCCACTGGCTCAGGCAGCTTACCTGTGTTTTCAGGATGTGATGAAGTCTAATCTCACATACCCAGTATGCACTAAATGATGAAACAATGCTCCTCATGCCCATTCAGGGCTCAGGGGATCAGATAGCCCCCCACTCAGAAGGAGCAGCTCAGGTACCAGACGATCAAGCATCAGTTGGTCTTGGGGCCCCAGATCAATCTATTTCTAAGACATGGTGATTGTTTAGAAGAGATTGTGGCTTTCCTGGGATACTCAGGATTTGGTCCAGAATTCTTCTACTTGACATGTCAGAAATTCCATGCGCACCTCAGTCGAATAGACACATGGACCACCCTTCGGTCTGCTGGTCATAAACCAAGGAGCACAACTCTGAGGTCCACTCTGTCTGCACCCTTTCAAGTTATCCAGTAAATAGGTGAGAGCAGCACACTGGACTATGGTATTGTTTACCTCAAAAACCCAAAGAGGAACACAGCAGCAGCAAAGCTCCTTCATGGTGGGGAGTAATAGATGGAACAGAATAGAATCTTCTATTTTGGAAGAGATGCTCCCCAAGATTAAAGTCCACCAAAGGGCCACATTTCTGCATTTTGGCAAGGCTGATCTCCCATCTGCTCCACACATACAGTTTTCTGAGTGATTACCAATCTAGCGTTCATCCAGCCACCCCAAGGCCACATTAAACTGCAGACTGATCTCTGCTGTTTCTGATTCAGTTGATTTTAGACAGGGCTGAGGGTAGAGGATTTTAACATATTGCCAAGTGTTCATGCAACTAGTTCAAGACTCACTCTTTGAACTGCTCTTCCAAGTCATCTAGCAGTCACTGTTGCCTGTTCACCCAGGTCAGTCAGCTTACGGTGTCTCACAGAATGTTGAACTAATCAAGGTCCTCGCAGACTTGATTATGATCAGGAGACCATGTGAATTATCTGAACCCTGAATGATAAGTTCTGTCCTTTCCAGAGAGAAGCAAAATGTTCCCAATCAGTCGGTACGGGAAAGAAAAAACTGGTTATAAAAGTGCTTTAGGCGCTGACGGAGCCAAAGGAAATAGAGATTATTTAAAGCTACCATTGCTTCAGAATTAGAATCTGGCATAAATTTCAGAGGTGCTGATGGGCTGCTGCTGGAGATCAATAACTACCCACCATATTCCAAGGATAAATTCATTTGCCCCAGGAAAGAGACCACATTTTGTATAGCATTTATAACTGGAATTAGTACTTGATTACATTTATAAAATCTACGTCATCTGAGATTCATCTTCCTTTTTTGCAAAAGGAACTGTTAATTAAGCTGTGGCAAGAATAAGTACTGCACTTTTCAAACTTTGATAGTGAAATTAATCTCTGACTTCTCCACAGATAAGTTACTGGTTTTCATTTATATTCACTAGAGAAGAGAATGTTCAAAGCCTTCCACTTGGTCTTGTCTACAATAATGGCCCTCAGTCCACAGAATTCATGGTGAAAATTCTACCTATTGCCAAAAATGCCATTTTAATTATGTCTTAGAGGACTATGAATACAATATGGGGTGAGGACCTATCCCCTCCAAACTCATTAAATGTTTAGACCCCAGTGGTATTTGAATCAAGTTAATTTAGAATCACAGATTTGTAATTATCTAAAAGTCTTGTCTTTCCTCCAGTACAAGAACTACAGCACACAACACCCTTTAGGTGGGTTCAGATTCCTTTGGGAAAGGATTTGAAGAGGATTTGCAGTACTAACTTATTACAGAGACCTTTTGCAAGGATACCCAATCTTCCCTTCAGCAAGTGGGTCTGGGTCTTTGAATTACTGTATGTACCTAAGGTCTGGATCCTGGAGGGGAGAACATGACTTTCCTCTATACTGATTCATATCGGTATTTTCTTCCCTGCTCCAGATTTTTACCTATTATCTAGCATGGTGCCAATGTGTGGTACATTCCAGAACTTTGTGAAAAATTACCTCTTGCTAAAAATTTCTGCAAGCTGAAATGTATTGCTGCTGCAGCCCTCCACAAAAATATATCTGGAAAATAAGTACTACAATCTTGCCCTGCCTTAGGCATTTGGGATCCACTCATCTCAACTGAACAAGAGCCCACAATAATTCAGTCCTCTCTGGGATATCCACTTAAAAGTCATTTCTGCACCTATTTTCTTGGATTTTACCCACATGAGGTGGCAAAATATCATTATTTTAATGTTAGTCTATTGAAGTAATTTAGCTTTCTTTCTAGTTACGAGTCCAGAGGCCAAGATGGGCAGATCAAGAGAGGAAGGAGTAATATTTTCAAGGCCACTGAGCCCTACTGGGTAATAGGCAGATTTCCAAGTGAGGGAAGGAGAATCTTCAGAGAAAGAAGAGGAGCTTCGGGAAGCAAAAGACACTTTGGTGTTTCAGAGGTTCAAGTTTCTTGGGCTCATCTGAATACATTCAAATACACTCATTGCCATTCTAGTTCTTAAGGCCCCATTCTTTCCTGGCCAATACCTTTATTTTACACAGGATACCTGTCAAAGTAGTAAAGTCTGATTACATTACAATTCTACAATGTATGGGCAAACCTCAGAATCATTGTATTCATCACTTTCGAGCTGGTTACAGTTGGCAGTTGTCCCTCTCAAATCTTGCATTTAAGAACCAATTTATCCCTGGCCACCATAAGCCACAGACTTTGAGTATCTCATTGTCCTTTGACACTGAGGTTACTTCATGTTCAAGTACTTCTTGGTCAACAACAAATCCTAGATTTCCAACTTTCAGAGTGTGTTTTCCAGAATCTCTGTCGGTAGCAAGTGTTATATCCAGATGAGTGCAAAAAAGAGAACTCATTTTAGCTTTGCCAAGTAGGAAAAACTGAGTAATGGGAGGTGGTTAGGAAGGCGCCGAAGGAGCTGAGAGCAAAAGGGAAAGGAAGAACTTAAAGATCAGGATCCACCATTGCTTCTGCACAAGAATCTGGAGTTTTTGAGGTAACAGTGCTGAAATTGTAACTCCAGTTGAGTAGGAATCCAGGAGCCTGTACCCCTGCTGAGCTAGGGCGCTGATGCCAGAACAGCAGCACAAGCAGAGAAAGCAGCAAAGGTATTTGGCTTTCTTCTGCTTTTCCAGGTTTCCACTACTCCTCCCCCTTGCAAGACCCAACTACAAAGCAGCTACAGTGGAGTCTTGGGGACACAGTTATGCAGTTTGCTTCATGTCAGCCCCACCCTCCAGGGGGAAGACACACTTGGAAGAAGAGTTGTCAGCAAGAGAGAAATGACCCATCCAGGGGAAATTTTGTTTGTGTATGTTAGCTCAGGTCTATCCTTACCACGTCCGTGATGGACATGCATAAAAGTATGCATTGTCAACTCTCTCTGATAGTTCTCTTTGCCTGCAGTAAGGAAGGGAAGAAGTTTAAAGAAGACCAAAGGTGACCAAGTTGTATGTAAGCTTGAATTCCTTCGTATTTTTCAGGTAGTGAAATTTTAATTTTAATTTGGCATTTAAATAATAATTATTACCAATAGCATCGGTACAAAGCCCTAGATAGGCATTTCTGATGAATATTTCTTGAGTGTCTACTGAAGCATATCCTTCTATTAAATTGTGTTTTGTGACAAAGAAATGAAGCAAAATGAGTACTATAGATTATCTTTTCTCTTTTTTTCTTCTTATTTATTCATTCACTGAGTAATAACCAATACAGTATATGGCAAAGTGCACAAATCTTATAAAATACAGTAAGGATTTGCAGTCTAAATTTTTAAAATTGTATTTTAAAGAGGTATTTTAATTTCTTTAATTGATGCAAAATTTGCCCATATTTACAAGGCACCATGAGATATTTCAATAGATATATACATTGAGTAATGTTCAAATCAGAGTAAACATTTGTCATTTCTTCATTAACTTTCTTAAAGCAAAAGCTTCTGCTTCAAATTCTGGAAATTAAACATTTCAGTCATCCTTTCTGTACACTGGTTGATTTGACCACCTACAACTTCTGAGAAAGTTCATGTCACTTTTTTATCCCAATGATTGATAATATTTTGATCAATTGCATTATACAAATTTTCTTTTCTTTATAGGTATTAAACATGCTGTGTGATTCACAGAGCAAATAATTTTATGGTTTGACAGGAAATCACAGGTCTCTGACTCAGAGTTGCCAGAATTTGTGATCAGATAGACTCAAGAGACATAAAAATACATCTGATGTACTACATTAAAAACATGTTCTGTTCTGATCAGATGAGATCAAGTGGGCACAAAATCTTCACTCAGACATAATGTGGAGTTTAATTTATCAAAAAATCCATGCCAAATTAGAAAAGCAACAATTTTTAAATTAAAAAAATTCAACATCAGAGTTTAAAACACCTATCATAAAGACTGCTTCTTCTCCTTTATATCAGTGCATCAAACTTTCCATTATAAAACCCCTCTTACTTCAATCACAAACCTTAAGTGCCTACTATATACCTGGCACAGTTCTAAATATGATGCTACACCATTAAGCAAAACTGACTGGGTTCCTGCACGTGGCCTTCATGGAATTTATATGGGGGATGATTATGCATAATAAAGAAATTATGTGGTATACTTGAAGGTTACAAGAAATTGGAGAGAGGAAGGCAAGTAAGGAAAGAGAAATTAGGAATATCAAATATTAAAGGTTTCAATTTTTACAAGAATACGTCAAAGAAAAAATATCTCCATGGAATTCTAAAACATATTTTAACAAAATAAAACAAAAATACAACTTATCAAACTTTGAGGGATGCAATGAAAGCATTAATAGAGGGAACTTAATAACAGTAGATACATATATTAGAAATTAAGAAAGATCTGAAATCAATCATTTAAATTTTCATCCTAGAAAGGACAATTTAATCTTAAAAAAGCAGAAGAAAAGAAATAAAAATTAGAGCAGAAATCAATGAAATTAAAAACAAGAAACCAGCAGAGAAAAATCACTGTCACCAAAAGCTGGTTCTTTGTAAAAAACAAAACCAATAAAAGTGATAAACCTCTCAGCAGAATAACCGAGAAGGAAAGACAGAAGACGCTTTTAAAGGAGAGGCCATCGCCAATGACCCCAAGGACACCGAATGATAATAACGGAATACTACAAACCATGCTATCACCACAGGTTTGGAAACTTAGATGAAATGGAGCAATTCCGTGGAAGATATAAACTACCAAATCTCACACAAGGAGGACCACATCATCTGAACGGCTCTAGAAGTGAAATAATTATTATTATGTTTCCAAAAGAAGAAAGCATCAAGCCCAGATGCATTTACAGATAAATTCGATTGAATCTTTAAGGAAAAAAATGCTACTAATTCTCTGCAATCTCTTCTAGAAAAGAGAAGCAAAGACAGTATTTCTTAATTCATTACATGAGGCTATCGTTCACTACTCTAGTGACAGGCTAAGTTGTTAGTCACTTAACTTGTCACAGCTCTGAGGTGATTTTAAATTTGAAACTAAAATATAATCCCTCCTAGTGTGGCTCCCCTTCTCTGTGGTACCTGGATGATTTTGGACCCCTTAATCACATGACAGATTTGACTTTGGGCAAAAGGCTGGTCTTTGAGCTAAGGGTCAGGGAAACAGTAAGAATCTTAAGTATTACAGGACAAAAGATGATGAAAAAACCTTGACTTTTTGCTTGTCAAAAATCTTTGAAACTCTTGGGTGTCTCCTTGATAACTTTAGAAGTATTTAGCTCTCATTTCAGTAGAGTCGGAACTACCATTAGCCTGAACACAATGGCCTTCCTTTCACCTTCAGTCTCTGGGAGCTCTGCCCTCCCCTCCTTCCCTGGGAACTTCCCGTGTGTGGTCTGGCTTGTTCCCACTCCCCATTACCCCTTCCTGGTTCCTGATGGTCAGATCTCTTAGTCCTGGCTCCTCTCTTCCTCCTCCCTGCTCTGCTGCCACCCACGTTCCTGGCCCAGGCAGCACTGTCTGCCTGTGTCGGCCTCTCCATATCAAACATCCACATATCTGGATACCATATGATGAACTGAGTTTTCCATTTTCCTCCTAAAAGCTTGCCTGTGTTTCAGACAGTCTTGGTATTTTCTGGTTCAGCTCTGGGAATCATCAAATCAGCTGTAAAGAAGAATAAAGCAGACAGGAGAGTGAAGGAATCCATTGGGTTTATGGAGCTCACCCTAAACTTGACCTTTGCAGTCACTTTTACTGAGATAAGAAACATGTGCAAAAGCTGTATCTGCGTACAAAAATGCCTTTGTTCAGAAATGCAACCTTTGAGGGGGTGAGGTCAGAGAACAGTTGGTGAATTGTTTCTCCTTTGTAATGTGCTAAGAACTTCCATCCCAGAGAGAAGTAGGAGGATAAACTTCCTCTTTAAAAGCCATTAGCTATATTCTTAGACAAAGCAGAAATTTGGACTGAATGAGAAAATGCAGTAGAATTCCATATCCATTGACCAAGGAAAATGATTTTGATATAGACAGTGGACCGTACTGTTTCCATTTGGCTTTTCTAAAGATACTACATCCATATCTGGGAGTTGGAAAATATACTTTAGAAAAAGCTGATGTAGAAATTACAAAGAAAAACATAATTCATAGACTAATAACTAATAATGCTAAGAAATTTAAGTGGGCTTTAGGATACAAGACTCTCTGAATATCAGATTACTTGAATTTCTTAAATGACCACTTTTATCCTGTCTCCCTCATCCAAAAATCAAGACCCACAAGTCTACAAAGAAAAGACCATGAAATGCTGAAGTAATTCTTGATATAAATATTACAAAAAACCTTTTTTTTAACTGGAGCTGGCTGGGGATTGGAGGAATTATAGCTATTTATAATCTCCAGAAGGTTTTTGATTTTAGTTTAGGCATTTGGTCCTTTACACATAAAATATGTAAATGTCTAAGTCCAAAGATCAAATATAGCTCAACAGTTTTATCTATCCTTCATTCTTTGTGTAATTTAAATTTTCAGATGTGTTTGTAAGACATAATAAAAGAGAATAGCAAATTTCACAATGTGTCTGTGATCTTGTAAGTAGCTTAAAGACTCTGGGCTATGTTTGCTCTACTGGAATTATTAATTTGGAAATATCATCTCAGATATTTTCACATACTGTGTAAGCAGAATGGCTTAAGTAAAATATTTATGACACTAGCATGCAGGATGTGTCAGCAGCTAGAGCTCCTAGGGTAGGGGTTCTATTTATCCTGAGAACAACTATTTTTTAAAATCAATCAAATTTTGCCTTTTGTAGGTAGGTCTTACTGCTATAGATTGGATATTGAATGTACTCCATAGGCCCCCCTGTTAAAGGTGGTTTTCCTCTAGTGATGCTATTGGGGGGTGGGATCTTTAAGAGGTGAGAACAAGTGGGAGGTCTTTTGGTTATGGAGGGGGTGGTGCCCTTGAAGTTGATGTGGAGCCCCAGGCTCTTCTCTTTTGCTCTATGGTCATGAGGTGATCTCTTCTGCTCTGCCACCTCATTACCATCACAATATGCTTCTACAGGCCCTAGAGCAACAGGGCCAATTAGTCATGGGCTGAAGATTTTCTTTTTATAAGTTATTATTCAGGCATTGGTTATAGTGGCATAAATCAAAGGAACACAGATGCTTCAAGGTCATTTTAACCTTAGCATCACAAAAAATGACCACAAGGTCCAAAATGTTTAGCATACAAGAGGAAATCAAAATATACAGTGAATACTTAAAGTTTAAAAACTGATTACAGTAAGATACATTTCCATTAAGTCCCCTCAAAACACTCCTCCCTAGCTTCAAACACACTTATCCCATCATTCTTGCCACTCTCTGAAGCAGTTCTGAAAGTCCTCTTTCATGAGTGTTTTTATGAGATGTGATTAAAATACAGTAAATGCTGCTGGCAAGGGACTCACAACAGAAAGACAGCCTCATAAAAACCTTACAGTATGTCCTCATTCACTTATTCATTGAATCTGGTACCGTGCATCTTCTAGCTGTTCTCCAAAGTCAAAATGTCCATAAAAGGTAAGTGTTTTAAACTGATTCAGGACATCGAGGCAGCCATGACAGTGTAATTAAAGTCACTCACAAAAGAGGACTTTCAGAATCGCTTCAGAAAGTGGCAAGAACAGTTGGATAAGTGTGTTGGAAGCAAAGGAGGACTATTTTGAGGAGAATCCATGGCAATGTGTCTTTTACTATAACACACTTTTTTAAACACATGTCCTATTTTTCAATCACACCTTGTATGTGTCTAAAATGAGAATAGCTGACAAGCTCCATTTCAAGTGTGAATCTTTGTAAAATTCTCATCATGTTCAGAATCTGAAGCCAACTATATAGGTCTCTTTCTCTTTTTTAAAATTGTTTTTATTGTGGAAAAAGAAAGTCAACATACATGTGTCCTCTTAAAAAAAAAGTTTAAGTGTAGTACAGTATTGTTAATTATATGCACAGTTTTGTAAAACAACTCTCTAGAACTTTTCATCTGTCATAACTGAAACTCATTGAATGAGTTTCCTCCTCTCCCCTGACCCTGGTAACCACACCCTACCTTCTGATTGCTTCATATAAGTGGATACAGATCTCTTGGTAATTCTGTTTGTCATCATAATCAATATTATCATGGTCTCATTATGCCAAATATAGTTTTATATATCACTATGGTAGGTATGGTGAGATAATTTGCTCAACTTTACTTTTTGCTAGTTGGACCTTCTTGAACTACAGACTTGGGACAAACAAATATATCACGTATTTTTCATATTCATACTGAGGTCTGGGTATGATATTTTTTTCTGCCACTTGGCCCCACTCATGTAAGATTAGAGGTAGAAATGAAACTGAGGCTGTATTTCTGGTATTTTTGCAAGTTTCTCTGGCAACCAGACACAGAGACATGGGTCTTTCCACAACGGTATATCCAAGTCCATTCATTAGCTCTGTGGGTGTTAGAAGGCAGCTGTGGTCATGTTGGTGGCAAATGGCCAACTTTACTGGTATCCAGAGGTAACAGAAGTGATAAAGACTGAGCTTCCTGATCCTGTATTGCAACTACAACAGATTGCCCTTGAACTCTCCAATTTTGGCAGTCCCTCCTGATTCCCCAGTTTCCTGACTATAACAGAGGGTAATCCATTGTACCCGCCAGAGCTGGATCCTGACACAATGGCATAATGAGTCCATGATAATAGAATATTCTAGAAGTCTTTCATAGAGGCCCAGCACAGTGCACATTTCTTTCACGCTTTACAGTGGTACTTTTAAAGCATCTGATTCTCTGCAGTAAACAACTCTTCACTTAAAATTACCAAAGCAGTTCTTATTCCACCAGCTGGCCCTTGGCTGATACACCAGCTGAGCGCATTATAGCCTATTCTAACTAGACTCCAGCTTCAGTGGTTCTCCCTCTACCTTCAGTGTATTAGATGCCTTTGGCTTTAATTAACAGCAAGCAGAGCTAGAAACTCACCATCAGTCATTTTAATGCTAATCTCTCCAATTTCTGCAGAAAAATAGCAAACCAGCACATCAATGTTTGTTCATTATAGTTTTAAAGTATCTTACAGATACCAGTATCTCTTAAAGAGATATTAGTATCTCTGAAAATATTTGGAATTGATAAGATTTTTTTTTAAAAAACTAATGAAACTAACATGATAGATATTAAACAGAAAAAAATCTTAGGTAAAAATACAATGTCTATATAAATATTAAATGCAATTTAATTTCAATTTAACTAACAGATGGTAAAATTTTCAAATATTATTGAAAAATATCAAGCAAAATCTGTACAATAAGAGCAATGTAAAAATAGTAAACATTTTACGATGCGACATTGCTTCAGCTATTTTTTAAAATGCAACCTTAAATGACAAAGTGCAGTACATGCATGCATTAAGATGTCAGCTTAGTCTGTGCAAAATACTTTGTCTCATCCAAAAAAATCTGTTTCTTAGTTATTATAACTAGAGACTTGCAGAGATAATGTCATGCCACTCCAAACATTTTCTTCTCTTGTGTTTTAATTTTTAAGAAATTATTTTGAAGACTTGTTTGTGGGAGGAGTTGGGGATGAAATCTTCACATTAACCATGAGACGTGGCTTTTGTTTAGGGAAAGCCCGTTCTTTAGTTTCATTGAGCACAAATGGAAATTCTGAATTAGAGTTACTACCAAGTTTGATAGTATCATATTTCCTTTACACTTTGAAAAAATCATCTGATTCAAATAAAATTTATTCCTTTAATAGAAGATTTGTAGCAGGCTAAAGTCGGCTGCTTGTTCTACCTCACGGAGACTTGGATGTGACACTAAGACTGGAGATCATTTTTCTTTTTATGCATTCTTCCCCTCCCCTCCCCTCCCTCTCCCTCTCCCTCTCCCCCTCCCCTCGCCTCTCCTCTCTTCTTTCTTTTTTCTTCTCTTTTTTATCTGTCCCAGAGCACAAGCTCCCTTTGCTTCTCACATGCTTTAATTCTTTCCCTTCGTGCCTTCTGAGAACCTCATTCCATTATTTCTTCATCACTCATCCAAAATTTATACCACTTCTAACTTTTCTCTCTCTCTGTTTCCCACTACAGGCATCCCTCAGTGTCAATAGGGACCCCCCACAGGACACCCCATAGGTATCAACTCATGGATACACAGGTACCTCATATATAATGGCACAGAATTTGCATATAACCTATGTAAAACCTCCCATATACAGTAAGTCACCTCCACGTTACTTATAATGCCTAATACAATGGAACTGCTATGTGTGTGGTCATTACACCATATTGATGAGGGAATCATGATCAAAAAAAGTCTATCCATGTTCCATACGAATGCAGTTTTCTCCCTAGTATTTTTGATCTGCTGTAAGTTGTTCCACCCATGCAAACCCTGAAAAGCCAGCTGCATTTTGTTTTTCTCCTATTTTTTAAAATTACCTTTGTCCCCATTATTTCCTATCATCCTCTCTTTCTGCTACAGAGCAGTGCTGTGTAGGAGCCCCAAGTGTGTACCTAGTGCCATCTTCCTGGATTTGTAACCCTGTACCACCACCCCTTAGCTATGTGACTTTAGCTAGGCTCCCATCTCTGATGTAAAATGATGATCACAATATTGTTATTATTTGCTTACTGGTATTATTTTCATTTTTTAAAAGTTGGCCATATTTCCCCCTTTCTTTTCTTCTGTGAAAACCCTTCTTCTAAGTACAGAAGGGTTGAAATTCAAAGTCACAACATAGACATATAAAAATACAACTTTATTTTGCAGTAAAGAAATTGAACTTGCTCATGAGCTCCATTTCCACTCAATAATCCATCACCCTGAAAATGACCCTCAGAGGAAAAGGATGAAGGGCTGATTTCAAAGATTGCTTCTGGCACATCAAAACTTTGCTTAAATTTCCATTTTATATGTCTCTCTAATACCTAAGAAAACAGATGGAAACTCAAGATAGCTTATATTCTATTAGCATCCTTCTTGATGAAAAAAAATATAGAGCATCAGGCTTAACCTTAGAATCAGAGAGAGAAATCTTTATCTTACTGTTTAATTTCAATTTCATTGACAAAGGCAACCAAGTGTAGTCTAGGGAGGGACCTCTAACCAGAGCAATAAATCTAGCAAAATAATTCCCCTCTGCAATGTTGTGTGTACCCTTCTGAGGGTTGCACGAGAACAGAACTGTGAACAATATTTCATTTATTCTCAACTTTTTTAGTGAATGATATCCTAAGATATTGTCTGCTGTATGTTATTTTAACACGGATCTGGCAAATATATACATATTTGCTAAAACAAAAACCTTTAGATTTAAAAAATAAGTATAACCTTAGGACACTATGGTATTAGGATGTTTTTTCAAATACATTCTTCAAAGTAGCTCTCAAATCAAGTCACATCAAAAAAGAAGCAAAACATAGCTTTGGAGAATTAATACCTGGTCACTCAGTTTTTACCCCTATGGAATGTGAGAGCTTAAAGATTTCATTCCTCTAATCTTGCTTTTTCTGAGCCATGGCATCTTGCCTCCCTTAGGATATTGGAGCAGAATTGCAGAGTAAATGAAGGTTAAGTCAAAGACACAATTGTGATTGGATGAGATGGCTAACAGAAGCCAGCAATTCTAGTAAGACGAGTTTTGGAGTAGGGGGAGGTGAGAGATAGTTCAGCAGATAGCAATCAGATTATTTATTTCTACTCTATGGAAAAAAAAGTTCACTGGGACTGTCTTCTCTCCCAAAGTCAGCCAAAGCTCAGCTTCCCTCCTCCTTCACTTCTTCCTATTACTTTCCATAGAAAACACTTCTTGCAAATGCCAATCACTGAATTAATTATTTGAATGGACAACTTTCCTGAAGAAAATAACAGTAGCAGGTGCTTAGCCAGAGAGGGCAGCTCTTGGAAGAGTGAAGACACCAGGTCCCCTGGGTCACTGTGACACAGCACTCAGATGCAGGGACATGTGCCTGCCGTGACATCAGCCCAATCTGATGGTCAACCACAGAACTGCAGCTGACAAGAAACGTCATTTTAGGGTTGAATTGTGACTATATTTCCTGTGGGCATGCAAAAAGAAATGAATGTGAAGTAATCTACTCTTGATAGAAAGATGGGCAGTAAATAAACAATTCATGCACTAAAAAGCCACAAATTGCTCCATTTATTATTGGAAAAAATTACGTGCCTTGCACTAAATATTTATGCTTTTTTCCCCTAATGAATATTCCAACAAAACAGACTTAGCAGTATCTCAGTATGGAACCCAAATTCTCCAATGATACACTAATCGAGGTCATTTATCTCTCTATGGAAATGCTAAAACATTTTCAACTACAAATAGAAATTAGAGCTGGGGATTTAGCTCAGTGGTTCTGCTGCCTGCCTTGAAAGCGCAAGGACCCAAGTTCGATCCCTGGAACCAAAAAAAAAAAAAATTAATACATCAAGACTCTCCCTGCAAGTCCTAGCACCCAAAATTAGTTTTAGCTGTTTGGAATTCTGAATAAATGAAGTCATTTCAATGCACATATATGTGCGCGAATGTGTCTTGCTTCTTTCATGCAACAATGTCCATGAGATTTGTTCATGATTTCACGGTAGCTTTTAGTATGGCTTGGCCCCCTGGTACAATATATCAAAATTCAGTTATTCAGTCTGTTACAGGTGGGCATTTCAGTTACATGGAATATTATAAACAAAATGCTGGCCTGAGTATTCTGCTGAATGCTGTCTGTAGTATACAGGCAAGCATTTATTTACCTTGGGAATAAACCTAGAAGTGAAATTGCTGAGTCAAAGATTAGGTGTTCCTTTGTTGTAGTTTTGATCATAAATGTCCCCTGCTCCCTGCCCCGAAGTCCTTGTGATAAAGTCTTGGCCTCCAGGGTGGTCCAAGCTTTAAGAGGTGAAGGATACTGGGAGGTCTTCAGATCACTAGGGAGATGCTTTCAAAGGGGATAGTGAGGAATTCAGTGCCCTTTTCTTCCTCTCTTTTTTTGCTTAATTACCTCAAGTATTATATACAGTAATGGAAAGCTGATGAACACAAGTGGGCAAGAGTTTAGCAATGTGGCTTTGTAAATTTGAATTCCTACCAGCAGAACATAAAACTTTTAGTTGTTTGACATCCTCACCAACTCCTGGCATTGTCAGATTTTTAATTTTAGCCATTCTTGTAGATGCAAAGTAGTATATCCCATCATGTATTAACTCATACTTCCTTGTTGACAAAAAAGTTGAGCATTTTATTTTTTTAAATGTTTGCTGGCCATTTGGAAATACCCCTTAGGAAGTTCTGGTTCAAGTCTTTTCTCGTGTATTATTTTCTTGTCCTTGTCTTATGGGCTGTTAGATTTATTTAAAAAGTTCTGGATGAATCTTCTGATGTGTCTAATAAGTTGTAAATGTCTTCTTCTGCATGTATTGTCTTTCATTTTCCTCATAATAACTTACTAAAAAAGGAGTTCTTAAATTTAAGGACCTTACATTTATTAAACCTTTTTTCCATGATATTGTTGCAGGTTTTCTGCTTACCAATCTTTGGTCAATGGATCTTGGTCTATATCAAAGTCAGAAAGGTACTTCCACTCCTATATTACCTCCTAGACATTTTAGGGTCTTTATTTTTTTTCATATTCACCTCAATTTGAATTTTGTGGCTGGTATGAAAAAAGGTTCAGTGTTATTTTTTTTGTTTTGTTTTCTTTTTTTCCTCAGAAGGATATTCACTTGTTATTGGAGGATATTGAGATGATCTGTAGCAGTGATATTTTGTTTTAAATCAGGTGACCAAATATATGCAGATCTGTTTCTGCATTACCATTCAATCCATTGACCTATTGTCTATCCGTGTGCCATTATCATACTGTTGATTACTGTAGCTTCTAAAAAGATTAACTGGGATATATTATACCTATAGATCAAAATAGGGATAAATGAGATCACTGTAATATTCAACAACCTTTTCCATGATCACAATATATTATTCCTTGCATGTAGGACTTCTTTCTCAGTATTGTTTTCAGGACTTTTATGTTATCGAGCTCTTTCATTTGATTTATTCTTAGGTCCTTAGTAATTAAAATTTAAATTTGAAGAATTAATATCTATAGCTACAACATTTTAAACTTCATGTTAAATAGTTACCGATATATAGGAACACCATTGATTTTTTTAATATTAATTTATATCATTGATGTTTCTAAATTCAATTGTTAATTCTTATTATTTATCCATATTCATTTGGACTATCTACATACATAATCATGACAACAGAAAACAACAATAGTTTTACTTACAGTTGACTTTATCTTTGATGTCCTTTCCTTGATTCAATTGATTAAGATTTCTATTATACTGCTGAATAGGAATTGGTAGGTCTTCTTGGATCTCATTAAAAAAGATTTTCATTTTTTATCATTATATATAAAGTTGTGATTTGTAAACATCCTTTATAAGACTGAAGAGAATATTTCCGATCCTTAATTTTCCTTATAATTAATAAGTAACAAATATTATCAAATGTTTTATGTACATCTTAAGATGACCATCAAGTTTATCTTATTTTACTTTCCTAATATAATTTATAGTGTTGCTTTTCATATGTTAAATTAACCTTGCATTTATAGAAAAAACTACCTAGATAATGATTATTATATTTCTGAACTATAAACATACTATTTGCTAATATTTGATTCAGTATCTCTTATTTCTGTTCTTGAGATTACCTTAAAACTTCATTTTCTTATGATTTTCTTGTCAGACATTGCTATTAAGATTGCGTTGGCTTTGTAAAACATGCAGGAAAATGGTTTCCACTTTCATTTTTCCTGTTCTCTGGAGATATCTGCACAGGATGAGTTTTACTGCAGACTTAAATAATTAGAGTAATAACCAACAATGCTTTCTAACTGAAATTATTTTGGGAAAGTTTTAAATTATAGATCCAAATTATTGGATAAATTTTAAATTATCAGGCTTTAAACTTCTTATGACAACTTTGTATGATATATTTTCCAAGGAATTTGTCCATGTCACCTAAATTGTCAAATTTATTGTCAAACTGCTATTTACATAGGCTACTTAATTTAAAAATTGCTATGAAATACATAGAAATTTCCCTTTTCCCATTCCTGATATCAATAAATTTATTTTTTAATTCAGTCTGAGGGACTTTGCCATGTAATTGCATTATTTACTCAATTTATATTTAACGTTGCAACTGCTGTACTACAGTTTAAATCTTACATTCTACCATTTGTTTTTCACTTGAACTTCCTATTTTATGATTCTTTTAAAATTTCAGGCTCCTTTTAGCTTATAAAATTTTTTTCTTCTTTTTCAATTGTCATTAACTTGGTAGTTGTACATGTTAATATTATTCCTCAGTGTTTACCTTAGAGATTCAAGCAGACACCCTTTATTTATTAAAAACGCATACTTTCGCTACTTTCTTAACTCCATTTGGCCCACTCTGAAATTTGTCATAAACTTTTTCTTAAATTTTATTTTATTGGTACATTTTAGGCATACAATATAATGATATTCATCATTGGAAATTTGCACCTTCACATAATCTCTCTTGGTTCTTATTTTTTCCCCCTTTCCCTGCCCTCCCTTCAACTCCTCCATCCCTCCCTATTTACAAAGACTTTATTTCCAGTTTTTCATTTTCTCACATTAATTCCATTCCCTTCTTTCCTTTCCTCTACCCCTCCCACTTCCACCTTGCCCCTTTTCATCCTATTTCACATTATCTATTATACCTTTTAGTCCTTATTTACACTTTCAGTTTCTCACACCAGAGAAACTATTCAGCATTTACACGTGTCCTGTTTATTTCTCTTAAGAGTATTGCTTCAAAGTGCATCCATTTAGCTATAAATGTCGCTACATTCTCATTTTTTATGGCTAAGTAGTACTCCATTTTATTTAAAAAACACATTTTCTTTATCCAGTCTCCAGTTGATGGGCATTTGGGCTGCTTCCAAGTTTTGGCTATCACAAACTGTGCTGCTATGAACATGGGCGCACATATATCACTGTGGTATGATTCTTTTAATTCTTTCGGGAAGATCCCCAGCAGTGGAATAGCGGGGTCAAATGGGACTTCCAGTCCTTCTTCTTTGAGGTATCTCCACACTAATTTCCACAGTGGTTGCACCAGTCTGCACTCCCACCAGCAGTGGAGCAGGGTTCCTCTTTCCCCACAGCCCTGCCAGCATTTGTTATTGGGTGATTTCATGATAGCAGCCATTCTTTGTGGGGTGAGGTGGAATCTCAGCATTGCTTTCATTTGCATCTCTCAGATGAACAGTGATGTTGAACACTTTTTCGTATGTTTATTTGCTATTTCTACTTCTTTGTTTGAGAAATGTCTGTTCATTTTAGATGCCGATTTTTGGACTGGGTCTTTAAATTTGGGAGGTCTGATCTTTTTAAATTCTTTATAGATTCAAGATAGTAGACCTTTGTCTGAGGAAGAGCAGGTGAAAATTTTTTCCCACATTGTAGGTTGTCTCTTCACACTGCTGGTGGTTTCCTTGCCATGCAGAAGCTTTTTAATAAGAAGAGATCCCACTTGTTGATTGTTTGTGCTAGTTCACAGGCAACTGATGTTTTGTTTATAAAATCTTTTCCTACACCAATGTCTTCAAGAGTTCTACTTAACCTCTGTTCCAGGTGATTCAGCGTTTCTATTTTAATGTTTAGATTCTTAATCCATTTAGATTTTAGTTCGGTGCATGGTTGGAGATATAGGTCTAGTTTTAATCTTTGGCAAGTTGAAACCCAATTTTTCCAGCACTATTTATTAAATAGGCTATCTTTCCTCCAGTGAGGGTGTTTGGCTCCTTTATCAAAGATGAGATGACTGAGGGTGTCTGGAATTCTTTCAGCATCTTCTAACCTGTTCCACTGGTCTTCAGGTCTGTTTCTTTGCCAGTACCATGCTGTTTTTATCACAGTAGCTTTGTAGTATAGTTTCAAATTGGGGGTTATAATATCCCCCACCATGTCTCTGTTACCTAGAATTGCTTCTGCTATTCTGGGTCTCTTCTTGTTCCAAATGAATTTTTGGATTGTTTTCTCAAGGTCCATGAAGTATGCTGCTGGGATCTCAATTGGAATTGCATTAAATCTATATAGCAGTTTTGGAAGTATGGCCATTTTCACTATATTAATCCTTCCTACCCAGGAGCAGGAGATATCTGTCCATTTTCTGATATCATCTTCAATATCTCTTTTCAGAATTCTATAGTTTTCAGAGAAGAGGTCTTTGATTTCTTCAATTAGGTTGATTCCTAGGCATTTCAGTTTTTTGGATTCTATTGTGAAAGGAATTGTTTGCCCTATTTCTGTCTCAGTGAGTCTACTGTTCCTGTAGAGGAAAGCTATTGATTTTTGTGTGTTGACCTTGTATCCAGCTACTCTACTAAATATGGTTATTATAAGTCTAGAAGACTTTTGGTGGAGTTCTCGGGGTTTTCTGTATAGAGTATCATGTCATCTACAAATAATGACAATTTGACTTTTCCATTTCCTATCTTTATTCATTTTATTTCTTTCTATTGTCTAATTGCCGTGGCTTATGTTTCCAAAACTATTTTGAATAAGAGTAGTGACAGTGGACATTCTAGTCTTGTTCCTGATTTTACTGTGAAGGATTTCAGGTTGTTTGTTTGTTGGTTGGTTGGTTTTTGGTACTGGGGATCGAACTCAGGTCATTGCGCTTGCACAGCAGGCAGCAAAACCACTGAGCTAAATCCCCGGCCCATGGATTTCAGTTTTTGACCATTTAGTATGATATTGGCTGTTGGTTTTTCATAGATGGCTCTCAGCAGATTGAGGTAGAGATTATCTATTCCAATTTTTTGTAGGGTTTTTATCATAAATGCATGTTGGATTTTGTCAAATGATTTTTCTGCATCTACGGAGATAATCATATGGTTTTTGTCCTTGGCTCTATTGATATAGTGTATTACATTGATTGATTTGCGTATATTGAACTATCCCTGCATCCCTGGGATGAATCCCACTTGGTCAGGGTGTATGATCTTCTTGATGATCTTCTGCATTCTATTTGCCAGTATCTTATTAAGGATTTTTGCATCTATGTTCATTAGTGAGATTGGCCTATAGTTCTCTATTTTGGTTGGGTCTTTCTCTGCTTTGGGGATCCCATTGCTTCCTGGAATGAATTCGGGAGTATTGGTTCCCTTTCAATTTCATTTAAGAGTTTAAACAATAGTGGCAGTAGTTCCTCTTTAAACGTCTTGTAGAATTCAGCGATGAAGCCATCAGGACCTGGGCTTTTCTTAGTTGGTAAGTTCTTAATTATGTTTTCAATTTCATTGGTTGATATTGGGTTGTTTAGAAATTTTAGGTCTTCTTTGTTCAACCTTGGTAATTCATATGTATCTAGGAATCTGTCCATTTCTTCTGTGTTTTCCATCTTATTGGCATATAGGTGCTCGAAGTAGGTATTGATGATCCTCTGGATTTCTGCTGGGTCCTTTGTAATTTCATCCTTTTCATTCTTAATTGCATGAATTTGGGCCTTTTCTTTCCTTTTTCTGATAAGGTTGGCTAAGGGTTTGTCAATTTCATTTATTCTTTTGAAGAACCAACTCTTGGATTCATTAATTTTTTGTATCGTTCTCTTACTCTCCACTGAATTGATTTGTGCTCTGACAAGCTCTCCCTTTTATGAGCTTTGGGTTTGTCCTGCTCTTCTTTTTCTAGAAGCTTGAGGTTCAGCATCAGGTTGTTTAGTTGGGCTCGCTCTGTTTTCCTAATATGTGTATTCACTGCTATGAATTTCCCTCATAAGACTGCTTTCATTGTGTCCCATAGATTCTGATATGTTCTATTTTTATTGTCACTTAATTGAAGGAACTGTCTGATTTCTTCTTTAATTTCCTCTGTGACTCATTGGTTGTTCAGAAGTGTGTTGTTCAATTTCCATGTGTTTATGAAATTTTTGTTGTTTCTTTTGCTATTGAACTTCAATTTCATCGCACTATAGTCTGATAATATACAGGGGATAACTTCAATTCCTTTGCACTTACTTAAACACGTTCTATGAGTGAGTATGTGGTCTATTTTGGTGAACAACCCATGTGCAGCTCAAAAGAATGGGTATTCTGATTTTGTGGAGTGGAATACTGTAAACAACTGTTATATTCATTTGTTCAACAGTTCAATTGAGTCCTAGTATTTCATTACTTACTTTTTGTCTAGTTGATCTATTTGTGACAGTGGGGTATTGAGGTCCCCCACTACTGTTATATTAATGCATATATGACTTTTCATGTCTGTTAGTATTTGTTTTATATAGTTGGGTGCACTAGTGTTTGATGCATGTATATTTATGATTGTCATCTCTTCCTATTGGATTGTTCCCTATACAAGGATGTAGTGTCCTTCTTTGTCTGTCTTAATAAGTGTTGGTTTGAAATCTACTTGATCTGCAAAGAGGATAGCTACTCCTGCTTTTTTTCGGGTTCCCATTGCATGGAGTATTGTTTTCTACCCTTTAACTTTCAATCTATGAGTTTCTTTTTGAATTAAGTTTGTTTCTTGTAGGCGGCATATTGTTGAATTTTGCTTCTTGATGCATTCTGCCAGTCTATTTCTTTTGATTGGTGAATTGAGACCATTAACATTGATGATTATAACCAATACGTATTGACTTATCATTGTCATGACTTTTTCTTTTTGTTGGATTCTCCCCCTTTACATTTAATTTCTTGTCGTACCTGATGGATTCATTCTGCTGGACTTCCTGGGGTTCTGATCCTCATTGTCTATTCCTAGGATTTTGTCTAAAGTTTTTTGGAGTGTTGGTTTGGTATTCATGAAGTTCCTAAGGTGCTCTTTGTTATGAAAGTATCTTATTTCCCCATCAATTTTGAAAGATAGTTTTGCAGGGTACATCAATCTGGATTGGAGGCTGTTTTCCTTTAGGGCTTGGAATACATCACTCCAAGCTCTTCTTGCCTTGAGGGTTTGCATTGAGAAATCTGCTGTGATTCTGATGGGCTTTCCTTTGTATGTGATTTGTTTCTTTTCTCTAACTGCTTGTAGAACTTTGTTCTTCTGTTGGGTTTCTGGAATCTTAACGATTATATGCCTATGTGTACATTTTTTTTATCAAGGCTATTTGGAGTCCTATATACCTCACTTAACTGTATGTCAAGTTCATTTCCCCTGCTTGGGAAGCTTTCTGCCATTACTTCTGTGATCAGTTTTTTTATGTCATCTATAGTCTCTCCTGTTTCTTCGTTAACTCCAATCATTCTTATGTTATTCTTCTTTGCATCATCTAGCAGCTGCTGGAGTGATTCCTCTGGGCTGGGAGCAGTGGAATGGTGGCCTGGAAGCCAATTTGTCATAATCTTGTACATTTAAATTCTACGTATATTGGAAACTCCATAGGGACCATCTTAATTGCCTTTGAAAGCCAGTATTTGTGCAGCCTTCCCCACACATTTGCACTTTTCTCTGCTCTTCAGTCTTCCCTTCATTGTTATGGTTTCCTCTGAGACTGTTTTCCTTCTGATAAAAGAACTTGCTCTAGTCTTTCTTTTACCCTGTGTCTACAGATGACACATCCTCTCAGGTTTCTTCATTGTTGTGATTATTTCACTTTCATCTTCAAAAAATGTATTCTTGGATAGGACTTTAAAAGCATTTCCTTTGACTCCCATCTTTGAGAATTTCTTAGGTCTTATTGCTTTCCTTTAACTATGCACCTTTGCTTTCTCTGAATTGAATGATTTTAAGGATTCTTCTTCTTAGCCTTTTTTTAAGGAGGTAAAGAAGTAGGTGTGTTTTTCTTTTATTGTATTCTGCATGGGATTTGTAGAGCATCTTCAATCTTCTTGACATTTTTAATGAGGTTTAGAGTATGTTTTTTGGCCATTCTTACCTGAAGTGTGATTGTATGTTATTCTTTTCTTTTTTGTTCTTTTTTTTTCATTCTTTTTTTTTAATGGGACTTTGATTACCTATATGTTAGATCTTTTACCAAGCCCATTTATCTTTTAATTTTTTTCTGGATGCATCAATACAGATATTTCATATGAATCTGTTTTTCAGTTAGCTAATTACTTCTTCTGCTCTAATTTTTGGTGAGTCCATATAGTAAAGTTCTAATTTCAGTTATTCTAATTTTAAGATCTAAAATTTTTGTTTGATTATTTTTATACTTTCCAATTTTGGGCTAGAGTTTTAATATTTTCCCTTATCTTCATGAACATACTGATTATCATTACTTTAAAGACAATCTGGTAATTTCAGTATTTGGATCCCTTTCCACTGTCTGGTTTCCCATGCCTTTCATTTATTTGGACTTATTTTCTCATATGCCTGTTAATTTTTTTTAATTTTAATTTTTATTTATTTTGCTTTATTTTATTTTGAGATAAGGTCTTGCTTTGTGTTCGGGCTGGCCCTGAACTCACTTTGTAGCCCAGGGTGGCCTTGAACTTGTGGTGATCCTCCTGCCTCTGGCTCCCAAGTGCTAGGATCACAGGCATGGACCACCACACCTGTCCCATTGCCTGTTAATTTTAGATGGTGAGATTTTATGTAAAAAAGAAACTTTAGAAAATATAGATTAGATTTTTTCTCCACAGAGAATTTCATTTCAATTCCCTCTGGTGATCAGATTATGGATAAGTTATCTTGGTCCAATCAAGGACTGAGGTAATTAAGCAAGTTCCATGTTCTGTGAGATTTACTCTACTTGTTGCTTTCCCCTCTATGAGACATTTCACCTGGACCCATGTGCATTGACCAGGGCCTCCTTCCTGAGCAACCCTCAGCCCCTCTGCACAGGAAAACTTCAAAGAAAGCAAATCTCTGCCTACATTTTACTCCTTGACAATACCTATGTCAGCTTGTTTTTTGATCTCCCTCCTCACATGTAGTTTTAAGAACTAGAAAATTCCCTGACGGGTATTCTTGTCCAGATCTCTAGCTTTCTTCTCCCCTGTTTCCCTTCCTCAAGCCCTGATTTCCTCAGAGACCTGCACTGGGCTTGGCCAAGTCCCCAGGCTACCACCCCGGTGAGGCCTCTGCAGCCCTCATGTGAAGGAAGGGGCAGGTAATTGGATGGGTTTAGTGCTGTCCTCGCCAAAATCTTGACCCCATAACTCTTCTGTTTATTGATTCTATATTATATTTAAACAGCTGAGGCTTTGTTTATGCTTTGATTTTCCTTTTTAAAATTTCATAACTTTTATAACTAGTCATTGTGGGACATTTGATCCAAGCCAGCCTGCTCTCTGTCCATAAAACCTTCAATTAATTCAATCTGCATTCTCTTCCAAAATGCCTTTCATAGTGATAAATCTTTAAGAAGAAATAAATTCCATGGTTACTTTTCAAATTATGCGTTTTATTACTCTACATGAAAACCCTAATACTGCTAAAATCAAGTAATCTGCATTGTTTTTATTGAATCACTTAACAGAGATGAAACATCAGTAGATGTGGAATGTATGGTTTTAGTTTTGATCTAAATGTTAAGATTTTCTGTTTGTTTATAGTATTAACAGAAATAGATAAATTCTTAGAATAAAAAATACAGTTTGCTTGAGTATTTGCTTAATATGGAAAACATAACAGCAAACCAATTGAATTGTTAGCTCACATAACCTGTACCCTAAATTTTCTATAAGGTTATTGGGGTGAAAGGAAGTAGAGGTCTTTTACAAAAGAAAAAAATATATAAATGAAATCTATGATGTATAATTCCCATGGCAAAAGAAAAAAATATTTGTACATGAAAGAAATCAAAGCAAGTCAAAAGCAACATATACCACTGCAGCTAAAATTAGCATATAGTAATTTTAAAAACTAGCAATTAACATCTTTATAGCTTACAAATCACTTTTGCCTACCCTGTCTTATCTGATCTTAGCAACAACCCTCAGAGTAAAACGTTATCTTCAACACTATTAGTAAAACTATTTTAGGCAGAATCAACAGGTATTGAGCTGTGGACTCAGACGCAAGTCTTCCCAGACATTGACTTAAACTTCTGAGATGTAGTTACTACTTACAGTGTCAAGCACTGGCTGTAACTAGAGGGATAACACACAGAACAAACCTGAAATGGCCATTGTTAGTCCATCACTGCAACAAAACATCTGAAATAATTGACAATGAGAGATTTATTAAGGTTCACATTTGTAGAAGTGTAGGTCAAATGAGAGGCATCAAGAACAGATTTGGAAGACAGGGAACAGACCGAGGATGTCTTGGAGACCACTAGTCTGTTTGAGGACTTGGAAAGGTCAGTGGGGATGGATACAGAAGGCAGGGACCAAGGGGCCATGGGTGAGGCTGGACCTTCAAAATTTGCAATGCTACCCTATAGTGTAGAACTGACAAAAGAACACAGCCAATTATTATAAATGTTCAAGAACCTCATGGGAATGCTAGTACATTTATAAAAGTACATTAATGGATTGTGGTCTTCAAAGCATATTTACATGATTTGTAATTATAAGCTTATTGATAAAAATTGTGAAAGAATTGTTTAACCACCTGTGTTCAATGCCCTAGAGAGATAAGCACATTCTTGATACATATTTCTGGTGTTCAATTCTCAGAGTTTCAAATGAGTGCCAGAAAAGGAAGATGGGGCACAGGGCACATGCTGGGAAGATGGGCAAAGCCCAGAACTGGAACCCTCAGCCACTGGGACCTGTAGAGTCTATGTCCAGCCAACAGGAATCTGGACCAAGGAAGAATCAGAGCTCACATCCCAGGAAGCAAGACTGAAACTGGAAAACTAAGAACATGTTGTTACCCTCGGGCCATCCAGAAGGCAGCTGTTGAAACAATGAAAGCTCTCAGACTCTTGACCTCCTTAGAGGGAAACTGCACTGTCCCCAGAGCACCCAGAAAGGTCCTTGAGAGAATGATTATGTTTCCAAAGACTCAGGCCTCTTCCATCAAGGACTCGTGTGTGGCATGCAGAGCCTGTGTCTAAGCCACAAAATGAAGAAAATCTTCTTTTGGCCATCAACCAGTCACATTGCCATCCTGCAGAATTCTTCTGGGAAAGGGATATTTTGGAGAGCACAAAATGGTCCCTTCTTGGCTTCTTTGGAGGCAGATGATACTGGGGTAGGTGGGTCCCCTTCACTGGAACTTCCCCAAGGTCAAAACTTAGGAGTGAGCAAGCAGTGACTTGTGGAAAGAAACGGTTTTCGAGGCAGATGAACCCATGTTTTGAGTCCTGCTCACGTACCTTACTCATAACCCCATCCCTTTCCACCCACTCACTTGATGCTCCAGGTCAAACCTCCTCTGACCTCATCATTCCCATTTCACTCCTGGATGCGAATGTCACTACCAGTATTCATTCCACTCCATTCCAGAGCTTGCTTTATATTATCTGTGGGATTTACTCAAAACTTCTATTTCTTAGACTTATAAAGTAGAATTCCTTTGAACAGATAAAAATTTGCATCTATAATTTCAGATCTTGAGGATTATTTTAACAATTTTAGATAATAAAATTACCCCAATGCTTCAACGCAACCTCATACCAGTGACTTGAAAAATCTCTTATAGTCGTCCAGTATATGCTTACCTCTTTAAAGAAATCAAGAGAGCTCTAAAAAGATAATCAGACAATGTGACTGAGCTAGTCAAGGTATAACATCACCTCATGATTCCCTCAGCACTGGATTTCACATTAGAGAGGTTATAACTGAGCGATTCTTAGAGTACCATTCAAATCACTTAATGTCATGAATCTAATGGTGCAAAGTGGTGAGGTGTCTGTATAACAACCAGTTGATTCACTTAATTATTCCATTTCTCAAAACTTGCTAAACTCTTTTGGTGCTTACAAGGAGTTATGAGGTGATCATCCATCGGCAGAGTCCTCCCCCTCAGCCTGGGCGGAGTAATGAGAAAGCCAGGAACAGGCGACTTCAGTTAAATTTCCCCACAGTGCTCATATAATTAGTTCCCTCCATGTCCCTCATCACATTATTTAGTATGGAACCACACTGGCACTGATGCTGGCTCTATGGCATTGGTAAATTACTTCACCTCAATGAATCACAGCTGACTCATCTATAAAATAATAGTGACACTGATGCTTCCTTACAGTATACCAAGAGGTTTAAGTGAGAAACTTGTGACTACTCCAGCTAAGACCTTGGTACATCATAGAAATACAACATAACTACTTTTTTCTGTTAGTGTCAAGAATCTACATCCTAACCTTGTCTCTTCATGATTTCTCCACTTCTCTTTGTAAAAAGGATGTAGAAATTTCTTTTGTTATAAACACCAAGTGTTCACTTGGTTCTGAAGATGCCCAGTGAGAAACTAGAGAAGAAGCTTGGCAGCTCTGCCTTCATTTTGCTTCTGTGTCCTTTACTATGTTAAACTTTGGGTCGTATTCCTCCTCAACTCTGCATGTAGAATGGTAATCATTCCAAGAGTGTTCATTTAAAACTGGTCATTCTCACCTTCAAGCCTGAAGACACCAATATAAGAGTAACTACCATATTTCAAGAATTTCAGGAAGATCATAATCAACAGATTGTCAACTGCCAGCTTTTACAATGTCCAGGTCCATGGCCTTGGAGTGGCGCCTGGCAGTCTCCAGTCATCGTCCTAAACCTCCCAGGGACAGGAGGATTGACCCACAAGGACCCCGTCCCACTAAGTAAGAGTGATTATTCTGTGCTGAGCACCAGGACTGCCTGCTTCAAGTGATGAGACTTCCCACAGTCTTGCAGAACGGAACCTGACATAGTGACGAACCAGACCTCACAGTTGGACAACACCTGCTTAGCCATGCTTACTTCCTGCCCTCTGCTCCAGTATTCTCCTACTCCAACCAGAATTTCATGTGAGTACCAGTGAAAACAGACCTGAAGTCACTGCGTGGCCTCCTTCTCTTCCCTATAGTGCTAGTGAGTAAATAGTACATAGTGAGTACATTCCTTTCCTGCTTTCCACCTTTCTTCTTCCATTTGATTTTGGGCACAAATGGCTGGTCTTTGTTTGTTGGAAAACCTGAAGTCAGGCCCCCTTTGACCTAGGACTGGCAACACTTTGCCTTAAATTTTTAAAAAAATCCCTAAAGAACCACTCAGATGTTTTTTTCTTTCTTCTTCCTACATAGCCAGGTAAAAATAGGAGGCTGATCTTTCTCTACCTGCTTTTCACTTGTTTTACCTTATACTTCCACCTTTCCTTCAAGTCTTTTCTTTCTATAACCTTAATCTCTCCCTTTCCATGTTGTATCTCTTAAACTTGTGGGCATATCTAAGCATTTATTTTTAAAAACTAAAGAAACATAATAAACCTTCCCCTTAATTCTATATGCCCAAATTACTAGAACAACCTCCTTCTTGAGTTGGAAGACAACTACATTTCTTCCACCAAGACCAGTGCCCTCATCTGTAAATCAACAGAATAAGTTAGAATTCTTGCTCTGAAGAGGTACTGACAAAGCATACCTCCATTACCTATTTAATAGATTATACTGAGATTCTGTTCAGTCTCTTACAAATAAGAGATAATAAAGACTTCTTTCTTGCTCATCCAAATCCCATGGAGTGCTGGCTGTTTTCCATGGATTCCATGGCAGAGGGAGATAGAAAGTCGACGTCTATGGGATATTTTCAAGGTTCTGCTCCTTTCCTACTTTATATTACTTATGTTCCATCCAATGGGCCCGAACTAAGTCATGTGGCTGTAGTGAGAACTACAAGGAAGCCTCAAATATAGTCTCTGTGCATTTCCAGGAAGAGAAAACTATGGTAAATATACAGCACTATCTCTGTTGAACGTTATTTTATCATCATCTTTTTAATTATTATTTCTTTCACTAGTATATAAATCCTAAGGGCTATTCAACTTTATTCATCTATTTTTGTTTCTCTGTTTCCATAAACAGTACATAGCACATGACTTACACTTCATAAATGTTTAAGTGGCTGATTAATTTTTTGATTGTGTAAGTGACTCACTGATCATTGAATTAATTAATTAATGAATAGTTGATGATCTGAAGTCAAATGCTGATGGCAGAGACTAGAATCTAATACATCAACTCCTAACAAATACTTCTATTGGAGGCAATTCTCCATAGATTTCCCACAATTCTATATATCTTGCAGGTAAGTTATTGGCTGCCCTTTTTTAACACTATTATTTCCAATATATTTCCAGAATAAGCAGTGCTGGATGACAAAGATGCGATCTCCCTTCAGGGCTACAAGGTTTGCTTATAGCCTTGTGAAGTACAAATAATGCCCTGAGAGGCTGGGAATTTAGCTTAGTGGTTCTGCCACCTGCCTCACAAGCGGAAAGACCCAAGTTCAATCCCCAGTACCAAAAAACAAACAAGCAAACAAACAAACAAACAAATAATGCCCTGAAGCATAGGACAGATATGACTGGTATTTAGTATAATAAAAATAATGTCTCACTCAGGAGTAAAACCAAAGCATACTTACTGCCCTTTATAAAATATTCAGGCAACCAAAGCTCAGAATTCCTCTCCTAGAATGTAGATACCATCTGGCTTTCTTTGTACTGTCCTATGAGAAGAGAGGCTTAGGAAATCAGCCCAAGGTACAGATATGAGACCCTGCCATTGCTGTGATTAATAAATTTGCCCAGGAGTCTCGTCATCCACCAGCATTCAAGAAATTGCATCCAACTAAGGGGTTAGCTTATAGTACAGAGAAATCTCAGACTCTTCACAGTACTTAAAAACAGCTTCCTCCAGAAATTTGCATTGTTTGTATTGCATTAATTCCACCGTTAGCTTGGTTTGCATGACCTTTGTACAGAAAGCCAAAAGTCCAACTTTTAAAAAAGACCTTTGCATATTTTTACTTATTTTGATCCTGTTTTTCAGATAAATGCAAAAAGCAGTTTCCTCTATTTATTTATCAAAAAAACAAACTCCACTTCATTGTTGATGTAAAAAAAATTGTCATGCTGAAGACAATTATATATTTTTTTAGATGAAATAAAAGCTGTTGATGTCATTAATTCCTTTCACTACTGTTACAAAGGTTCCTGCTCCCAAAAGGCATTAGCAGACATTGTGATTAGAATGATCTAACACACATGAGGGTCTTTTCATACTTGGCCTGTTTGAAGCACTTTGGGAATGTCTCAGAATGCCTTTCCGCCTCCCCTTTGTTCCAGAGAACAAATCTTTGCTAGGGTCCAGGTGTGTTCTTGAGGTGGTCACCCTTGAAGGGAACAAGCCCTGGGCCAGAGTCAGTAGAAAGAAATTTTTCCAGTTTCCCATAGGAACAGGCTAATGAATGGTAAATCATTTGTGAAAACAGATGAAAGCACTGCTTTAATGCATGGATTTGTACCATTCCACATTTGCTGTGACTCCCACGAGTTTGTCTCTTGCTACAAACCACCCACTGAAGTCCAAGAGTCAAAAAGTACATGTTTCTGAAGGTCAAATGAGTTTTCCATTGGCCAACATTGATGTGTTCTCAATATCTAAGGGATTCTTCAAACTTAGTTCTTCTACATTGATGCTCTCAGAGTCTTAGAGAGAGAAGCTTTTCTTCGTGGCTTTATTTAGGAAGGAAAGATTCAAGCTCAACTTGAGAAAGTAGTTTGAATTAAAAAAGGAAATATATTCATTGTTTTCTCTATACCACTGTCAAGCAAGACTAAAAGCACAATAATTTTTGCTACCATTATTTCTTTGTAATAGAGAAACTATTTCCCTCCACTTATTGGAAGATGTTAATAGATTCATTTATTTGTTAATTTCCAGAAGTTGCAAATGTTGTTTTCCTAAAAAGAAATGCAATCAAATAAACCATAAAGCCCTAGTATTTTGGATGTTCTATAAAATATTTTCTCTTTTCAAATAAGAAATAAGCATTTATACTATCCCCAAAGAGGCTCAGAGAGGAATAGCCAGTTTAATTTTCCAAAGATTAAGTTTCCTAAATGGTTTATTTAAAAAGCCATGTTTTTATCAACATTTTTTTTGCTCCAAGGCACCATAAAATGAGAAAGTGTTTATAATGAACAAATAATCAAGACAAATGGTAGTATGTTCAATGGATTTTACCTTTCAAAATGAAGTCAAGAATAAAGTACACAACACACATAAGCTATCCTTATCTTCCACCATAGGAGCCTTTCAGAAGCCGAAATTCTCTTTCTCACCTTCTTGCTGTGTCTGGTCCAGGTTTCCAGCAATCTTTACCTGATAAAAGACAATCACCTTTGGATGTTACTGAAGGATGCTGCCTGATAAATATCATAAAATTATACTGAGAGGTCTAAACCAAATCTCTCCTTTAAAGTCAAAGTGAGATCACCAATTATATCTCCACTTTCCTAGCTGGACAAATGCGCCCTTGGAAGCTGACTGGGAAATGATGCTTATGTGGGAAGCAAGGGATGTAGGGAGATTTTCTCTGAAGCCCAGAAAATGGACAGTTGCTTACTAGGTGGTTTTTTGTTTTTGTTTTTGTTTTTTGGCAGGGGGGTATTTTATTTTGCTTTGCTTTTGAGTTTTGTTGCTGCTACTATTTGGCACAAGTTATTTTGAGAATCTTTATTTATTATAGAAGAACAAACAGACAAGAAAAAATTAGATTATTGTTCCATCACCAGTAGGCACTTTTATAGGCTGGCATAGTAAGAATGATAAATCCCTTTTTTTTTTTGGTACCAGAGATTGAACTCAGGTCCTTGCCCTTGCAGGGCAGGCGGCAGAACCACTGAGCTAAATTCCCAGCCAAGAATGATAAATGTTTAAGTGGTTAGCAAGTGGCTAAAGTGTCATGTTCTAGATAATCCCTGGCCTCGCCTGTATACACACCTCCCTACTGGTCTGATTTTGCAGGGCCCTCTTCTTCGCTCCCCTTCCCTTCTTTCACTGCCTGAGGCCGGGAAACATTGTCCCTCTGAGTGTGTAGAGAGTCACTGTCATCCTAGTCCCACCGTCTCAGAAGCCTGCCCCTTAGATCTGCCCCGATGAGGGGAGCACGCTGTCCTCACATGGCTAAATGAAAGGACTTTCCCTTGCCATTTCCACATGTTCAAGGTTTCCTTCCGTTCAGAGATTTGGTAGACTAGGAGTTTGCATTATATGGGTGAACGATATTCAAGATTTACTTTCTGCCTCAAATTCCTGCTTGGTCACCTTGGGCAGACAAGCACATACTGAGTGATACACCAACCACCATGTCCCACGGTGAGCTTGGATCAAAGCAGATGGTGGTGCCAGACAGGAGGGAAGTGCAGGTCAAACTCATCCTCAGGTTTTTGGGTGATATTCAAGTGCAACCTGTCTTCCCATCGTGATTCTCTTTCTACACCAGGCATTCAGGCTGATTTGAAAGTGCCTGCTTTGTGAGTCCACTGTTGGTACCTTTCCATGGTACCCTCCTTCCTCACCCTCTCCTGCATCAGAGACCTCTGTTCAGTCTGAATGACTGAGCCTGATGTTTCTCTTTGATGCCTAAAGCCAGGATATTGATATGGCTCAGGACAAGCTCACCCAGAGTCAGCACCATCCTCCATGGCTAGGCTGTGGCTCTGGGCTTTCCACCAAGGTGCCCAGGACAATGCATTTGCCTATTTGAAAAAAGCTTCCGGGCCAAGCAGCCCAGCCATCAGCAAGACTGACCTCTGATCAAGGACAGGCTTCCCCTTTCCTCTTCACCTTAGTCTCTGCCTTCCTCTTCTGGAAGAATAGCTTTCCCCTGGTGAAGGTGACTCATCTTACTCTATCCTTACAACGAACAGTAGCAAAAGTCGCAACTTGCCCTGCACCACCCTCCACAGGCTCTTCCTTGGAGCAATTCCCATTGCACTGGCAAGAGTCCTGTGCCAAGAGCAGCAGACAGGTGGAAGCAGCCGGAGCCCTGGGCTGAGCCATCTGTCACCATGAAGCCAGAGTCATTGAGTTGACAATGCACTGTGGTCCCCACACAGCCTCTGAAGCAAGGTGATCACACTCTGCTTTGATGCTAGTGAGGGAACGACCCATTCCAGCCCAACATGTTATCCATGAAGCATGGGTTTTTCTCCAGAAAAAGTGCTGTTTCAAGGAAAAATGCATCTTCAGCATCTATGTACTACCACAGTAGGTCATAACTAGCATCTGCATAGTTTACTACCTAAAACAACGCTCAAACAGGTGGGACACTCACAGGGGCTTGTACTGGGCTCCAAGTGTCACTGACCCCGTGGAAACAGACCAATCCAAGTGCAGGGGCCGGATCTGACATTTAGTTCGTGGATGTTCAGAAAGTTCCAGTTTTAGTTTCCAGCTCTGTGAAATGGAGGTGATAGGAATAACCATAGCTAACATGCAAGGGTCTTTTCTGTGTCCCCAGCACCATTCTAAATGGTTAATAAGCAGCATGTCACTTCATCCTCGCAGCAAGGTCACAAGCTAGACACTGTCGTAACACCTGCTGGACGAGGAGGACATTGAGGCGCTCCAAGCGTGGATGTAAGGATGGAATGGGAGGAGCCAGGTAAGTGATTCACACACTGTGTGGCATAACCTCCTGTTTCTGCTCTGTTACCATCATTAGTGTTCAACTTCTCAATATCTACCTTCAGACACTTCTGTCCAGTTGTGTACTTGTGTCTCAGAACATGTCTTTGCTTGTTGTCCACCTTTTCTTGTCATTCTCCTATCGCTCTGAAATTTCTCCTTTTGCTTTCTTTAGAAAACCTATGAATCCATTGGTCATGATCACATGATCAATATCTGAGAAAAAGATAATGTTTCTCAGATTTGAGCCTCATATTCTTAAAATATAAGCTATCTTTCTTAATTAAGCCTATAAGTAAATACTTATACTTATGTACTCATTCCCAAGGGACAATGAGGTGGAACAGTTCCAAACCCATCCTCCTAGACTTTCTGAAGTGCTAGCAGAAGAAGTAACAAAGCAGATGAATGAGGCTCTAGAAAAAATCAAATCAAGGGGCCAGGGATTTAGCTCAGTGGTTTTGCTGCCTGTTGCACAAGCACAAGGACCTGAGTTCGATCCCCAGTACCAACAACAATAACAACAACAAAAATCAAATCAGAAATAGTTTCTCAGATAACTACAGAGATGGTGACCATAATGAAAAGCATGGTCGGTGACTCTAGAGCAGATACAGATTAAAAAGGAAAGAAGAGGAACTCAGGAAAATGAAGGAAACCATGAAAAAAAAACCTACATAAGAAAGAAATGGAATCCATGAATCAGATTCAAACAGATATCTAGGAGATTAAAAGTTCCACTGAAAGTATGTGCAGCAGAACTAGCCAATGTGAGGACAGAATATCAAATGTAGATGACAGGATTGTGGTTACCAAACAGGAAAAGAAAGATTTCTTCAAAATACCAAGGGACAATGAAAAATCAATCCAACAGCTACTAGATGATGCAAAGAAGAATAGCATAAAATTGACCGAAGTCCATAAAAATGCAGGAGATAGTGCAAATGACATTTTTAAAAAGTTCACAACTGCTGCCACTACTGTTTAAACTCTTCAATGAAATTGAAAGGGAAGAAGTACTCCCAAATTCATTCCTGGAAGCAAGCATCACCTTGATCCCTAAAGCAGAGAAAGACCCAACTGAAATAGAAAACTATAGGCCAATCTCACTAATGAACATTGATGCAAAAATCCTTAATAACATAATGGCAAAGAGAATGTAGAAGATCATCAAGAAGATCATACACCCTGATCAAGTGGGATTCATCCCAGGGATGCAGGGATGGTTCAACATCTGAAAATCAATCAATTTAATACACTATATCAATAGAGCCAAGGACAAAAACCATATGATTATCTCCATAGACACAGAAAAAGCATTTGACAAAATCCAACATGCATTTATGATAAAAACCCTACCAAAAATTGGAATAGATGGTCTCTACCTCAAACTGATAGAAGCCATCTATGAAAAACCAACAGCCAATATCATACTAAATGGTCAAAAACTGAAATCCTTCACACTAAAATCAGGAACAAGACAAGGATGTCCACTATCACCACTCTTGTTCAATATAGTTCTGGAAACATTAGTCAGGGCAATTAGACAAGAGAAACAAATAAAAGAAATAAAGATAGGAAATGAAGAAGTCAAATTGTCATTATTTGCAGATGACATCATACTCTATATAGAAGACCCCAAGAACTCCACCAAAAATCTTCTAGACTTAATAAACAAACTCAGTCAAGTAGCTGGTTACAAGGTCAACACACAAAAATCAATAGCTTTCCTCTGCACAAATGACAGACTCACTGAGAGAGAAATAGGGTAAATAATTCCTTTCACAATGGCATCCAAAAAACTGAAATACCTAGGAATCAACCTAACGAAGGAAATCAAAGACCTCTTCTCTGAAAACTATGGCACTCTGAAATGAGCAATGGAAGATGATATCAGAAAATGGGCAGATATCTCCTGCTCCTGGGTAGGAAGGATTAATATAGTGAAAATGGCTATACTTCCAAAACTGCTATATACATTTAATGCAATTCCAATTGAGATCCCAGCAGCATACTTCATGGACCTTGAGAAAACAATCCAAAAATTCATTTGGAACAAGAAGAGACTTAGAATAGCAAAAGCAATTCTAGGTAACAGAGACATGGTAGGGGGTATCACAATCCCCAACCTGCAACTATACTACAAAGCTACTGTGATAAAAACAGCATGGTACTGGCAAAGAAACAGACTTGAGGACCAGTGGAACAGATTAGAAGATGCAGAAACAATGCCAGACACACACACTCAGCCATCTCATCTTTGATAAAGGAGCCAAATACCCTCACTGGAGGAAAGATAGCCCCTTTAATAAATGGTGCTGGAAAAATTGGGCTTCAACTTGCCAAAGATTAAAACTAGACCTATATCTCTCACCATGCACTAAACTAAAATCAAAATGGATTAAAGATCTAAATATTAAAATAGAAACTCTGAACCAGTTGGAACAGAGGTTAGGTAGAACCCTTGAAGACATCGGTGTAGGAAAAGATTTTATGAACAAAACCTCCGTTGCCAGTGAACTAGCACGAACAATCAACAAGTGGGATCTCTTCTTATTAAAAGGCTTCTTCACAGCAAGAGAAACCACCAGCAGTGTGAAGAGACAACCCACAATGTGGGAAAAAATCTTCACCTGCTCTCCCTCAGACAAAGGTCTACTATCTAGAATATATAAAGAGCTTAAAAAGATCAGACCTCCCAGATTTAAAGACCCAATCCAGAAATGGGCATCTGAAATGAACAAACATTTCTCAGACAAAGAAGTAGAAATAGCAAATAAATACATGAAAAAATGTTCAACATCACTGGTCATTTGAGAGATGGAAATGAAAACAACGGTGAGATTCCACTTCACTCCAGAAAGAATGGCTGCTGTCATGAAATCAACCAATAACAAATGCTGGGGGAGCTATGGGGAAAGAGGAACCCTGCTCCACTGCTGGTGGGAATGTAGACTGGTGCAAGCACTGTGGAAATCAGTATGGAGATACCTCAAAGAACTAGGACTGGAAGTCCCATTTGACCCTGCTATTCCACTGCTGGGGATCTTCCCCAAAGAATTAAAAGAATCATACCACAGTGATATATGTGTGCCCATGTTCACAGCAGCACAGTTTGTGATAGCTAAAACTTGGAAACAGCCCAAATGCCCATCAACTGGAGACTGGATAAAGAAAATGTGGTTTTTATATAAAATGGAATACTACTCAGCCATAAAAAATGAGAAATTAGAGACATTTATAGCTAAGTGGATGCACATTGAGGCAGTACTCTTAAGTGAAACAAATAGGACACACATGTGTAAATACCAAATAGTTTCTCTGGTGTGAGAAACTGAAAGTGTAAATAAGGACTAAAGGTATAATAGGTAATATGAAATAAGAAGAAAAGGTGAAAGGCGAAGGAAGTGGGAGGGCTAGGGGAAAGGATAGAAGGGAATGGGATTAATATGAGAAAATGGAAAAACAGGAACAAAATCTTTGTAAATAGGGAGGACTGGAGGGGTTGAAGGGAGGGCTGGGCAAGGGTGAAAAATAAGAACCAAGAGAGACTATGTAAAGGTGCAAATTTCCAATGATGAATGTCATTACATTGTATACCTAAAATGTACCAGTGATTAGAATGAATAATCGATAATGCAAAATAGGAAGAAAAGGTCCAAAGGGGTGGGAGGGGCAGGGGAAAGGAAAGAAGGGAAAGGAAAAAATGATGAGAAATGGAAATAAAGTCTTTGTAAATAGGGAAGGGTGGAGGCGGTGAAGGGAGGGTTAGGAATGGGGAAAAAATAAGAACCAAGATGCATTATGCAAAGGTACAATTCCCAATGAGAAATGTAATTGTGTTGTATACATACAATGTACCAATAAAAGAATTTAATTTTTTAAAAAAGAGAAAAAAAAAAAAAAGTTCACAGAAGTAATGGCAGAAAACTTCCCAAGCAAGGAAAAGGAACATGACATACAGATATGTGAGGCATACAGAACTCCAACTGGCCATGACCAAAATAAATCTACACCAAGGCATATAATAGTCAAGATTTGGGATATTCAACACAAGACCAGAATATTGAAAGCAGTTAGTGAAAAGAAACAAATAACCTATAATAAAGGAAAGCCCATAAGAATCACAGCAGACTTTTCAACATGAACCTTAAAGTCAAGGAGAGTATAGTCAAGTATTTCAAGCTCTAAAAGAAAACAACCTCCAACCCAGGTTGATGCAGCCCACAGTACTATCTTTCAAAACTGATGAAGAAATAAGATACTTCCATGACAAAGAATACCTGAAGAAATTCATGACCCCCAAACCAGCACTCAAAAACGTTCTGAAGGACATTCTAGAAGGAGGTAATGAGGACCTCAACTCCATGAATCCCCAACAGAATGAATCCTCCAGGCAAGACAACTGATTAAACAGAGGGGGAAAAAAAGGAACCAACAACAGGAAAATAACATGACAAAGATAAGTCAATACATATCAGTTATAACCATCAATGTAAATATGGTTTCAATTCACCAAGCAAAAGAAACAGATTGGCAGATGGATCAAGAAGTAAGATCCAACAATATGCTGCATACTAAAAACACATTTAATTTAAAAAGAAATTCATAGATAGATAGTCAAAGAATGGAAAACAATACTCAATATGACAGGACCCCAGAAAAAAGCAGGGTAGCAATTCTATTTGCAAACAAAGTGGATTTCAAGCCAAGACTGATTAAGAGAGGCAAAGAAGGTCACTACGTCCTCGTAAAGGGAACAATCCAAGAGGAAGAGATAGTAATCACAAATATGTATGCACCAAATACCAGTGCAACCAACTATTTAAAACAAATATTAACAGACATTAAAAACCAAATAAGCACTAACACAATCATAATGAGGAACTTCAATACTCACTGTCACAAATAGATTAACTAGACATAAAATCAACAAGGAAATATCAGAACTGAACCAAACCTGTGAACAAATGGACTTAGTAGATGTCTACAGAGTGTTCTACTCCACATCAGAATATACATTCTTCTCAACTGTGCATGGGACATTCTCTAAAATAGACCACATATTCGCTCATAGAACATGCTTAAGTAAATGCAAAGGAATTGAAATTATCCCATGGATATTATCTGACCATAGTGCAATAAATTGGAAATCAATGGCAAAAGAAATCACAAAAACTTCATAATCACATACAAATTAACTAACACTTCCTGAACAACCAATGGGTCACAGGTGAAATTAAAGAAGAAATTAGACAGTTTCTACAATTAAATAATAATGCCAGTACAACAAACCAGAACTTACGGAATGCAATGAAAGCATTCCCATGAGGGAAATTTAGTGGTCAATTCCCATGGTTAAATTTACACAGGGCACATATCTGTCTAATCTTTCATGGTGTAGCCAGTAGCTTTTCCTCTGAGAATATGGTTTTAGGATTAACCTTCTCTCCCTGTCTTTGTCATCTCTTCACCTCTGTGATGCAATACCTGACACATGCAATATAAAGGACGAGGGATTATTTTTGGCTCACAGAATCAGAAGATTCAGTCTTTGGTTGGCAGACTCCAAGGCAGAAAGGACGTGGTGGAAGGGCCTGCTCTGGAGGAAGGCCAGGAGGCAGAAGAGGGAGCAGGGAGACAAGGACATACACCCTTCCGGGTCATAGGCCACACCCCCAGTGATCTTCCTGTAAGCAGGCCCCACCTCCTGCTCTAGCACACTCAGCTCTAAACTCATCATGAACCTGCCAACCCTCTGACAAGTGTAGACTCCTCACGATCCCATCACCTTCCAAATCCATGAGGCTCTGGGGGTCAGCCCAGCTCCAAACCATCCCATTCTCAGTACCAGTGATAGGCATTAAAGCACTTATGAGCCTTATTGATGAAGCAGTATATCATATTCATAAGTGCACATTTCTTTGTTTGCTAGTGAAGCTACACATGTCTTTTCCCTAGGCATTCTGAATATGTAGTCAGTCCCTCTGTGACTCTAGTGGAGATTGCCTTAAATTTGAATTTAAATGAATTATCAGCTTCACAGTATTTACACTTACAACACCTGAAAATATGCTATGTCCTTCTTTTTCAGACTTATCTTTCTGTGTCTTGGGTATTTTTGTTCATTATTTTTCTGAAGTCCTTCCCTAAGTATTTCCAAGTATTTTATGTTTCTCATTGCTGTTTTAATTGGATTTTTGTCTAGTATGCATTTGAATTGGTTTCTGATTGCATGAAGAAACTTCTTCTTTTTTGTCTTTCACGTTTATTTTGTAATTTATTATTTGCTTGTCTTGGTTTTCAGTCATATTATCTACAACTAATAATTTTAAGTTCTCCACCAATATTTATACATTTTATTTACTGTGTTTGCTTTAAAACATCAGCTAGAATTTTGAAAATAATATTAAATTGTTGGGATAGCACTGTCTTGCCCTAACTGTAAGAGGAAAGAGTGCCTACAGTATTTGCCAGTAAATAAATGTTATGTTTTGGCTTGAAGAACATTTTCCTTATCAAAACAACTAAATGGTTTACAAAGCCATTTGATGAGGCGTTGGTATTTTAGAAGTATTTCTGGTAAGCACTGAGGTAAACTGTTTCACTTGCACCCTAAACTGTTCCAGTGCATTTCCAGTATTTTGAGAAGGAAATCCTAGATTCTTTACTATAATCTGTGAGACTCGAAGGTGTTCTCGTCCCTGACAGTTTCTCTAATCTCTTTCCCTCTGACTCTGACTCATTGGCTTACTGTCCTCTTTCCCTGAGTAGAATATGCCCAATCTGTTCTTACCTCAGGGCCTTTGCACCTCCACCTCTCTACCTAACGCAAACTCAGTTCTTTCTTTTCGTTTACATTTTGTCTCACACATCTTCCCCATAGAGACAAGCGATACAAAGAAACTATCCTAACCCAAGTCATTTTCTAAAATGTCACTTGGTTTTATTACACTTAACTCACTTGACACCGTCTGACATTATCTTACTATATCTTTTTTTCTGCACAATACCTCCCAATTCGTCCCTCCTGGAATGTGAGCTCCTTGAGAAGGGTCGAGTCCAGGCCTGGGCAAACATTTTTTTGTTTTTGTTTTTTCCTGTACCGGGAATCGAACTCAGTACCTTGCACTTGCAAGGCAGGCATGGCACCACTGAGCTAAATCTCCGGCTGGGCAAACATTTTATAAAGGGCCAAATAGTTAATCTCAAGGGATCTTTATCACGCTGGTCACCTCTGGTGCTGAGTGCATGAAAGGAATCGTAGACAACGCAGGAGTAAATCATCTGAATGAGCACCAATAAAAACATACTTAAGAAACAAGCACTGGGACGGACTTATCCCTGGGTCTGTAGTTTGTTGGCCCAGCTTTTTCACCCTTGACCTTTGTTTCGATCTCGACCCTTAAAAAAGTGTATAGTTCTGGACAAAGGGTCGGTAGTATTTATTGGAAGCTTGAATGACTGTAAATTTATATTTCTATGTAGTTACCTAGTCTTGCAAATTAAATACGCTCTTTATTTTTAATTTTTTAAAAAATATTTTTTCTACTTGAAAACTCTTATTCTACAAAAAAAAATGTACTTTGTATTTAATTTCAAAGTTTTTTGTAAAAACGTGATATTGCTGTACTAAGAAAATTTGATAAAAGATTTTTTTAAATGTTTAAGCAGTGTTTAGTCTTACAAAATTATACCAAAATCAGGGTGAAGTAATTTTGAATAAAAATAATTATTACAGGTATAATAATTACAGCTTAAAATAATTTATTGTGTTCTTTCTATTATATCCTGTGCCAAGAAATTAACAAGTCTATCATATTTTTCTAATTTGTTAAAGGCTCCAAAGGAAAAAAAATCACACTTGATTCCTGTATTCCCATGTGCATTTTGTGTTTTTCAAGTAAGCCACCTTTTTTTCAAATGTGTTAAAAACAGAGTTGAAATAGTCTCTACCCATAACTCTTGAGGAGTAGTAAAGCAAAGCATAAATCCAGATGAAGATGCTCTTCCTCTTGCTGCTGTCTGTCAGCATTAAATGTACCCATATTATCAGCTAATCGAGCACTCAGTGAGAGACAGAGAGATGGTGTAGTTTGTAGATATTCCAAATTGCTATCCTCTTCCTTCCTCCTCTTTCCTTTCTTTTCCTTCTTTCTCCTCTGTCTGCGCTTCCTCATTGCATCCCTCCTTGCGGTGCTCAGTATGAACAAAGAACATGAAATGTGTGGAGATGATACCAGATACCTGTCGGTGCATTGGAAATTCAAAGAAAATACTTGAATGGCCGCATGGGGTTTGTCCTCTCCAGAACTCATGTTGGAGCTGGTTGCCATCACAGTGATAGCAGAGGTAATTATGTTTTCAGAGGAGTTAACTCATGCTTGTCCCTCATGCCTATGTCTTTCCTGTGGACACCTTCATGCCTTTCTGCTTTCTTGCCACCTCATGGTAGAACACAAGGCCCTCACCAGAAGTGGAGCATGAACCAGGGCCATGCTCTTAAACCTCCCAGCCTCCAGCTAACAAACCTTCTTCATTCGTGAATTACCTGGCCTCTGGCGTTCCATCATAGCACCAGGAAATGGACTAAGAGATCACCCAAGAGGCCAGTGACATAAGAAGGTTGAAATGAGCTTTTTATTTGTATAACTTCCATTATCTTTAGTATTTTTTCACTCTAAGGTGATTCTATTTATGATGAATGAATCCATTAACAAGAGTTAAGAAATGTATACAAGAGTGTAACAAAACTCCTGGAGTATAAGTTTTTTTTAAAAAAGACTTAGTGTAATTTGTTTAAAAAAATATTTTTCATATTTTAATCCTGAAATTAATCAAGAGATAAAAATGATTTAGTGAGTAAAGCTAACTTAGGCAATTTTTCCTAAAATGGCAAAAAAAAATAAAAAAATAAAATAATAAACCTGAGTCACATCAGCTAATTTCAAATTATATTTTTAGAAAATTATATGCTTAAAGCAATTAACTTAAGGATATATGCATATAGTTTGCTGTATCATATTCACGTTTACTTTGTAGAATTTATTTCTAAAATAAGGAGTTTTTCCTTTTTGTTTCTATTTTATTTTATTGGTACATTTTCAATATATATAATGATAACATCCAACACAGGGAATTTGTACCTGTATATGATAAATCTTGCTTCTTCTATTTTTCCTGTTCCCTCCCTTCGACCTCTCTTTCCTTCTTTGTTTACAGAAAGCTTTGTTTCCATTTGTCCTTCTATTCTTTTTTTCTTGTCCTTTCTTTCCTTTTTTTCTTTTTTCTCTCTTCTTTTATTTATTTGTTTAGTACTGGGTATTAAACCCAGAACCTTTGCACTGAGCTATATCCCCAACTCTTTTAAATATGCTATTTTGAGACAGGGTCTCATTAATTCTCTAAATTTCTTAAACTGGGGTCAAATTAGTTATCCTCCTGTTTCAGCCTCCCAGAGTACTAGGATTATAGGAATGTACCACCACACCCAGCTTCTGAAATAAATTTTATAGACTTATGTATTACTAGAAATCCTAGTCATAGGTATTTACTCAAGAAAAATGGAAATTTATGTTCGTACCAAAATCTCTATAGGAATGTTTATAGTGGAATTATAATCACCAAAACTGATAACAACTAAAATATCTTTCAACTGGTGATTGATGAAAGTATGAACAAATTGAATTAATCCAGATCATGGAATGCTACTTAGCCATTAAAATGAACAAATCACTGGTACACTCAGTAACATAGATGAATAGCAACTGCGTTGTACTACATAAAGCCAGATTCAGAATGCTTCTTCACATATGAAGTCTCCATTTATTTGACAGAAATACAGAGACAGAAAAAAAGATTGGTGGTTGCCCCTGGTTAGCAGTTGGGAGAGTTTGCTAACAAAGAGGTAGAGAGGAATTTGGAGCTAATGGAATTGTTGTCCATCTAGACTGTCCCGGTGATTGAAGGGCTGCACTGTGTCAAACTGAAAAAGTAAACTTTGCTGCATGTAAATTATACTCAATAACCTGGACAACTCCAAAAAAAAATGTAAATTATAATTACTGTTAAGAGATGAGATCTAATTTATCCCAGTTATTATTTATATGTTTCAGAATTATATTTTGATTATAAAACATAGATACCAGGAAATTATCAGGAATTTTCATTTGTTTAATCTCTATCTTGACTGATAAATTCCTGCGAGTTCTAGACCGCTCCATAACCGATATCAAATTAATTTTCTCCAATAAGGCTAAGGGGCCCAAAGTTGTGAATAGGGTTTATTTGGCTGATAACTGAGGGCCGCAGTGAAGACTGTCAATTAGAGTAAGCATCCCTGAGTTGAGGGCCGCTTCCCCCAAGGTGTCCGGCGCGATCCGGTTTCGGCCAGTGTGAGCTCTCCCACGCCACGTGAGGAGCCCACCAAAGACAGAGCTCAGCGGGAAACAAGGCGGAGGAAGCCACTGCGACCCTTGACGGTGCTGCCCTTTCCCATCCAGCCACAACTGTACATCTTGGGGAAATTTTTTTTTTGTACTGGGGATCGAACTCGGGACCTTGCGCTTGCGAAGCAGGCGGTGGAGCCACTGAGCTAAATCCCCATCCGGGAGGAAATGTTTTATCACAGCCGCCTGGTGTAATTATTTTGATTTACAGTTTAACCCTCAATTTCAATTGCTAAAACATATTAACATGAAAATAGTCATATTTACTAACATAATTGAATTCATTGTTAAGTGAGGGGGCCTAGAACAAACTCCATTAAAGGCTGCCTTTGATTTTGTTGAATGACTGGGATGCTAAACATTGCAGACCCATGATACCATCTTTATATTTCTTTCAAGATTATAAAAAATTGTTTTTGCTGGCTAATCCTATTTCTGTTGCACTGAGAAAAATAAAGAGCTTTGATCTGGTATATACGGTATGTTCTAATTAAGTGAATTTTGGCTATAATTTTCCTCCAAAGCCGGGTTGTGGTGGCACACACTCATAATCCCAGCATTCAAAAGGCTGAGGCAGAAGGATCACCATGAGGTCAAGGCCAGCCTGGGATACATAGTGAGACCTTGTCTCCAAAAACCAAAAAATAATAACAATCATCATCATCATAATTTTCCTCCAACATCAGTAAGGAAAACAACAGCTAAATATAATAATTTAAAATTATGTCATGAGAAAAATATACAAAACTGTGATTCTGCACATATTTTTAATTCAGTAAATATATTTGTCTTCATTGTCACATTTAAATTGTGATACATGGCTGTGTCCATCATTTCTCTTTAATAAGATTGTACCAGTAAAGAAAGAGAGGCACTAAAATCCACTCTGCCGGGTTGGAGGGGTAGCTCCATGGCAGACGACATACTCAGCATGCATGAGGCTCTGGGTTCAATCTCCAGAAAAAAATGAAAGTAAAATCAATTATGCCTTCTATCCATGACATCAAAGCCAACCCTGTAAATCCATTAAACTAAATGTCAAGTAACGGACAATATTTAGCAGTAAATATTGAACAATACTTACAAGATTGATGGGATGAATGGCAGCAGGAAATGTCCCTTGGGTCACAGTGAACACCCACAGGACAAATGATTGTTACCAGTTGGTCAGCTAAGTACCAGGACAATGACCACTGATATTAACAGTGGCCACTAATTGTAATAAATATTAATGACTCTGACTGAAAATATGCACCATGCTGCATTGCAGAAGTGTCTAAATAGAGTGTCTAAAAGTATGAAACATTGCCCTATATCCTGATCAACAAGGGAATGTTTTATAAATAATTTATTTGAGATCTTCTGGTTCTCAGTTTTGCATCATAGAGGTCATGGCTTTGCATATTGATTTGCCGCAGTACCTAGAAATGCAGTTCAACTGTCCTAAAGTGCTCTCACAAGCTGCAGGATAGCAAAAGAAAGTTTCAAAGGAACATATGTCAATAATTTTACACCAATAGCATTCCTAGTGTCATATATATGAGGTAAGAATTAAGGTAAATTTTTATTCCCCATTTTAATTTACTGAATGACAATTTCTTTATGATGGCATTGGAGACATAAAAGCAAATAGAAAATGTTCACATCTTAAAGCTCTTTCCTATATCTAATTTTTTATAAATAGTAAAATATTCCAGAAGAGATTCAAGAGGTTTCCTACAAAGCAACAAAATTAGAATGGCAAATAGCAAAGAGCCCGTAGATGGACTAAAAAGGGAGTCAAACCTCTAAAGAATATAGAGCCAGTTGAGGAACATGTGGGTTAATAAACATCAGTAATTCAGAGTACAGTGGTGGGGGTTGCTTTCATTCTGCTACTTGGCATACCGAGCAGATGGTGGCATATCTTCTATTAAACAAGAGAGCTACCAAAGATCCCAGTGGGGCTATTTGGGAGCGTGATAAAGCTTTGGATGGGTGGTGTTTCAGAGCTTGCATGACTCACTTTCTGGGAAAATTGAAATGAAAGAGCTTCCCAAACTGTATTGGAGGTCAGGTTTTCAGGGTTAGACTTCTGCCTTATGCTAGGACTTCCCTGCAGGGCCTGGTAGTTTATTGAAAGGGTAACATAGAGTCAGAGGAAATGACAGGAAACCTGTCCAAGGTGCCGAGGATTTAGCTCAGTGGTACTGTCACCTGCCCCACAAGTGCAAGGTCCCGAGTTTGGTACCCGGAGCCAAAAAAGAAAAATAACAACAACAAAAAAGAGGAAACCTGTCCACTGGGAAAAAATTTTCCTGGACCATGGCATGCGCACACTTGTTTTGCTGAGGGAGACACATTTGCATGTGGGCCTGGCCGTTCCAATCACAGCCCCAGCCCTGGCAAAGAACAATCCATGAAGGTCACTTGGAAGCAGCAACGTCCTCTCTGCACAACCTAGCAGCCCAAAGAAGAAACTTGTTTTTCTGACCTTGACATAAGACAAAGCTCTAGCTTAGATATTGGATGTAGGAGAAGCTAAAATAAAATGGAAAGATGCACAGGGCTGGGGATCGGGCAGTTGTTCCTATGTCCCTGATACTGACTTCCAAGACAGTCTCCTATGGCTATACCTGCCTGGAAAGATTCAGCACATGCCATTTATTCTACTTGAAACTAATTTCTCATACGCTCTACCTAGTAAATAATAAAAGGCATTGTGATACTTTTTTTAAGCTGAGCTTTTGTAGGCAGAGCGCACAAGTTAAATTCTGGGTGTGGTCCCTATTGGCTATAATAAAACTGCTTACTGTCCACCTCAAATCTCCCTGTTTCCATGGTTCCCAGTTGCTCTTCCAGGTAGCCGTAGCCACACGTGGCTGAGTTCCAGGTAAGAGGATGACTGCAGAAGTGATGCTGGTGTCACTTTGACAAAACAAGGATGCAAATGGATCATCTCAGAGGGGCGTTCAGCGCTTGCCACATGACCTATCACAGGCAATCACATCAAGAAAAGAATTTAAGGAAAAAAAGAACAAGAAACCTGCAGACTCTCCTGAACTCTGTCTACGTTGTAAATTCAAGAGCAAACTGAGCACCTGCTACCAGCTGTTTTCCTCACTATTAATTACTAAAAAGGGCAAAAAAAAAGGTATATTTAATATACAGATCTATAAAACTTGGGAGAAAGAGGAGGGATTTTTACCCACTGTTCATTCATTGATCACACTCTTTGCCTGGCCTATGGGATACAATTAAAGAAGACCACATTTTCAAACACTCAAAGAAGATGATAATTTGAATATTTTAAAGGCCCACAAAAATGAGAAGAAAATAAAAATAAACAATTCTAAAAGAAGAACCCCAAATAGTCAGTAAACATGGGCATACATGCAACCTTGCTGGTTGGAAAGGAAATGGAAATTAAAACAATGAGATACCACTTTTTAAAACAATCTGATTAGTGGGAAAGTGGTATCAAATGTTGCCCCACCTAAGAGAGAAAAGAAATTCTCCCAACATTGCTGATAGTAAATTATTGCAGTCACTTTAGAGAATAATTTTGTGCCATTTGATAAATTTTTGAATGCATACATTCTATGTCTCACCATTTCCAGTCTTAGAGATCTTCTCTAGCTAACCAAGTATATAAGTCTGCAAAGAAGTATAGGTAAGAAAATTGCAGCAAATTACTTGTAAAAAACATATAGAGGAATGGTGATTAGATCAACCAAGTGTATCCTTTCTATGACTTTCTAGTATGTTGTGGGAAAAAGTTATTCAAACATAAAAATGCATGATATATATCATCATTTATACTTTCAAAAATCAATACTATATAACATTTTTGAGAAAAGGTATTAGTTATGAAAAAATGTGGAAAGATCTTGTAGCATACAAATTGCCCATTGATGATAATAGTCATCTGAGAAAAGGACCTATAAATTAAGTGAGATTATAAAGACTAAGCTTTATCATTATATTTGCATAGTTTGTGATAAGTATGCTTTCATGTATTCATTAGTTGTCTAATAAAAATAGAACTGAAAAATATTTTGGTATATTTAGACTACTGGAATGAGAGTAAAGAGTTATCTCCATGCAGCAGCAGAGCTAGTGTGGAAGAGAAAATAATGGCCCCATAAATATGTCCAAATTCCAATTCTTGGACTATATGCATATGTTCTCTTGCATGTAAAAAGGATTTGAGAAATGTGTAAATGTAAGGATCTTGAGATAAGATTACCCTGGGCTATCTGAATGGGCCTAAGGTAATCACCAGGGTCGTTATAAGATGGAAGTAGTCTTGATATCTCCAGAGGCACTAAAGCCTTCCTGACTCATTTTGAATAGCTAACCTCTGGAGTCATAATACAATAAATTTACATTTGTTTTAAGCACCTAAATTGTGTGTTAATTTCTTATAATAGCAATAGGAAACTGGTACAAATAGTTAAAATAAAAGTGGATGGGTCAAAAAATCAGCAAACACCCCCAAATAAAAAGCAGACTACTTTAATTATTAAGTGGATTCTATTCTATCTTATACACAGAGGACAAAAGTATTGTCTTGGTTACTTTTGTTGTTGCTGAGACAAAATACCTGACACCCAAAGTTAAAGGAGGAAAGATTTATTTTGGCTCACAGTTTGTAGTGGTTTCAGCTGGCTCCAAGGTAGGTGGCATGGCAGAGAGGCATTGCAGAGGAGAAACAGTTCATGGCAGGCAGAAGGCAGCAAAGTTCTGAAGAGGCAAAGCAGCAAGCAACAAGAAGCTCTCTTTCTGTCCCTTATATTCTGTCCAGGCCACCCACCCTTAGGATGGGTAGCACTCACACCCAGGGTGGGCCTTCCCATTATCCATTCCCAGAACTATCCCAAACCGATCAGTGGGCTAATTTAGAAATCACACACCCTTGATCCCACTGTCATACACTGTAGATCCAGCCTCCTCTGAAAAGCCCCACCTATGAGTGCATGAGGTTTTGAGGAGACAGGTTTTAATCTCAAAATGCATTTAATATATTTTTCTATTTAGAGATAACACACCAAAAAACAGTGAGAATGAATCTATATCAGCAACTATTGTCACTAAAAATGGTCTTGTTTGTTATTCCCAGCAGGAGAATTTCTGGTGATGTTATCTTGGTTCTGGTCAAATTGTGAAGATTCATCTTAGTACTATTTATAGTGCTCCTCAGTCACCCCCCCAAAAAAAAAATTTTTTTAAATATATATATATATATATCTTACTTGTCAGTTTGTTCATCTTTTCATCAGATATTGGTCTTCCCTGAGAATTGGAGTGAACAGTTTACAGCTTTTCCCCAATCTCTTCCATGGACAGTGCTGGCCCTCTGGACAACTATGGGCTCACAGGGTTACAGTGTGAGCAATACAGTGGGAAAAGTCATCCTCAGCAGGCTTCACAAGGTGCTGTCAGGGGTTTCTTCTTTGTTAACAATAGAAAAAATAAAGTATAAGTTTTAAAAAATATTGATGAAGAATACCTTTAATTTCTATTTTGTTGTAGCTTCTGTAAAAATCCTACTGATCAACTAAATTCACTGCTTGCATTTTCATTCCCAGCATCTTCAGTGTTAATGCCTCCTGATTTATTTTCCATCATCGGGAAACTCTAAGTTGCCAATGATCCACTGCAAAGTTGATGGGTGGAAGCCCCTGACTGGCTACTAATAGATTAGGTTCATAGCATCTTTATTTATTTTTCAGCACAATCTCCAACTCTAAGAGTTTCAGAAAGCTCTCTCTTTGCAGAGCATTTTAAGAAGCCTCAAATGAGAGGTTCTATTTTGTGTGAAAAGTGGAGTAGGGGGAGAAGATGTCTCAGTTAAAAGTTTTTATGGTTAGTATTAGCCAATCATCATGAAATTGAAACTTAAGAAAAATTGCCCTTGTTTTCACTGCTATTTATGTCATCATTCATCTTGTGGTGTGTTGTGGTTCTTGAGGAACCTGCTCTGGTGACACTCTTTCAGGAAGAAACTTCAGGACTCACAGAGAGAAAGAGGGAGGTGATGAGAATAGAACCCACAGCAGTGATGTGAAGAGGCCACACCCTGAGGAAGGAGAATGACTTTTCTTTTCAAATTAAAACAAATCATTTTCTGTTCTATTTTCAGATCAGTTCAATTTAACCTTCTTATTGAATTCCCTCAGATGATTCCAGGTTTTGTTCTCTCAGTAATCCCAGCATAAGCAGAAACATAGACAGGTGTGGAAGATAGTATGTGGAGTCAAGGGCATCAGATCTTTTTTTTTAATGTAAATTAAAATTTATTTTTAAAATAATAAAAATTAAATGTAAAACAATCTATCCAGTAAATGCTGTGAAAGTTGCCAGCCTCCTCAGGGTACCTGAAGCCGAAGTACTGATTCACTTCAGCTGTGTCTTGTCAAACCTGAGATTTGCTCTCAGCAATTTAGGGCAAAGGACAGAGAAAGGAATCTGAGGCCTAGGAGGATTAGCGGTGGGAATGGCTATGCGGCTTTTGGGGTCTCAGAAGTCCCCAGTCCCTCAGCCTGTGTTTCCTGCGGGTGTGGACAGCTCTTCATTTGAGTCATCCACCTGCGCCCCCCTCACTCACTCTGCTGCTTAGTTTCTTTCCTGATCCCAGCTTTCCTCCCCTGGGCCTCCCACCCAGGCCTTGCTGCCGCCTTCTTTCCATTGCTTACAGTGGGAGCTGACTTCCTTCTCGGTAGAAATCCTAGCTGTCAGCTTGGAACCAACTACAGCCCGTGACTCGGCCTGGGGAGTCTCACCCGGTGTGCTGGAGGCAGGAGCAGAAGTGCAGTCTCCAAGGGCATCAGACCTTAAATTCCAGGTTGGCCAGGTCCTGACCTGGACAAATTCCATAGCAGCCATTGAACATTGTTTCCTCTGTTAAATGTGGTTGGGGTTCACATTAAAACTCCTTCGGTTGTATCAGCATGATGTTAGATATAAGCCTCTTCCTACCATAGTCTGATACTAAGAACTCACTGGTTGACAGCTGTTATTATACTCTTTGCATTTTTAAGTCACTGTGATAATCAGGAAATCGTGCTGTCATTAATAAAAATAGCTCATTCTTTTAAGTCAGTTTTCTCTTGCTTATCTCTCTGTGGTTCTCATCTGAATAGATACTGTGATGTGGGGGACGCCCTCCTGATTATACCCAAAGCAGGCTGTAAGCAATGCAGGCAGTAAAGAGTTAACCGCACAATTGACTTGTTTATAGAACTGAGTCTGGCCAAAGCCTATGTGCTGAGGTCAGAGTGACCTACACCTAAATTTTGTTTCCAAAGTTAAAACCTTCTTTACCAAAAAGACAAGGTTAATCATTAACCACAACCTATATGTTGTCTGTTCTGTTCCTAATTCAAGAATGCTTTGTCTCTTCTGTTACAAGCCTTGCCTACATCAGCGACATATCCATAGAAATTCCACAAAGTCCCTCCACGTAGCTCCTTTACCTCAATGTAACTATGATGTCACCAATAAATATTGACAGCTCTGGATGTTCAGGGCTTTTGCTTGTTCAACCTTGCTTGCACGAGCATTGGTCCCTGGCTCCCTGTCATTATTAGGCATTAAGTGTAGTCAGGTCATTTTTTTATAGAAAGAAACAAAGCCAGCCTATAACAAATAATAAGGTATAAACAAGCAATAAATATGCAAGTGATATTTTAATATGTACTGTCATCAAAACCGATGGGACACGACATTTTAAGGAGACCGGCTTGAGAGAAGAGTGGGTGAATGAGCAAAGACCTTTCTGAGAAGATTGTAAATAAGCAGAGACCCAAAGCAATGTGCCATGCAGGTGCCTGGAGGTAAGAGTGTTCAAGGTTAGGGTCCTTGGCACAAACATTGTATTAATAGATTAATGCTGACTCGCATCAACTAGAGACTTTCCAGGAAAGGTAATAAAATATTTTTATTTTATTGAGCTCCTGGCTTTGGGTCGAATTTCTGACTTCACAATTCAACAGCAGAACCATGTTACAAAGCAAGAACTCTTAGATGGGTGTAATTTTCCTGTATCTTATGCTAAAGCCTTAGTGATTAGCACTAAGAAATCAGCTTTAGGGCAATGTTCATTGAGCTGATTGATTATGAGTTGAAAAGAGGTGATTCCAAATGGGAAAAATGTGCTCACTTCGGCATCACATATCCCAAACTGGGAAAATGCTTTACAATGGCAAATGGATAAATGATAAATTGCAATGGAGATAGGACATTTGGTGGCAGCCTTGGCATTATTCTAAATCTTCAGGCCAACTAAAATGCAAAAAAAAAAAAAAAAAAGATTGCCAAAAGAGTTGAATAACATTTCTCCAAAAAAGATAGACAAATAGGTAAATGGCTAAGAAGTATATGAAAAGATTCTTGACATCACTAGCCATAAGGGATATTCAAATCTAAAACATGATGAGATAGAACCTCACAGGTGTTAAAATGGCCTCCTAAAATATATATAAATAAAATTTTAAAAAAGAAAAATGATAAATATTGGCAAAGATGCAAATGTTGGCAAAGATGCACAGAAACTGGAAGTCTTGTATACTGGCATTGGGAATGTAAATTGGTGAAGCTGCTATCAAAAACATTATGGAAGTTCCTCAAAACTAAAAATAGATTTACTATGTGATCCAGTGACCTCATGTCTGGGTGTATATTAAAGTTTGAAAATAAGATCTTGAAGAGATATTTGCCCACCAGTGTTTGTTGTAGTATCATTCACAACAGCCAAAGGCTGGAAGCAATCTGAATGGATTCATGGGTAAGCAAATTGAATACAGTGGAATAACCCTCAGGTTTAGAAAGTAAGGCTTGCTACAGCATCAATGACAAGTAAGGACATGATAGCAGTGAAAGAAATGGGCACAAAAACAAAGCTGTGTCAATCCACTTATATTGCTTTCTAGAGTAGTCAAATCCTGGAAATAGAAGTCAGAAGGATGGCAGCAATGGGCTGGGGACAAGAGAGAAAGGGGAGTTATTATTCAATGTATGCAGAGCTTTAGTTTTGCAATATGAGAAAGCTCTAGAGATCCATTACTTACAAGTGGTTACAATGCTAAATTCTATGTTTAGTGTTTTTTACCACAATGAGAAAAAAAAAGTCATAACAGAAAACGCTCTTTCAAGCAAACTCACAAGTTTGTTCCATTACATATGATTTCATTGTGCACATGATGGGCATTGCAATTCTCAACACTCTGAGATGCTACATTGTATGAAAAATTCTATTTAAGGTAAAAGGAGCAATGTAGGCCTAGTTAGCATGCAGTCCTTGATGCCAAGTCTTGCTGTGAATTACCAAAACCCCATCTTCAGATTCTCTGCAGCAATTTGGTTTGAGAAGGCCTCTGTGTCAGTTTATCCTTGGCTTTAGATCTGATCACTTTATGGATTGTTTTTCTAAATGAATGCTACCGGCTGCCAACACATGCTGATCAGGTAACTATACCTTGGACAATCTACCAGTGCAAAATGTAATAATGTGATTATGAAACTTGCACATGCCCGTACTAGAGAAGTTTTGATGTCTGATTCTGTATCTTCTTTCCAGGAATAATAAAAGGTGTTGCCTCCCTATCCTGATCTCCTCCCGATTCATTGCTTTGGAATCACGCCTTTCATGGGAAGACTGGCTGAGCTCATTTAAGGCAGCATCAAACATTGGTGCTTGCTATGGAACGCCAGCTACTCAGAACGGCTCCAGCTTCCAAAAGGCAGAAGTTAGGAGACAATTTATGCATGGCAAGTCATACATTCAATTTAAAAAGTAGCACCGAGTAAGACAGGCTCTTTGCTAAAAAGAACAAAGACAGAGGGGAAAGTTCCTAATCTTAATTTATGTTAATTTAAATAGCTTAATCATTCTAGCTTGTCGACGATATGCTACATGCGAGTCCAGAAAAATCACATTACAAAATCTGAACCACATCACAGGTCAGATTAGAATAAGGATTTCAAAATGTAGGTGAAGGGAAAAAGAGCAGAATAAGGGCCCTACCTCATATATTATGCAAATGTGAGATAATTGCCAATTTTACACTGCATTCCACTACCAGATTTCACTGCCATGCTGCATTAAATGAGGAAGAAATGATATCATAACTTAGGCAATCTTCAAGGAAAGCTATTTAAATAAATATTGTGTTGGAAATTGCTGTGTTCCAACAAATTGTTCTACTCTCGTAAAAGCTGAGAAGGGTGGAGAAATGGTCATAAGATGAGGCAGGCAGCCTTTCACAGTCCCTGCACCAACTTGAAGGATGCGTGGACCACAAATGCATTTGTGTTCTTAAAACATTAAGATGTCAAATCAGACAACCTGGGCCTCGGAAACCAACAGGACAGGGCACATCAGCCAACACACTGGGTTGTTACAGTCAAGGTATTGAACCTAGAGAATTAATTGACTATTAAAACATGTCTGGGAAATCTACTTCAGACTGGATTTTGTTCTATTCATTGAAGTTCTCAGTACACCAAAAACATTAAATAAAACCTTGTATGGGTAAGTCTTACAGGATAGGACCACTATTAAATGTAAAACTTAAGGAAACATTTTTAAACTGTTTTTTTTAATCTGACAAAAGAGAAAAAGTGGAATTAAAAAATATAAACATACATCATCTTTTTTGTATATTCACTCCATTATCTTGAATCATATCTTTTAATTTCACATATGCCAGATTATATTTAAAGGAACCTCACCGTCCAATAGGATTTGGGTCAGAGAGGCTTAGCTGGAACATCTTGTTCATCCTCACAAAATCCCCATGCCCATAGAGATGCTAGCAGTATGGCTGCAGAGTGGAAATACACTTGACTGCACAGCACAATGATTAATAAGACTGAGCAGGTGGTTTCCTGTAACCAGCAAGGAGCCCCTACAAGATGAGGACGGGGCCCTTATTTCTCCAGTTCAAAACTTGTCAAGGATAGTGTCTCTCAACAGTTGATTATTTTCAAAACAGGGAAGTTAGACTAGGGAAAACCAGCAATGTGAACCACACAATGTAAACCCTAAGAAGACAGGTCTTCTGAGATATCTCCAGATGTCTAGACAATACCTGGTACACACATAGATGTACTCAGTGAATATTTGCTTATTGAATGAACAAACATATGGCCCAGGGACTCAGATACACTGTTTGAATGTAAAAATTTCACACTTGTTGTGCCTGGTTTGGGGCGGGGGGGTTACTTCTCATCAGCTTCCCCAAAAGACCTGTGAATTGAGTTTCGATCCAGAACTAAACAGAATGAGAGGCGTCTATGTTGCACAGAGAGCCAAACTAGATGCCTCTAAGGACTTTTCAATTCTAACATCTTATCTCAAAATACATCTTTTATAATGTCACTATGTTGAGACTTCACAGTACAGAGTTTCTAAAGCCTGATTTCCTACCGTGAGATAGAAGGTAAATTCCTTCCTTTAAAGAGATTTTACATTGAATTGAACAGGGGAGAGCCTACTGGAATTCTCGAGCCCAATCCCTGTTCTAATACAGAGAGCCCTACCCTCTTGTCCTTTTTTTTTTTTTGTCGATACTGGGGATTGAACCAAAGGCCTTCACACTGTGCTATGTCGCCAGCCCTTTTCATACTTTAAAACGGGGTCTCACTAAGTCACTAAATTACTCAGATTGGGCTCGAACTTGCAATCCTCCTGCCTCAGCCACTCAGAGTGCTAGAATTACAGGCATGCATACCACAGCTGGCCCCTCTCACATTTTATGGTAAGTCCGAGCCATTCTCTGCATCAGTCTATGTGCTGTGAATTCCACAATAGGAAGTGGATTGAATGGACAATAGTCATACTTTCAAGTCTAGAATCGCCTGTGACTGGTTCCATTATTATGAGTATTATCTAAGTAATTAATGAGTGGTGTCTATAAATATTTTCTGACATGTTTATATAAAACATCTCATTTATATAAAAATAAAATCAAATATAGTTATATAGCTAACAAATCCTCTTTTAAAAGAAGGATGGACTTGTGGTGATTATAAATTCTAAATTGAAACTTTGGGACATAACGCCTAAAAGACAATAATTTTGATTTGTAAATTTCTTCTGTGAAAAGCCACACAAAACTCTAAAAGTGAACCCGCATTAAATTACACTGTTAGCATTTGTGTGATGTGGTTGACAGGTGAAGAGGAGAAATCAGAGCTGGCTATTTTTTTAAAATATAGCTTCCTATTTTGTTTGTGCCTGATCATGACTCCAATCTTCTATAAAGGAAAAGAAAAGAGGAACAATAGCAGGAAGTCAGGAAATCGAGATTCATTTGAAGTTTGGATTGAAAAAAGCCAGAACAGAGAACAGAACAGGAGGAAGGTCTGGGAGGCAGGGATGGCTTCACCAGAAGAAGAATTTCAGAGACTCCGCTGTCTCTGTTCAAGTTCAGCTCCTCCTTCTGCACTGGCTCCGTCTCCCTGTCTCCTGGCGGTTCCCTTTCCTCCTTCATCTTCTCCACTTCTTAAGCAAATTCTTCTTCAAGCTTCACATGAAGGTCTCTATTCACAGTGCAAACCCAGGGCATGGTGTTTAGCTAAACACATTTCATACCTATTTAATCCTATTATGTAGTCCTGAGCTAAAGTGATTACAAAGCCAGTATTATTCCCACAATGAGAAGGGAGTGTTGTCCTTGAACTCAGAGCTATAAAAGAAAATTGGGTGAGACGATTATTTCTCTGTAAGTGCCTCATTATCTCAGCCAAGGAAATGAGTGTTTTCTGATTATTCTCCACTGTTCTCCAGCATGACGCCTGGGTTTCATATTTATTGATATTTTTATGGTTGACCTTCAAGCTGTTGACAGATTTCAAAAGTGATCACTCTCCCTGCCAAAGTGAGGCTGTTGATTATGGTTCCTACTCTGTACTTTCTTAGCTACATTATTTATTATCCTCTCCTAATCTAAAGAACTAAAAGTGGATTGATATAACATTGGCCTGTGAACTATATTTTTAAAAGTACAGCTTATTTGTTATTATTGGAAAAATAGAGCAAAGCACTAAAGCTGAGAAACTGTTCCTATAAAATAGTTTTAAAAGAAGTCCATGTGATTCTATAGTCTATGTTTACAGAACCGGGCAGATAGGGACCTGTGTTTATCAGTAGAAGTTCTTCTATAGTAATAGATTTTACCATGTTTAAGAAACCAGAGAAAACAGGCTAAATCTCAGTCTTAGTTACTTTTCTCTTTGCTAAGACAAAATACCAGACACCCACAAGATAAAGGAGGAAAGGTGTATTTCAGCTCACAATATGTAGAGGTTTCAGTCCATAGTCAGCTTGCTCCAAGGCAGGTCAGCATGGCAGAGAGGCAAAGCAGAAGAGAAACAATTCAAGGTGGGCAGAAGGCAGTGAGCAGCAAGCAGCAGCAGGCAGATTGCTGCCCTCTCTCCTTTTATATTCCATCCAGGCTACAAGCCCATGATCGGTACCACCCACAGCTAGGGTGGGACTTTCATTATCCACACCCTTAACCTCAGTATCACATTTTAAACCACATTCACACACCCTAATCCAGCCACCTTTGAAACTCCCTATGCAGACCATATGCGGCTTTGGGGGGACATCTAGATAGAAGCTATGACAATCTCACTGTTCTGTATATAATATCTGAGTTCTTTTGATTTCATGGTGTTCTACATGTATACATTAACTATACAAATACGTGTATAATTCTAAACTGAATGTGTATACTGTATCTAGTGTTTGTGTACATTTTAAGCATATGATTTTAGGATATTTTTAAATTTCAGAACATTTGTGACTAAACAGTTAAAACTACATGGAAAACTATAAAAATGTTCCCTAAATATTGGAAATGAAGGAAGTATTTTTTGAAAGCAGCAAGACTGAGGCCATTTCAGTGAATTTAAGTCCTTCCTTGGGTCCAGGGAAGTTTATCCTGTTGATAAACTATTTCACATGAAAGATAAAATAAGCTGTACCATTACAATGAGAAATTACATTACATTAAAATAATGAACTAAAACATTTGATAAAGACAATGGTGGGATCCTCTGTGTATTTTGCCAAAAGTGAGCAGAGAGCTGTGGAAATCGTCTGATTGGAAAATTTGTCCAAAATGATTTAAATGTGAAGAAGAAGGTACGAGAATGAGACACCTGAATCCCACAAAAGAAATTTAAAATTAACTACAGCTATTATAGATTTTAATTATATATCTTAAGTAAGAATTTCAGTTTGTTTTATCTCCCTGAGCCGGAGGCAAAATATATTCCAGCACTTTAAAAAAAGAAATCTCTGTGTGTCAGAACTTTCTGATTGTAAAATTTTTTAGACCTTGGAGTAAGTTACCAAGATGAAAACAGTGGAATTTCTTTCCCTGGATACTTTTCAAAGCAGAATAAAGAGCTGTCTGGACCTCGTCCTGAACAGAGGGTACAACCTTTGAGATTTCTTTTCATTTTGCCATGGCATAAAATTGTCTACGTCTACAGGATTAATATTGGCATTTCTGCAAGCTCTCTTGACTTTGGACTTTTAATTCCATTTTATTTAGCAAGGCAGAATCCAATCTAGGTAGTAAATGATTGCTTCAGAGCTTCAGTACTTCAAGACTTTCTCCTTATTTCTCTGCTATGTATCATAAGATGTGTAACAGTGCCTCACAGGAGGAAGCTGTGAGAGTCACATGGTGTTCCTGGAACAGATGAATCTTGTTGGCTGTATCTGGTATTCCTTTGATTATTGCCTTCATCTCCCATCATGTTTCCTCAGAGCATAACTTCGCAGTAGATACACACAAAATATCAATAAATATGGGCAATGTTTAAATTTTTAAAATTATGACAGTTAAAGACACATAGCCACAAATTGCACTCAAAATACTCCCACTTGCTTCAAACACACTTATCCCATCATTCTTGCCACTTTGTGAAGCAGTTCTGGAGTCCTCTTTCTTGGATGTCTTTAGTTGTGCTGCCATGTGCTACCTCAACATCCTTGATCAATTCCACTCATCTACTTTTCATGGTCACTTTGACGGAGAAAGAGCCAGATTTGGGAAGGTGGAAAAGGACAAACTATGGCACTTTTTTGACAGAAATTGACATAAACATTTGGAATTGATTCAGAGCAATGAGGTAGCCACAAAAAGACACTCATAAAAGAGGACTTACAGAACTGCTTCAGAAAGTGTCAAGGATGATGAAATAAGTGAATAAGTGTGTTAGAAGTAAGTGGGAGTATTTTGAGGGGTATTCACAGCAATGTATCTTTTACTGTAATAATTTTTTAAATTTTTATTTAAACATTTACCATATTGTTTGATCATACCTAGAAACTCTTATAAATGCAGTGTGACTATGAGGGACAACCAAGTAACCCAAAAATTCATAGGTTCCCTGACCAGGGTGTGGCAAGTCTAGCCACTCTGCCTCCTACAGGGAGTGTTCTGTGGATGTGGTCTTAGGCTAGTCAAACAAAAAGCAGTTTGCAAATATTTACTATCATTTTAATTTTGGTAAAAAATTTCAAGAAGTAATATATTGTGTGGCCAAGTATTTGGTCAGTTTCTTGGACCAAAAATAACTACATAATCTATTTTCCAAACAAGGATCCTTCAGAGAAGAAAATGGGGGGACAGGAGGAGTCATTAATAATAACCCTACATGGCTTTAGGCAGGGACTGTCCCAGGAAATCAGGAAGTATGGCCATCCCACTTGGAAGGAACAGACCAGAATGGCTACTGTGGAATCACGATGACACAGTTTATTGCTTGGATTTATTTACAGAAAAGAAACTAGTGGGAAGATACAGAGCGAGTGCATTCTTCATTTTTTCAAGCTTTCTAACCACATTTCTGTTCTGACATAATATTCAGTATGCTTAAATTTTAATTTCAACATTGCATTCCTTTTCTACAATTAAGGCATTTGCTTTTATCTGAAAAGCTTTCATTTGAGTGAGTTCAATTCTAATATCTTGCATAACGAACCACCATAAACACAGCAGTGTAAAACAAAAGCAACTCTTTCTTCTTTCTGCCAGCTCCAGGGCTGTCTGAGCATAGCTGAACAGAGCTGAGCCACTCTCATCCATGGACTTCCATGAAGTTACAGACAGATGGCATCCGGCCCCAGTGTCGACCCAAGGCTTCCTTTTCCACTCGACTGGTAGTTAACGCTGCCTGCCAGCTGAGACCTCAGTGGATCTGTCAGCCAGAACCACACATACCAAACCTCCACATGGGGTCCGGGCTTCCTCACAGTATGAAGTCTGGGCCCCAAGGGCAAATGTTCCAAAAAGAGAGAAATAAGCAGTCTCTCCTTTTACAGTCTAGTCTTCAAAGTCACATAGGATCATAGTCACACTGGTGTGTGATAGGCCCAAGGGATCCAGCTCCAAGAGGTGGGGACGGAGATGCCATCTCCTGATAGGAAGTAAACAAGTTATAAGAAGAGCATGTGGTGGGTTGCCAAACTGGTCACAATAGCCACAAGAGTCCCAAGACACGAAAGAAGACAAGAACCACCACTGGGGACAGTACACACTTCCAAAATAGACTGAATGGTGAGTTGTGCATTTTCCTTGAATCAAATGAGACAGGAAGATCATCAGTTCAAGCCCAGCCTGGGCAAGTTAATGACACAGCAAGATCCTGTCTTAAAATTTAAAAAGATTTTCTTAAGAGCTGAGGATGTCACTCAGTGAAAAGGCCCTGGGTTGAATCCCTCATATTATTGCCCTATATTCACATCCTGTAACTTTTTCATTCTTTCCAAATGAGATTAACATTGTTTTTTATTTATTTAAACAATACAGGTCTCAGAAAAGATATACAATATTGCATGAGCTTAAACTGTTATCCAAAAAATACAGTACTGCTTAGCTTGTTCTGCGAGACTCTTCACTAAATTCTAGCCTTTTTTTTTTGTCTCCATGAAGCTCCTACCATTAACTCCTAAGTGTAACCTTCATGTCCAATCCTCTCTCCTTGCTGTCCTTTTTTGACATTAGCTGAGTTTGCCTGTATGTCTCAAAGTATAGGAAATTCAGCAGTCAGTGTTACTTAAACTCTACTTGAAATCACGAGGGCTTAATGTTTGAAGAATAATCACTAAAATTATGATCTTCCAAAAGCGTCTGGTGCAGATGTCCCACCCCAAATTTCACATGCAAAGTCCAGTTCAGAGGTCAGAGGACAGGTGTCCAGGAGGGAGCAGAATTAATGGGAGAGATACTGCTGCTGGCACAACTCTGAGAAATGTCTTGGGACCTTACACTGAGGTAGGTGACCTCATGCCTGGGGCAGAGAAGCCCCTAGAAAGAGAGAGAGGGTTAGAGATCATGAGCACCAGGAGCTGTGAGGCCAAGGGAGGCCACATCTGCTATAAATGGTTGCTCTGTAAACCCATGTTATTCTGCCCAGGACTGGAGCTTATATGAAAATAGTTTGAACATTGCTGTTTCAAAGTCAACTGTTCTGCTTCCTAACTGCTACCTGGTTCAATTCAAAATGTTAATTAATTTAAAATTTCCAGTGTATCATTTTCGCTTGATATCAGTTTGCAAAGAAAATATTTAGAAATGAAGTCCTAATGTATTTTCCCATAATTATTCCATAATAGAAACACTGCCGTCCCAATATAAACACCTGGTCAAAACTTTTCAGTCTACGGCATTGATTTAAATAAGTGTCTGGAAAAGTTGTTTGTTTTTCTCATTACTGTTTTTTGACATAAAAATGTTTATAGTTTTGTTTCTGGGGTCAACAAAGTGGTTCATAAATAGTTATAATCAATAAATAACCATAAACAAAAATTTAATTTAAAATTCTGCATCTACAGCTCCTTATACATACATTGCTCATGCAATGTTGTATACCTTTGTTGAGGCCTATATTGCTTAAACAAGTAGAAAACAATATTAATCTCATGAAAATGAATGAAACATTACAAGATGTGAAAATTCAAATTTAGAGGTTAGGTTCAATGTTGACGTGATGGGGAAATTTGATTCGGTTCTAGTCCAGTTTGGTTTGCTACCAGAATTGTGGAGAGAGCTGAGTTTGTGAACCCAGGTACCACTGTTAACCTTAGATATGTTATTTATACTGAGTGTCAGTTTTCTGGTCTGCACAATCAGAACAGGACAGCCTGTAGCAGGATTTGAAGTTGGTAACAATGAATATTAGAGATTAATGTGGTATCCCAGCAGGAATTACACAAGAATCAAAAGCAACCACATTCTACCCACAAGATCTGAGAAGGTTTGCTTTTGCAGTAACAGACAAAGGTCCCTGAAGTTTTTATGGTCCTCATTTTTATGCTATAAATCCAAAAGCTCAGTTGGCCCCTCCATTGAGATGCTTTTGATACCAGACATCTAACTCTCAGACTACAATAACTCAAAATTTTATTGGAAAATGATTAGTTCTTTGTTGTAAGTTACTCTTCTTTGACAAGGGAAGAACAAAGAAGATTTAAATGTGAGAAGAAGGGCTTCGTTTGCAGAAGTCTGTTTAATATACGGCAACTGTGATTCTTGGGCTTTCTGGAAAGGGAAAAGTATGTTTTCAATAATTTTTGTCTAGTCAAGACAGGCTGCAGACTGTGAACAACTTGACTGGTTCTGCTTCTCTGGAAGTAGCTTCTGGTTATTGTCAAGCTACCAAAGCCAGCTCTTTCTGCTCTGTACAATGATTGCTGAGCCCTTCCCATTCAACTTCACTTGGAGCCATGAATCATTTCAGAGTCATCTGAGGAAAGGTCCCTCAGTAATTACTGTATCCACCCTTCTAAGTATTTCCTGTCTGGATTTCTGGGATGCACTTGGTCCGTGGCAAAGAATGGTCAGATCATAATTTGTTTGGACCAAGGCAGTTCTAGATCTGAGATAAGATACATAGGGTACCAGAGTGTTCTTCGTTCTTCTTTCAAAATAAATCCATTTGGAGCAGTGAGAAGGTAAGTGAGGACACAAAAAAGAATGGAGAAGAAGGGAAATGGGGACAGGAAAAATGGTGACAAGTCAGTATTTGCAAAGATTGGAAAATGAGAATTTGTACTGAAGTGACTCTCCATTTAATTTCTCCTTCAAAAGTCATCCATTTCGTACCTTTCCCTAACTGAACCTGGGAGCTTTGTGGGCACTGATTATCCAGCCAGCCCCAAGAGATGCTCATTAACTCTCTTTTGTCCCCTCTACACTACAGACTCCAAATGAGTGATGCACACTTTGTTAGCCACCCCAACCCATTCTACTTTCATTTCATTAAATTTGTACCCTCATTCAACACTCTGTCTTTCTTTTGATGTCCTTGCCTTTGATTGTATGAAAGATCATTTGTGCTGATCCTGCTCCTCTGAACATGGGGCTACAAAATAAAGTCTTTGTTCCCCTGGCTCCTTATACTCATTTCCAGTCTGTGGTGACCACTCTCTTCCTCCAACAGGAGCTCCTCCTTTGAGCCTCCTGCAGGCCATTTCTCATTCGCTGATTATCGCGTCTCCAGAATCACAGGGTTCCCCTTGAGACTGGCTTCTGTCATCCAACCAGACTTGACTGTGGTTCCAAGTCTCTGGTCTCATAGCTCTTGAATCTGCTCTACAATAAGAATGCAATAAAAATGATTGTGATAAAAATAAATTGATTTTTATCTACATTAGTGCCCAATACAAATGTAAGAACCATGCAAATGGATATCATTCCCCTTTGGTATATCAGAAAACTGCGACAAATGGTGGGTTTCTCTTTTTTTCAATTTTGACTTTGCACAGGTGCCAAGTAAGGAAGCTGAGATATATTTCCCAGTCTTTCTGATTTCAAAAGTTGGGGTTTTGCAACTATGCGACACTGCCTCCTAATGAGCTTTACCTCAATTTGAATATGTTTTCTCATTTCCAGGTCATTGTAGCACAGCCTTCATCACTATTTAATCGGATTCACTTTATAATTGATAAACTGTGAAATGTCTGGTTCTAACTACCAACTTATCTCCTTCCATCTGTCACTCTGATTAAACCTCCCTTTCAAGTTCATCACAACTGCAGATTTCCTGACACCTCCCTGTTTTCTCAATTTGCCTTCCATTCCCTTGTTTTTCATCTTTAGTCTCACTAACAAAACAACACAACTACATTTTCAATCTTTTTACCATCTGGACTTGGCAGTTTATCTTCACAGCTGTCTTTTTTCTCAACATAATCCAAAGGTGGCTCGCTTTGCTGACAGGTGTGTGACGTTAGTATATTTTAGTAGCTGCTATGATGTAGTTAATGTGTTAGGATGAAGATGTACAATGCCATCCTCAAAGAAAACATAGGCTGCTGGAAAGGTGTGCAGTTTGATACCTTGTTGCTTAAATAGTTTGCATTCAGTGAAGATAGACAAAGGGTCATTTCCATCCAGGAGATCAAGGGAGTGTTGGATGGTCACCTACATGAACAGTAAAGTTTACATGACTGGATGGAGGAGATTTCGGTAGCAGATTAAAACAAAACAAAACAAAACTGAGAAAATCAAAACAATGAGTCCTTGGTCTAAGAGGTGAATGAAAGTGAAGCACTCAGGAAGGTATTAAACAAGCAAACCTGAGTTACATTTGAACCAGAGCTGAGAATTATAGTGTGGACCATCATTTTTCTCCTTTTTCTGACAACAGTTGTCAGTGTCCCTTGGGAACTCACCCTTTCACCACTCTGTCCAAAGCTGATCCCAATCCGGTGACTAAGAGCACTTCAGTAAGTCATGTCTAAAAGGAGATCCTCCCTTTCAAACTGACTTAAACTTGAACTATGGCATCCATGTTACCATTAATTGAAGGATGAGCATGAAGCTGGCATAATGTAGTAGACAGTGAGGAAGTCAGATTCCTGGTGGGACTGGTTGAGGCTGAAATCAAGCTGTACTTGAAACCAACCCTATCCCAGGCCACTTTTCAGGTTCATTAGCTGTTAAAATGGTTTTCATCCTTGCATAGTTTGAACTGTATTTTCTCTTACCTGGTCCTGAAAGAGAACCACTAGAAGAAGTATAAGGAGGGTAGATAGAGCCAGACCTGATGAATAGTACGTTTCTGGCATATACAAAAAAAAAAAATCAGAAAAGAGGTTAATAGGTTTTATTTCAGAAAGATTGTCTGAATTTAAATTTGAGATTCACCGCTTATTAGCTATGCAAATGTTGGCAAGCTATTTAACTTTTCTCTGCCTTAGATTGGCAAATTGAGATTAATTATAGTTTCTACTTCAAGTTTTCGATTAGGATTACATGAGTTAAGCTCTTAGAACAATCTTATTTGTCGGATCAAGATAATCTGAGAATCAAGACTGTGGAGGTGGGAGAAGTGCAGATATGGATTGCAGCAGAAAGAGTGACAAAGTATTCTTGGAAAAATGAAACAGTAGTATACAGAAAGCAAAGCAGGAGAAAAACAGAGTCCCAAGTGGGATGGTATCAAGCAGGAGTTATGAGAAGAATATGGAATGAAGTTTCAGGATCTGATATATTAAGAGTAAGAGGAACACAAAAAGATTTAAAAAGGGAAAAGAAGATTTTAGGAAGTGTGGTATGTTTTATAAATTAATCTTTGAGCCAGGCATGATGGTGCACACCTGTAATCTCAGCCCTAGGGAAGCTGAACCAGGAGGATTACTACAAGTTTGAGGCCAGCCTGGGCTACATAATGAGTTCAAGGCCATCCCGAACTACATAGCAAGACCCTGTCTCAAGAAATCAAAAACAAACAAGCAAACAAAAAGATCTTTTACATCAAAGAGAGAAAGCAGTAAAAGTAAAAGTGGTCTTGATGAACGTGATCTCCCCCCAAACCTGGGCCATGCAAAGCCCCAGCTTTTAGTGGGACTATGTATTCTCTGACAACATCACTGGTGTATTAAGAAAGGGAGTGTGGGATTCTTTATGGTCTTTCTTGTCTCAAGTATTTGAAGAATTGTTGGCTTTCATAATGAGAATTCTGTAGTCTTGTTTTCTAAAAGCAGAACTGAACAACTTCCCTTGTCAGCTATGGTGAAGTCCTGAAGTCACTTCATAATAGGGAAGAGGAGGCGTGCATGCAGATCTACAGGTATGTGTGTGTATTTTGCACATGCATGCTTACATGTGTGTGTATAGTAAGTGATGAATGATATGCATACCACCCTTGTTATTGATTCCAAATCTCATTTCAAATTGTGTCTACATAAGGAAGAGGGAGAAAAATACATGTCCACTGTACTTGCTATAGACAGACACCAGAATTATAATGGGATTAAAATATTTGAGGGAAACTAGACATCACAACATATTCAAGCTATGTCCTGACTGTATCTGAATATTAACATGAACCACTCATACTTTTAAAATTAATGAACTACTTTCACAAGTATTTCAAACTATGCATACAAAGATGTTCACTACAAAAATGTTGCATAATGGTAAAAACTAGAAGCAATCTAATTGCCCACCAATAATGGAATTGTTAAATTAATTGTGGTACATGTACATGTAAATGTTTAAATGTGCTGTAAGTATAAATTAACTTCAGAGTTAATTTTTTTTTATGCTACCAGAGATTGAACCTAGTATCATTGTCCACAACCGTGGTGGCACAGAGGATGAGAGATTACTCTGAATCCATGTCCAGTTTCGACTCCAAGAGCCCAGGGCAACTGCTTTTACCCAGAGTCCCTCAGCATGAGAGAGTCTCAGGAAAAATCAGCCCTGATCTGGAGCTTCTGTGGCTTTTTATTGATAGAACCAGAAAGGCTAAAGGGCAAAAGAAAGACAGCTGTTCAGGAATTCTTGTAAAGGACAGGGTAGTCTGCTACATGACTGACCTTAGAATTAATCTAAGTAATTAATCAGAGTTCAGGGAGTACAAGGGCATAAAAGGGCCAGAGCATACATTCCTTAAGGCAATATATTTTGGTCCCACTTAGACTGCTACCTGTATCCTGTGATCTTTAACCATGTATTCCAGATAGTTTGGGCTGTGGCTTCAGAAGTCCCTTATCTCTACATACCCATCTTATGCATACCTCTGGCCAATGCCCCCACAACCCAGGGCCTTGAATGTGCTAAACAACGAACATTTTGTGCATTCTGTTGAAGTCCCAGTAGAGTTTTATAAATGTTCCTGGTCAGAGGTACAGTAGCGACCCTAAAATGCAGAGCAGTCACACAGTGGGTTCTTATAGCATAGTTTCTTGGTTTATTTGTATTGCATTTTATAAATTCTCTGAATGTGCTTATATATTTGTATATAGCTTGAGTAGGCAACAATAATGTAACTTCCTTCTCAGGATAAGCATTTATTACTGGCCAAAGGAGTTTATATTAGAAACAAAATCTGAATCTACATAATAAATGAAAACAGGTCATCCATAATACCACTTTAAATTAATAGGAGAACTAAATTGGTGTGACATAACTCTGGAGAAAAAAAATGGTCAATAAATTGAGCGTTGGTTTAATGCCAGCAAACTTTCTTCCAATCACCCACTGTTTTGATGTGCCTATATGAAAAAAAAATTGGGAACATTAGTCTTTTTGTTCTTGCTCCACAGGAGCTCATCCTATATTTTGAGAAATTTTATCACATGAATCTTTGTTTTCTCCTAAATAAAGAAATGAAGTAGGCAATAGGTTGCCAGATTTACAGATATATTTGTGGTGCCCAATTAAAGTTAAATTTCACCTAAACAGAGAATAATTTTACTGTATGTTCCAAATAGGTATATGTCAAATTTTGCAGATGTCAGACTTTCTGTATTTTATTATGCAACCCTGAACAGCAAGATGCTTGCTTTCCAGCCTACTGGGACAATAGGATGTGACAGAGGATGGACATGTGACCTAGGATGACCCATCAGAATCATAGGTTCAGACTTGGATCTGAAGAGGCAAGAAAAGTAACAGCAGCATCAGCAGTGGATTTCCATGGCAACAGTGATGCTTGTATCACAGTGGTGACAGCAATGAAAGCTTTGGCATCCCATGTTCAGTAGCAGCTGCAGTGACTTCACCACACTGAGTCTGTGGTGTAATTTTGATGCTTAACCTTCTTTTCTTCCAGCTCCATTTCCAGTTCAATCCTTAGAATTCTTGATGGTTCTTTCAATAAGCCAACATCTTTTCAATAAATTCTTTCTCTGTTTAAATTGCCTCAAATCATTTATTTTTTCTTCTATTAAAACCCTGTTAATACCAGAAGAAAGCGAGTTGGGGTAGGAGAATCTAAACATTCAAACAGAATAAATTTCCAGGTGTCCTTTTGAGAAAAAGAGAATCTTCACTCCCTCTATGAGCAAAGGAGTGCTAAAAGCATGGACTGTGGAATAATATTCCCTGGGTTCACAGCCCAGTTGTGCTGCTTACTAGTTATGGGACATTGAACAAGTCATTTAATATTTTTATGCCTCCAAAAGTTTCCACTTCCACATCAGTAAAATGAACATACTAATAATGTCATGTCCTAGAATTTCTCTGAATTTCAAATCAGTTAATATTTAAAGTAAGGACTGATACACAGAAAGCATCATGCACATGTTCTAAAGAAAACAAAACAAGAATTTATCATTTAAAATCCCAAGCTGTATTCAGACAGAGCCAAAGCAGTCCATTGCAATTCTAACACTATCTTCATATTGCTAGAGAGGGTTGCATGTAATAAGCCATTTAAACAGGTTAGGACAAGCAAAATCTTTCTAATGTTAGTACTCAGACAGCCATAATTTAAAAAAATTTTCTTCTACAACCCTTGTGAACTTGGTTAGCCTACTTTGGAAGTGAAATAGGTGAGATTTGGAAGAAACTACAAAAATCTCTATGTCACAAAATACCACCACCACCACTCAAGTCTGTTAAAGTCTTACAGGGTTTGCTACTAACAGACTGGACAGAAATGTACCCATAGAGTAGCCAGAGAGCTGAGACACCATTGCAGATTAGTAGTAGTATGGGGAGTTTGAGTGATCAATTGGTATTACACATCCTGGAATAACATCACAGAGGAAGTTTCATAGGGTCAGTAGTGAGAATCAAGGTGACAGCAAACCCTAACAGAAAGAGACTGATGTGAAAGTGTGAGGTTGAGAGAGAAGAGGAGAGACCAAGACATCAGGAGCTTGAGTGGAAATGGGGAAAATGGGGTGCAAGACACCCTTGACTGCCACATTACTTTTCCTTCACTCATTTAACAAATATTTATTAAATGCCTCCTTTATACTAGACATGATTTCATCTGGAACTTGTTTTGAGATGAAAACAATGATCTCAAATTAGAAAACATAGTAGGAAGGAGATCAAGGCAGCTGAGATCCAGGGCAGATCTTGCTTCCATTCCCTTGACCAATGGGCCACGGTGGCAGTGGACCCCAAAACCATTTGACTAAAGTAGATCCAAAGGAGCCATAGAAAAAGACAGCACTAACGCCCAACCCAGAGCAAATATCAGACAAGGAGACAGTATCCTTCAACAGTTAGTTCCAAAGACAATTTGAAGAAAACACTAAATATATTTTCAGAAAAATCTCATCTCAGTAAGAGCACAGTTTGAAGATGAACTTGGTTTCCAGAAATGAAGAAATTATTGTGTCAGATCAAACTTGACAAGGAATATTTTGGTACCTAGCATGTGCCAAGCATGTTTTTTTAAGAGTCTTTCATTGCATAACTTTAATTCTCATAAAACTATTGCGTTCTCATTTCACAAAAAAAGAGTGTAGGAAAGTATGCATTCTTTGGGTGAATAAAAATACCATGAAGGTAGAATAGCCTTCTAGTTTTAACGATACAGAGCATTTGTTATTTAATGTGACTTCAATATGAAATTGATTTCTACTCTATTTTTATTTCCACTTCACCATATGACTTCTATTTCAAGCCAGAACTAGTTTGTTGTGATTATATTTGTATACTGTATCCCAGGGAATTTTCTCCTTAATCTGTAACATTGGTTTAATTATTTATCATGTAGAGGTTATCAAATTGAAGTCAAGAATCTTAAGATATCTAAGACATGTGTTTTCATGAAGTGATGACATTTTTCTTATCAATGAGCAAATAAAAAACTATATTTTAGGCCGGGGATTTAGCTCAGTGGTTCCACCACCTGCCTCGCAAGCCCAAGGTCCCAAGTTCGATCCCTGGTACCAAAAAAAACAAAAAACGAAAACCACTATATTTCAATGTAGATGCTTTTACCATAAGAATTCTAAATTGAAATTGACAAGGCACACTTTGAAGTCAATAACCTTTCTAAGGAATAAAGTCCTCCTCTTCCTCCTCCTCCTCCCGTTCCTCCTTCTCCTTCTCCTCCTTCCTTACTTCCTTGCTTCCTTTCCTCCACCTCTGTCTTCTTCCCTTTCTTCCCTCCTTTCCTCCTCCTCCTTCTTCTTCTCCCTCTCCTCCTCCTCCTCATGCTTCTCCTCTTCCTCCTCATTCTTCTTCTTCCTCCTCCCTCCTTCCCTCCCTCCATATATATATGTATGTAGTATATATTGTAATATATATGCATATAGGTAATATACGTGTATATATAATATGTGTATAAGTATATGTAAATATAATACACATGTATATGTAATATATGTATATATGTTATATATTCCTATATAGACATTTATTTCAAAGCTATACACATATATGTGCATACATATGGCATACATGAAATGCATATCCTAATGCACATCAAACCATGGTTTTGTGCTGGATTATTTTGGATCTTTTTGCTTTTGATAAGACTTCTGTAAGCCTTTCCTGCAGGTAAAACGTGGGGATAGGTACTTTACAACCTTCTGCTGTATAGTCCACAGCAACTCTACAAGATAAATCCTATCTTACGAATATTATATACTAAATTTAAGTGCTGTGCTCAAAGTCACGGGATTATACACAAACATGAAAGTTGGGTTGAAAGTTGGATGTTTTTTATCCAAACCTATGTTCTTTTTATCATATGAGAAAAACTTCAAAAATGAATTATGGATTATTTTAAGGTGTTTTGGTATTTAATATTGGTATTTTAACATACTTTAAATATCTGATGTTTGATATTTTGATATTGTAACATGTTTTGGCTTGCCTGGCAGTTTACCAGTGGTTTTGAACAGCGAGGCTTTTCTGTATGTTCACACATGCTACAGATACTCAACAAGGCCTGGGTATACCTGACTTGGGTCTAGATGTTGATGACCAGAAAGACACATCCCTGATCCTGTGTTCCTACATCTAATGGAAAGGGACAGAAAATGAACAGGTGGCAAACAAAATAAAGGTAATATAGCAGTAGTCACTTATTTTTTGTTTTGGTGCTGGGGATTGAACCTAGGGTGTCTTGCATGCTAGGCAAGTGCTCTAGCACCGTGCTACATCCCCAATGCCAAGGAATAATGTCTAAAAAACGTGAATAAGTAAAGCAGTGTAAGGGATGGAGAATGAGTGAGAAGAGGATTGCCTTCTTGATTATGGTCACACAGGCCATTCTGCTAAAGTGATGTTTGTGCAGGGGCCTGAAGAAGTGGGGTGGGCACTTAGGGCAAAAGAAAGTTCCAAGCAGAGGAGACAGAAAGTCTTCGTTTCCTAAGGCCGCCGTAATAAAGTACTGTAAAGTGAGTGGTTTAATGCAGCAGAAACATGTTCTCTCAATGCTTTGAAGGCAAGAAATTCCAAGTCAGGGTGTGAGCAGAGCCAGGCTCCCCTGCAGCCCCTAGAGGAGGCTTCTTCCTTCTCCCTGCCTCCGACTGGTGGCAGCATCCCTCCAGTCTCCGCTTCTGTCTTCATGAGGCTCTCTCCTCTCCTGTGTCCATTTCATTTCCTTCTCTGATAAGGATACATCACAGAACTTGGAGCATATCTAGAGCCCAGGATGGCTTTATCTCAAGATCCTTGACCAATTATATTTACAAAGACCCAATTTCTGACTATTGTGAGGTTCTGGGTGGATGTGAGTCTATACTACAACGTGTAACATCCTGAGCAGGAAGCAGGCTGGAGAAACAGCAGGACACCTGAGTGGCTGGAGAGCTGCAGATGGGGAGGCAGAAGGTGGCGTCACAGTGCAAATGCGTCCTGGGGCCTGGGGTGGAGGCCTGCAAGCTGTGCAAGGGGCCTAGGCTTTATGGAGACCTGCAGTCACTTTGCATTTTAGAGCAGAAGGGTAACGTAAGAGAGGGAGGGAATCTAAAAGGTCCTTCTTACTGGCTGCTTGGGGATGAATGGCGAGGTGGAGGAGAACAGAAGCAGCAGGACCAATAGGGGCTGCTATGCTAAATCAGGCAAAGGCAGCAGAACCTGACAGGCACTGTCGTGGGGCTTCGGACAGGGCCCGTGCTCTGGGTGTACTGTGAGAAGGTGGGTGGCGAGTTTGCCATGGATCCGATGCGGGGCAAGACGAGAGAGGCCAGGCTGGGCCATGCTTCCCTGAGCTCTCTCCGTATTAGGCCGGCTTTGCTGAAATGGTGAGTTCTACAGGAAGACTGAGAAACAAGAGAAGCTTAAGAACCTATGAGAGCAGGTGCAGAGACTTTTAAAAAGGAAAAATTCTAAAATTGGAATTGTCAAACACAGATTATAAAATAACCTATTCTTGCCCTGTATAAAGAAATTGAAGAAAATGTTGAAAATGCTAGCAGGAAACAGAAAAGTCATTTTTAATTAAAATAATTTTAGAGCTGGCCACCATGGCATATGCCTGCAGTCTCAGCTACTCGAAAAGCTGAGTCAGGCAGATCGTTTGAACCCAAGAATTCAAGGCTGGCCTGGGCAACATATTGCATGTAATGGCACACACTTGCAATCCAAGCTACTGGAGAAGGCTGAGGCAGGAGGATTGCAATTTCAAATTTAGTCTGGATAACTCCGTGATTTAGCAAGACCCTGTCTCAACAAAAATATCAAAAGGGCTGGGGATCTAGTTCAGTGAGAAGACCCTAGATCAATCCCTAGTAACCACCCCCCAAAAGCAAATGAAAACAAAAATAGAACAATCATATCAATATTATATCATATATGAAAATGTCACAATAAAATCCAATATTCTGTATAATTAGTATGTAGAACTAAAAAACAAAGTAAAACTTTAAATGTTTAAAAACAGAAGCTCCAAATTTTTAAAATATAGAAATTCTGGAAACGAAAAATATAATCACTGAAATTTCAACCCAGTGGCAATGTGAAAAGATCTGGCTATTTCTCCTGAAAAAAATTATAAACATTGGACAAATGTATTGAAACAAATATTTGAGAGCACTAGAAAATGACCACAGCCAAGTAGAAACTTGAGCTGGAAAAATGTTACTGACTCAAGGAGCAGCTATGAGCTTGCAGTTCCCTTCTTGGTACCATCCTCCGAATCCCCAAGCCCAGCTAACCCAGCAGCCTTCCCAGGTTGCAGGGGGCAGGAGTCGGGGTTCAGAGAGAGCAAAGAGAAGGCACCCAGCTAGTAATGGCAAGCTCATCATGTACAAGCAGAGGCCGAATTCACTGGAGATGAGGAGGTTAAGGAATCAAGCTCCTTGGCTATTCCAAAGTCATCTCCGTGCATATTTACATTACCCAAAAATGACAGCAGAAGTATTACTAGGAAGAAAAACAGGGTCTGAAGCATTTTTGACAAATGAAAGAAAATGGTAAAGAATTCCAGAAATATGTAGTTATGCGGGTGGTAGAGTCACCTGGCACTGAGACGCAGAAGAGCTGGGCATGGTTAAAGAGAAGAAGGTGATGTTCTCTATTCGCCTCCTCCTTCCTGGCACCAAGAGAGGAGGCAGGGGGTGCAGGGAGCAGAGTTTTAGGGACCCCTGCAAAGACGGTGTGACGACCAAGCTAAGGCTCCCAACCATGATAAAGCCTAGCGTCGCTTGCTTGTGTAAATGCATTCCCATCCCATCTATTAGCTGTAGTTTTGACTTTGCCACCAATAAAGTTGACAAGTGTCTCTGTGTCAGGTTACATTTGTTGCAGAAATCTTGAAATTTTTATTTGTACTAATCACTACTTCAAATGTAGAATGGTGACTAGATGAGCAAGGAGATTTGTTGAAAAACTCCATCCATTGCTGCATCACCCATTTTTTTAAAGTTTTAATCATTCTATTTCAATACAATTTATTTCCTTCATAATATTACATATTTTATGCCTTTAAAAAACATGAATTTGACAAGTTTTCTCAGGCTTTCAAAGTGGTCCGTGGTACAAAAAGTGATTGTTAACCTCCCATTAGCTGCTAGGGACGTAATGGTTAATAAGAGATTGGAACTTCAATTTGAAATGATACAGAAAATAACAACTTTTAAAGTTTACAATTACAGAAATAAAGGCTGTTCATTCCTTATTTATAGTGTATAAAGATATGTGTAGCTTTGTTCTATGTTAGTATTTTTATATTTTATTATTGAACTTCTTTTGAATTTTGTTTGTAATTATTAGTTTGCTCGTCATGATGGATAATTTCACACGTCAATTTGACTGAGCTGAGATGCTCAGGTGGCTGATAGAAATATTATTTTTAGATGCAACTGTGAGGGAGGCTGAGGCAGCAGGATTGTGAGTTCCAGGACAGCCTGGGAAACTCAGGGGACATTGTCTCAAGAAAAACAGAATTCTAACACTGACCTATGGGTCTACAGCAGACTCGCATTTCCCTGAAGGCAAGAGTCACATCTTTTCATCTCTGAAACATCAGAAGTCCTCAAAATTTCATAGAATTAAAGTACACTCAGCTGTTCCTGAGTATTAAATTTTAACTAACAGTGTCTTATTACATGCTTGACAATCTGCTAAGTCCACTTTTTTTGTTAAAAATATTCAAACTGGTCTCTGGCTTCACAGAATTTGAAAGCTAAAGAGAGGAGATACAGTAATGATTAAACAAGACAAAAATATAAAGAATGGTTTCCAGCTTACAAATCGTTGATTTTTGAAATGTATGATTGTCATAGACTACAGTTATCCCACTGTGCTATAGAACATTAAAACTACTTCCAAGAAATTAGGTATAGAAGACATACACTTCAATAAACTGAAGTCATATATGGCAACTCCATCCCTCTTAATGGTGCAAAGCTGTAAGCTTTTCCTCTAAAATCAGGAACAAAACAAGGACGTCAGTTTTTATCACTTCCTTTCAACATAGTATTGAAAATTCTAGCCAGACCAATTAGGCAAGAGAAAAAAATAAAGTCATCCCAATTGGAAAGAAGGAAGTCAAATTATACTGTGTTTTGGTACCTGCTTTCTAATTTTTTTATATCCCTCTTCCATATTCTGATTTTTACTTCTTTGTGATTTTGTTAGAGGGGAGGAAGTCATTTTAGGACTTGCATGGCCCAAATTTTATGAACATGAATTAAGAAACTATAAATCAAAAGTATAGTCTGAAATAGTTTCAGTTTGATAATCTACGTGAGGCCAGAAGGTCTTAAAAATTCCAATGTACTAGTAGCTAGGAAACAGCCCACTGACTAGAAATTCACTAAACACCAAGAAGTCACCATGAGAAAGTGTCCACAGAAATTCAAATTGCCATGGCAAAACAAAACTCACAGGTATTAGAATTAACAGATACAGAGTATAAATTAAGTGTATTTAATATATTGTTTAAAAATAAGGAAGATTCCAGCATTATGAAAGTATGAGAGGATATGAAGATTAACCAACTAAATATCAAGGAAGGGTTTTTCTATAGACAAACAATATGGTCACTGAGCAGGGTTAGTACAGACACACCACTGTTTTTAACCCTGGGGTCTAAATTCTTAATTGCTGATGTGGAAGTAGCTTCAGCATTCCCTCTAATTCTATCTTCTTTCTTCTCTCTCTGTAGGTTATACTAAATATATAAAAATAAAAGCTTCAAAATTAGACATACTGCAATGGTCCTCCTAGACACTAGATTTATTTAAGTTTCAGTTTTATTAGGACCTGTTTGCAGTACATAATGATTACATTCATGGTGGGGAGTTGGCCCATGCACACAACACATGCAAATTCTTCTTCTTCTTCCCCTTCCTCTCCTCACCCTACACTACATTTGTTAAGTGGTATCCCATCAATAAGCTTGCCAATATATATTCTTTCACTAGTCTAGCATGAAGGCAATGATGTATCTGCTCGTCTTTTAATTCTCTTTTCCAGTGTATTTAGAGCTCTTTAAAAGGACAAA